>NC_081407.1:388273809-388631728 GCF_030272615.1 Cryptomeria japonica
CTTTGCAAGGAATGCCAACCATGATATAGTGTTTGAATTGAACACGGACATTGCAAGGAATAATAACCATGATGTGTTTGAAGAGTTTTTGAACTGTTAGACATGGTGTTTTTCGTTGGAACAAGCCCTATGTGGCCAAGTAACTGTTAGACGTGCTACGTGGTGTCATGGAAAACTATTATAGCAGTGGTGTAAGCCCAAAACATAGCAAAAAATATAGCATACGACCTGCATAAATATAGAATGATAGGAAAATAGAAAACATAGAGAGAGAAGGAGAAAGAAGATGATATACGAAAAGATAGAAGAAATATATAGAGAATTGGTGAGGATGGAATATAGAAAAAGAATAGTGAATAGAGAAGAGAGGTGAAAGAATAGAGATGAGAGAATTCAAGGGATTAAAACAACATAGAGGAGGAAAAGCATTGGATATCCAGACGTATTGCAGACAGATTTGGAGAAGATTATCATTGATCATATCAAACTTGGGTCGAATTTTAGAGGTAGGTTCTTAAACAAGCAATAGTTTGTTTTATTATTAGAGAGTAAGAATAGAATTATCTCGAGATTTGATTGTTTTAGATCTTTAGTGAAGAAAATAATCATATTTCTGAATAGGTTATTGCTTTAGAAGTTGCAATGATTATATGAAATTTTGTTTGAAAAATCCGTATAGGTATGTGCAATTAGAATTATCATTTTAGATCAAGGAAAACATCTGTTAGTATTAAATTCGAGAAAAGAAGTAGATAGACAAAAACATGTGGAAAAATAGAGAACTTATGCACTCTAAACTTAGAATTTGAAACCATAAGATGCATGATTACGCTATTGGATTTTATGATAAAAAAGATGAAAGAATGTGTACTCATAATTTCTATTTCTGCATTTTACTTTTGTCTATATGCTAAATAAGCATACATGTGTTGCACCTTCTTATTTTTAATTCTTATTCTTGATTTACTTGTAAATATAGAAGCGAACGAATGTTTTCTTATTAGATGCAATTTGGTTGTAAATGAAAGATTGTTTCTTCTATATCTCTTAAATGAAAGATTGTTTTCCTTAAAGATTGTAATTTTATCATGCGAGAAATAGGGAAGCTAGACTTGAGAAAAGAAAGATTTTCTTCTATATACTTCTCCTAATTTCATATGAATATTAGAAAAGCTAGATATGTTTGTGTTTGGGGAAAGTTATCTTCCGGGACGAGTACCGAATGTGGAATCATAGAGAGAATAGTTTGCTTTTCCAAGCTATATTTTATTGCTATGTATGGATTTATACTCGGCCGAGTAACTTATTGACCATTGCAATAGATGGATATATTTTATACTCTCTACCATATCCTTGATTGATCTTGCTTGTTTCTTTATGGATTTAGAAAATTGAAAATGCATGTATCATTCTAGGCACGCACCATATTCCATCTTGTCTATCAAATTCTTTTTGCTAAGCAATTCTGCAGGGTCGGGTATTCTTGATTGACCAAGAATTCCGAGGAAGTGTAAGCTTCAAGGTTGGGTGGAAAAAGCACCTGAATCTTGTTCTCATCTTCATTCTAAAGATTGCATTGAAGATGGCTTTGGATTGCAGATCAATGGACGCATCTCATCCTTTACTTTATGATTTTCTTGTTATATGAACTTACGGCATTTGAAAGTCCTAAGTATTGTATGTAGATATGAGTGAGATACTACTTACAAATTCCTATTGAATAAATAATCTTTATCTCTTTATAGAAATCTCATGTTTATTATGATTTCAATGGAAGGATCATTTAGAGCTAAGAATGGAATGATGAAAAAAAAATAGACTTATTAAAGGGATTATGAGTTTATTTAAGAATAAAGAGTATTTCATTTTATTATTAAATTTAAAATGTTTTACGTCTTTACATTTTGGTATCAGAGCCTAAAGGTTATAACATTAGGACCTTTTGACCATTACGCTAAAGAAGCATTCCTTGATACAGAGGAATTGTTGAATTGCAATGGGTTCTAGAACTACTAGAGCTAGATCAAACAACGAGAATGAAAAACTTGACCAGATTCTTGATCTTTTAAATCAACAGAATGATAGGATGGATGGAATCGAACAAGAAGTTCTAAGAGTTGGTGAGGTTCAAAATGAACAACCTCGACAGGAAGAGCAACCTAGAAATTAAATTCCTAGAGATGAGGAATAACCTGATTACCGAGCTAGGATTGAAGGGGAGTTAGCCAAAGACTTGAAAAGGATAGCCCCACCTAAGTTCGATGGTAAGACTATTGGTGATGGTGTTGAATCTTGGGTAATTGAGATGGAGAAGTATTTTGAACTTCGTAACATGTCCAATGAAACTAAAGCAATATGAGATGCTTATCAGCTTACTGGAGAAGCTGCGACATGGTGGGACAATGAGAAATTTGAGAAGAAGTTACAGCCTAGTGATATTACTTGGGAACTATTTCTGCAATCATTTAGGAAGAGGTGGATTCCTCAGCTATTCTTCGACAAGAGATGGCTAAATTTCATAATCTAAAACAAGGTGGTATGACAATTACTCAATACTGGGAGAAGTTTACCAATCTCCTAAAGTATGTTCCGCAGTACCAGATGGGTGAACAATTCCACATTCGAAAGTTCATCTTGGGTTTGAGGACTCACATTGGAGCAGAAGTGGATATTCATAATCCATTGACTATGGATGAAGTTTTTGAGAAAGCAACTAAACAGGAACAAAAGTTGTAGTAGTTGGCGAATTTGCGAAAGAATGTGAATACCAACCCAGGTTTTGGGAATAGGAATTACCAAAACAATGATCAATAGAAGGGCAACCGACATATAAGAAATCTGAAAAGAGGACCTAATACTCAGGAGAAAGGAGGAGTGAACTAGGGTGGAAACAAGAAAGTGAACAATAACACTAACTTCACTAATCCCAGTACTAGGCAGAACTTTGATAGGAATAGATCAGGTGGACACCCAGGACCTAAAGATGGATGTTACAACTATGGGGGAAATCATTATGCTTCAAACTGTCCACAACGCACCACTGCTCAAAGAGGAGGAAATCAACAAGGAGCTTTATACCATTAGAGTCATGCAGCGGTTGACAACCATCAGGTTGATTTTTAGGCTTCACCTATCCAGATGATGGGTAAGCTTTTTGGTCAATCAGTTTCTATTTTGATAGATACAAGAGCTACTAAATCTTTATTGATACTAAAGTAGTTTCTAGATTATCTATTAGACCCCGTTATATGTTAAATGCATGGATGGTTCAATATGGAAATCAAGCAGAGAAGAGGGTAGATTCATGTCTATTTTGCAGTGATTTAGAGCTTCCTAGTTTCCAAACTCAGGTTAATCTATATGTGGCACCACTAGGATCATATGATGAGATCTTAGATATCAATTGGTTAAATGAGCATAAAGTTGTAATAAATTGTGAAGATAAGGTTCTTAGTTGTATAGATGATTTTGGAAATCCGGTTGAGATTCTTGGGTCTCAAAATCCTCTTGAATTGAGACACATCTCAGCTATGCAACTCAAGAAAGCCCAAAGGAAGGGATGTTCCATTTTTGCTGTCATTAAAAGTGACTTGGATAATGTAAGAAGAGCCCTAAGGATTATCCAATTCTCAAAGAATTCTTGGATGTTTTTCCAGAAGACCTTACTAAGTTACCACCAAAAAGGGAATTTGATTTCTCTATAGAACTCTTACATGGAACTGAGCCACAATCCAAGGTTCCATATAGAATGACTACCACATAATTGTATGAGCTTAAGGCTCAATTTCAGGAGTTGCTTAGGCAAGGTTTCATAAGACCTAGTGTATCCCCGTGGGGTGCACCAGTAATCTTCGTGAAGAAGAAGGATGATACCTTGAGACTATGTATTGATTACAGGATGCTAAACATGGTAACCATTAAGAACATATATCCTTTGCCTAGGATAGACGAGTTATTTGACCAAATGAAAGGTGCTACAGTATTTTCTAAGATTGATCTTTGATCAGGTTATCACCAATTGAGGATTAAGGATAAGGATATTCCTAAGACAACATTTTGAACTTGGTATGGACACTATGGAGTTGACGGTCGTACCTTTTGGTTTAACCAATGCCCCAACAATGTTCATGAACCTTATGAACAACATTTTTAGAGGCTCTCTGGATGATTTTGTGCTTATATTCATTGATGACATATTGATCTATTCCAAGAATGAAGAAGAACAGAAGAAGCACTTGAGGATAGTTTTGCAATGGCTAAGGGATCAAAATCTTTTTGGAAAGTTTTCAAAGTGTGCTTTATTTCAAGAAAGGGTGCACTACTTAGGTCATGTTATATCTGCTGAAGGAATTTCAGTTGATCCTGCAAAGATAGAGGCAATTTAAGATTGGCCAACACCTCAGAGTGTTACAGAGGTCAGAAGTTTTATGGGTCTTGTAGGATACTACATGAAGTATGTGGAAGGTTTTTCAAGTATAGTGGCACCTATTACTTCTCTTCAAAAGAAGGGAAATAAATTTGAGTAGACTGAGAAGTGTGAGGAGTCATTTAAAATCTTGAAGCAGAAATTGACAACATGACCAATCTTGACTATACTAGAGCCAAATGGACACTTTACAGTAATTACAGATGCCTCAGTTGAAGGTGTAGGAGCAATGTTAATGCAAGAAGGAAAAATGATTGCTTTTGAGTCAAGAAAACTGAAACAATATGAGTTGAACTATGCACCACATGATTTAGAGCTTTTAGATATTGTGCATGCATTACAAATGTGGAGGCATTACCTCCTAGGGAAGCCATTTGAGTTGAAAATAGACCACTTAGGCCTGAAATATATTTTTACACCTACCCTAACCTTAATGCAAGACAGAGAAGGTGGCTTGAATTCCTAAGTGAGTTTGATTTTGGTATTGAATATATCAAAGGAAAGGAAAATAGGGTAGCAGATGCTCTCAATAGAAGAAGACATCTAACTGCTATGGTTACTATAAGGTCAAACTTGAACCAGCAAGTGTTGTAGAATCTTTTTGAGAATGAGCATTACCTAAGGGTTAAGCAAGCCTTGGGAGTAGATCCTTCATATCACTGATTTGATGGATATGAATTGGAACCTGATGGTATTTTGAGATACCAAGGAAGGATGTATATTCCTGAAGGTAGAGACTTAAGGAAATTAATATTGCATGAGGTGCACAATACACCTTATTCAGGACATCCTGGAGTGACAAAGATGGTAGCTAAATTTAGAAATTTGTATTTTTGGCCTAAACTCAGGAAAGAGGTGATTGAGTATGTGGCACAATGTTTGGAATGTCAGCGAGTGAAAGTTGAGCAATGTTCATCCAGAAGGAGTTTTGATGCAGGAGCATCCCCGGTTCACAGCAATCTTGCATCAACCAAATACATTTTCCTTTCTATTTTGTTTACAGTTCTAGTTTTCTTTCTCTGTGTCCCGGTTTTGGCTCATCGGATCCTGTAGAGTTGGAATCTACTTGAAGATGTGATCATCTTTCTTGCTTTCAAATCACATCTCATTTGGATCACTTTCTAGCAAGATATCTCTACCGGTTTCCATTATAGTTTCTTGTTACCGGTTGCTTGAGACCTAATCTGGTGATCTACCATAACCCATTCCGAAGCTTGTGGAGCCTTGAGCATTGATCTCGATGTTTCTTGGTGTATGGATGACCTTCTACATTTCATCCTTTGGATTTTTTGGAGGAATCTCTTGTTGGAGGTTGACCTTGTTCATTTTGCACGTTAGGTCTTGTTCTTCGGGTTTTGATCCCTTTTGGGCCGACTGGATCCTTTGGATATATATATATATATATATATATATATATATATATATATATATATATATATTTGTAATCAAGGAGAATCAATCAGGGTATCAGATAGATAGATTGTGCCTAGAAGATAGATCTTTTGATTCAAGGTCTCGGTTGTGACCTTTTCTACTAGGCTTGTGTGTTGGTATGTTGTAACCCGATTGTTACTGGTTGGATATAATCAAATTTCATACAATACAAACTATCTATTATGCATTGCCTCCATCATATATGTGTGTTTCCATTGTTTTTACTCTTGCTGACCGGTCTGGACTGATTTCCTTGAGGTCCCTCCTCACCTGTGATTGCTCCAAGTGGTATCGAAGCGAAGTTTCATTCCGGAGGTTGCGTGTCCTGAAATTTTTATTGTAGGGTGGCAGATTGCAGATCCGACCTGCAATTGCAGAGGACTAACGTGAATCAATAGCGCGAAGAGGAACTAGGATTGGTGGAGCATGTGGGAATGCAGACCCTGCTATGATGGAGATGTTGCGAGGAATAGTAGCCCGGTTAGAAGTCATGGAGACAACCCAGAGAAGAGGCTGACATATTGAAGATGTAAGTGAAGATGAAGGAGAAGAAGCCCCAATAGAACAAGTAAACCTACCGGCAGTTGATCTGGATGAAGAAAGGTTTTTAAGGGTTTTAAGTAGGGCGAACACTAAACCCATTTTACCCCACCGGAATATGATGAGAAGTTAGATTTAGATGAATTGATGGATTGGATCTCAAAGATGGAGAAGTATTTTGATTTTGAAAACATTGCAGAAGAGAGGAAGGTAAAATATGTCTCTACCCAGTTGAAAGCTCATGCATCTCTTTGGTGGGAGCATTTGCAAGTTGATAGACAAAGAAGAGGTAAGGAAAAGATTAAGATATGGGATCAGATGATTGCTAAGTTGAAATCAAAGTTTGTCTCGAAAAATTATCAAGTGGATTTGTTCCAGAAATTGCAAAACCTGAGACATAAGGAATCTAGTGTGAAGGAGTACACCGAAGCATTTTACAAATTGAACATCAGATACAAACATGTTGATGATGAAGTTGAACAAATTGCAAGATATTTGAACAAATTATGGATGTTTATAAAAGGTGAACCCAGTATGATCAAATTGGAGAGTGTTGAAGAGGCTTATTGGTATGCACTAAAGGTTGAAGAGAAATTGAATAAAAGACATGAGAAGAGACAGAGAGGTAGAGGTGGAAGGTTTACTAGAGGAAGATTTCAAGGAGGAAGAGGATATATTGGAGGAAGAGGAAACAATATTGATTAGAACAAGGACAAGGAAGTAAACACATAAGGTAATTCATACCGGAAGGATTATAAAAATTTCTACTGAAGGAGATAACCAGATGGTTACTAGAATGAGAACTTTGGAAGACAAGACAAGAGGACATTTAGAGGAACCTGCTTTAAGTGTGGAGGAAAAGGACAACGTGCATTTGAATGTAAGAAAACAGAGGCTACCGGAAGAGCAACAGTGGTGGAAGAAAACCCCATCGGATCAGACAATAAACCGGAACATGGAGAACTGTTGATGATGAGGAGAGCTTTGTGTCATACCAGAGGAGGTGAAGAACCCTTGCAGAGGAAGAATATGTTCAAGACCAAATGTAAGGTATTTGGTAAGTGTTGTAAAGTTGTTTTGATAGTGGTAGTTCAGATAATCTTGTCTCAGAAGAGATGGTGAATAAGTTGAAATTGGAAAGATTGAAGCACCCTAAGCCTTATCAGATAGAATGGATTCAGGATGAACATAAGTTGTTAGTAAGTGAACAGTGTTTGGTAAAATTGAAAATTGGGAATTATCATGATGAAGTTTTGTGTGATATTATGCCTATGGATATTTGTCATCTTTTATTGGGAAGAGTTTGGCAGTTTGATATACAGGCAATACATGATGGGAGGAAGAATATATACACTATTGTGGCCAATGGGATGAAGCAAACCTTGTTACCTTTGAAGGGTGAAGTTTGTACAAATACTAAAATCTATTTAGTAGATGGAAGGAAATTCATTGATAGGACTGAGACATGAGAATGTGTGTTTTGCCTTAATTCCTAAGACGACTGAGAGACCAAAAGCGGAAGGAGATCACCCGGAAGAGATAAGAGATTTGCTGACATAATATGAGGAAATATTTTCAGATAATGTACCTGATGGATTGCCACCTGTTAGAAGTATTAGTCATTGCATGGACTTGGTTCTCGAAGATAGTTTTCCTAACAAAGTTGCACACCAGTTGACACCGACAAAGATTGAAGAACTGAATAGACAAGTGTAGGAGTTGTTGAAGAAAGGTTTCATCAGGGAGAGTCTGAGCCCGTGTGTAGTACCAACAATATTAGCACCTAAGAAGAATGGAGAATGGAGGATGTGTACCAATTCAAGAGCAATAAACAAGATCATTGTGAAATACCAGTTTCCTTTGCCTAGGGTGGATGACATAATAGATTATTTGAGTGGAGCAAAATAATTTACAAAGATAGATTTGAAGAGTGGATATCATCAGATCAGAATAAGAGAAGGTGATGAGTGGAAGACAACATTTAAGACAAATGAAGGACTATATGAATGGTTGGTGATGCCTTTTGGATTGACTAATGCACCGAGAACTTTCATGAGGCTGATGAATGAGGTATTGAAGAAATTCTTGGGTAAGTTTATTATTGTGTATTTGGATGACATTCTGATTTTCAGTAGAACAAAAGAGGAGCATTTGTTGCAGTTTAAGACAAGTTTTACAGAGGCTGAGAGAAGAGAAGTTGCTGATCAATATCAAGAAGTGTACTTTCATGAAGGATGAGTTAGTCTATTTAGGATTTGTGATATCTGAGGATGGTTTGAAGATGGACCATGAGAAAGTGAAAGCCATTGTTGAGTGGCCTACACCGAAAAGCATTGGAGAGGTAAGATCATTTCATGGATTGGCTAGTTTTTACTAGAAGTTTATTAGAAATTTCAGTTCAGTTTGTAATCCTATGAATGAGACCATGATAGGAGATTGGAAGGAATTCAAGTGGACCACCGGAGAAAACAAAATTTTTGAATTATTGAAGCAGAAAGTGATTGAGAAACCTGTGTTAGCTTTATTGGATTTCAATAAGGTATTTCAAGTGGGTTGTGATGCAAGTGGAACGACAATAGGAGCAATTTTGAGTCAAGAAGGGAGAGCAGTAGCCTATTTTAGTGAGAAATTGAATGATGCACGAAAGAGATATTCAATATATGATCAGGAATTTTATGTCATAGTTCAATCCTTAAAGAAATGGAGACACTACTTTTTGCCTAAGGAGTTTGTGTTGTATACAAATCATCAAACTTTGCAGTATTTGAACAATCAGAGTAAGTTGAATCAGAGACATATGAGATGGGTAGAATTCTTGTAGAGTTACACCTTTGTGTTGAAGCATAGAAGTGGGAAATCTAACAAAATTGTTGATGCATTGAGTAGGAGAAGGAATTTGCTAGCAGAGATGAGAGTGACAATATTAGGTTTAGAAGATTTGAAGACCTTGTATGATGAAGACCTGGATTTTGTAGAACCTTGGAAAGCATGTAGAGAACCGGTTATGGTTGATAGGAGCAAATGGTTGGATTATTTCATTTAGGATGGGATGTTATTCAGGGGAGTTTAGTTATGCATACCGAAGAATTCCATGAGAGAGAACCTAATAAAAGAGAAACATAGTGGAGGTTTAGCTGGACATTTTGGCATTGACAAAACAGTTGCATTGGTGAGTGAGCAGTAATTTTGGCCCCAAATTCATAAGGATGTTAAGAGATATGTGCAAAGTTGTAGAGTTTGTCAGGTTGCAAAAGGTAGTAGTCAAAATGTGAGACTGTATAAACCTTTGACAGTAAAAACAAGACCTTGAGAGGATATAATCATGGATTTTGTACTTGGATTGCCTAAGACACCAAGAGGGAATGATTCTATATTTGTGGTAGAGGATAGATTTTTTGAAGATGACTCATTTCATACCTTGTAAGAAGACATTAAATGCATTACATGTAACAGACCTTATTTTCAAGGAAGTGGCGAGATTGCAAGGATTACCTAAGAGCATAGTTTCAGACAGAGACTCTAAGTTTGTTGGCTATTTTTGGAGAACACTTTGGAAGAAGATGAAGACAAATTTGAATTTCGGTTCTAATTTTTCATCCACAGACTAATGGACAGACATAAGTTGTTAATCGGATCTTGGGAAACTTGTTGAGATGTTTAGTGGGAGATAAAACCGGAAGTTGGGATTTGATCCTTGCATAAGCAAAATTTACCTACAACAATTCAGTGAATAGAAGTACCGGAAAAACACCTTTTAAGATTATTACCCGAGTGCATCCTAAAGGAATAGCAGAATTGAGAGACATTAGTAGTGAAGACTGAAAGAGTTCAGAAGTAGAAGATTTTGTAGATCACATGGCCGCATTGCATATTTAGGTTAAACAACATTTGGAAGAGATGAACAATAAATATAAAGAGAAGGCAGATGAGAAGAGGAGACATAAGGAATTTGAAGTTGGCGATGAAGTGATGGTATATTTGAGAAAAGAGAGATTCCCTATTGAAACTTATAATAAGTTGCAGATTAAGAAGTTTGGACCCTGTAAGATTTTGAGAAAGATTAGTTTTGAAAATGCATATGAAGTGGAGCTACCAGATAGTCTAAGTATTTCACCTATATTCAACATTGTAGATCTTCATGAATACCATGAACCAAAATTCAGTGAGGACAGTGTTGCAGACCTTGAGAAACAATTGCCCTGAAAGGAACCAGATCAGATTGAAGAGATTTTGGACAGTAGGATTGGGCGTAGTACTTGAAACAATCAATACAAAGAATATTTTGTGAAGTGGAAGAGCAGACCAGTTGAAGATTCATCTTGGATTTCTCTTGCAGAGGTAGACCGCCTTGGTTTCCCTCTAACCCCATCAAAGTGAGAGGCTCACTTTTCATTAACCTCGGGTGTCTAATGTAAGAGCATCCCCGGTTCACAACAATCTTGCATCAACCAAAATTTTTTTCCTTTCTGTTTTGTTTGCAGTTTCAGTTTTATTTCTCTGTGTCCCAGTTTTGGCTCACCGAATCCTGTGGAGTTGGATTCTACTTGAAGACTTTATCATATTTCTTGCTTTCAAACTGCACCTCATTTGGATCACTTTCCGACAAGATATCGCTACCGGTTTCCATGAAATTTCTTGTTACCGGTTGCCTGAGACCTATTCTGGTGATCTACACCCAATCTGAAGCTTGCAGAGCCTTGAGCATTGATCTCGATATTTCTTGGCGTATGGTCGACCTTCTACATTTCGTCATTTGGATTTTCCAAAGCAATCTCTTGGTAGAGGCCGACCTTGTTCATTTTGCATGTTAGTTCTTGGTCTTCGGGTTTTGATCCCTTTTGGGCCAACTGGATCCTTTGGATCAATATATATTTTTAATCATGCTTTAGAATGTAATAAAGGAGAATCAATCAAGGTATCAGATAGATAGACTGTGCCTAGAAGATAGATCTTTCGATTCAAGATCCCAGTTGTGACCTATTCTACCAGGTCTGTGTGTCGGTATGTTGTAACACAGTTGTTACCAATTGGACGTAATCAAATTTCATGCAATAAAAACTATCTGTTTTGCATTGCCTCCATCATATCTGTGTGTTTCCATTGTGTTTACTCTTGCTGACTGGTCCATGTTGATCTCCTTGAGGTCCCTCCTGATCGGTGACTAATCCAACTTTTGTTTCAACATGTCATACCAGAGTATAAGTGGCAAGTAATCAGTATGGATTTTATCCAAGGGTTACCTATGAGCAAGAACAAGCATGATATAATCTTAGTAGTGGTGGATAAATTGACAAAAGTTGCACATTTCATACCTGGAAATATCAAGGATGGATCATTTATTCTTGCAAAATTTTTTTTGCAAGAGATGTTTTGATTGCATGGTGTACTAGAAACCATTATTTAGATAGGAATACCAGGATGACATCTAGAGTTTGAACAATATTGAATGCAACTTTGGGAACCAGAATGAACTTTAGCTCAACATATCATCCTTAGACTGATGGCCAAACGAAAAGGGTTAATCAGGTTGCGGAAGATCTTCTACGGATGTATTGCATGGATCAGCAATACAAGTGGGAGGAGTATTTGCCTTTGGTTGAGTTTGCATATAACAACGACTTTCACACATCTTTAGGGATGTCACCTTTTGAGGCACTCTATGGATGAAAGTGTTGCACACCCATTAGTTGGGATAGAATAGAAGATAGGATAATAATTGGTCCTGATTTGCTCAAGGAAATGGATGAGCAGATGAAATTGATCAGGAAAAGATTGAAAGAGGCAATCGATAGATAGAAAAGCTATGCTGATAGAAACAAGACTTTCAAACAATTTGTTGTAGGAGATAAAGTCTTTTTGAGGGTCAAGCCTCATAAGAGATCCATCTCATTTGGGAAATCATCAAAGTTGGCACCAAGATATGTGGGACCCTTTGATGTGATGGAAGTTATCAAACCAATCGCTTAAAGAATTGCTTTACCGCCTGCTCTAGCTTGAATCCATAATGTCTTCCATGTTTCTTTGTTGAAACCTTATCATCTTGATGCATCTCATATTCTTGATTGGCGATCTTCACAGGTACAGGATCCAGGGGTGGTGTTAGTGGAACCCATCTGAATCCTTGATCAACGTAGCATGAAGCTACATAATGGAGATTTCACTCAGTATAAGGTCTAGTAGGACCAATATTCTGAGGATAGTGCTACATGGGAGGATGTTGAGATGATTGACCGTCATTTTCCTCATTTGTTTTCTTAGAGTAGTAATTTCTTATTGTACGAGATACCTTGATACTTTGGATTGGATTCACATCTTGTGAACTTGGATAGCATGGACGCTATTGTTATTGTTTATGTTTTGATTTGAGACTACGACGTACGATTAATATTTTGTGATGTTAAAAAAAAACAAAACTATGCGCTTATTGATAGAATAATAAGATATCAAGACAAGGTCTCTTGCAAGTGGGGAAGGATGTCACGAACCATATTTATCTGTAATTATTTATTAGGAAAATAATGCTTATTTTTTTAATTTATGAAATTGAAATGAAATGGAAATGGGATTTTTAATGAAATAAGATAGGAGATCAAATGCAATGAAATGATTTACATGCAATTGAATGATCAGTATTATTTTTATTAGGAAATTGGGATTGTCATTGCTAATGAGCAATTGAGTGCAAGTAAATGTAGGAACAAGTGAACGCGAATGAAGGTGAGAACATGGTTCAGGTAGAGTTGTTTTAGCTCATGTACTTCGCTAGAATAGATGAGAATCTCATACACCACTTTAGAATATATGTGTATCTGTTGCATGATTTAATATTGTGATTGAATCAAATCCGAATTTGCATAAGTGATTGTGAAATGATATGTCTTATTTCAAAGCAAGACTTATATTCAAATATAGGTTAAATATGAATATCGATCGTAGATTTATACGTTCTTTGTGTGCAAATATGTGTAATTGGATGAAAAAATATACTTATGTGTTTTGATAGTACTACACACACATATAACTATATGTGTGTGTGTGTGTGTGTGTGTGTGTGTGTGTGTGTGTGTGTGTGTGTGTGTGTGAGTTAAAATATCAATTCAATCATATACATGTATATATGTATATAATTATAATGTATATATCTTATTATCATGAAATTTAATTACTTTACTTCATGTATTTTGTTTGTATATATATATATATATATATATAATGTTAAAAGTTAAAAGAATGGCATGAGTATCAAGTAACTGAGTTTATGTTATATATATATATATATATATATATATCGTCTTGCTTGAGGTATATCGTATGCATTAATGCATCGAGTTAAGCATTGCAAGTCTTAGTCAAATAGCATGTTGCATATTTATAAGGGAAGTCGATACTAGTGAGTCGACTTGGCATAGACTTAAATGCTACTAAGACTTGGTATCGATTTGCAAGGGAGTTGATATTAATATCGACCATACACTCTAACAGACATATATGGTTTGAATTAAACATGAACTTTGCAAGGAATACCAACCACGATATAGTGTTTAAATTGAACACAGAAATTGCAAGGAATAATAACCACGATGTGTTTGAAGAGTTTTCGAATTGTTAGACGTGGTGTTTTTCATTGGAACAAGCCCTACGTGGCCAAGTAATTGTTAGACGTGCTGCATGGTGGCATGGAAAACTATTATAGCAGTGGGTGTAAGCCCAAAACATAGCAAAAAATATAGCATACGATCTGCATAAATATAGAATGAGAGGAGAACAAAAAACATAGAGAGAGAAGGAGAAAGAAGACGATATAGGAAAAGATAGAAGACATATACAAAAAATTGGTGAGGATAGAATAGAGAAAAATAATAGTGAATAGAGAAGAGAGGTGAAAGAATAGAGATGAGAGAATTCAAGGGATTAAAACAACATAGAGAAGGAAAAACATTGGATATCTAGACGTATTGCAGACACATTTGGAGAAGATTATCATTTATTAGATCAGACTTGGGTTGAATTTCAAAGGTACGCTCTTAAATGAGCAATAGTTTGTTTTATTATTAGAGAGTAAGAATAGAATTATCTCGAGATTTGATTGTTTCAGAGCTTTAGTGAAGAAAAGAATCTTGTTTCTGAATAGTTTATTGCTTTAGAAGTTGCAATGATTATATGAAATTTTATTTGAAAAAGCCGTATAGGTATGTGCAATTAGAATTATCATTTTAGATCAAGGAAAACGTTTGTTAGTATCAAATTCGAGAAAAGAAGTAGATAGACAAAAACGTGTGGAAAAATAGATAACTTATGCACTCTAAACTTAAAATTTGAAACCATAAGATGCATGATTACGCTATTGGATTTTATGAGAAAAAAGATGAAAGAATGTGTACTCATAATTTCTATTTTTGAATTTTACTTTTGTCTATATGCTAAATAAGCGTACATGTGTTACACCTTCTTATTTTTAATTCTTATTCTTGATTTACTTGTAAAGATAGAAGCGAAATATTGTTTTCTTATTAGATGCAATTTGGTTGTAAACGAAAGATTGTTTCTTCTATATCTCTTAAACGAAAGATATTTTCCTTAAAGATTGTAATTTTATCATGCGAGAAATAGGGAAGCTAGACTTGAGAAAAGAAAGATTATCTTCTATATACTTCTCTCGATTTTATATGAATATTAGAAAAGCTAGATATGATTGTGTTTGGGGAAAGTTACCTTCCGAGACGGGTGCCGAATGTGGAATCATAGAGAGAATAGTTTGCTTTTCCAAACTATATTATATTGCTATGCATGACATTATACTCGACCGAGTAACTTATTGACCATTGAAATAGATGGATATATTTTATACTCTTTACCATATCCTTGATTGATCTTGCTTGTTTCTTTATGGAATTAGAAAATTGAAAATGCATGTATCATTCTAGGCACGCACCAGATTCCATCTTGTCTATCAAATTTTTTTTGCTAAGCAATTCATGCAGGGTCGGGTATTCTTGATTGACCAAGAATTCCGGAGAAGTGTAAGCTTCAAGGTTGGGTGGAAAAAGCACCTAAATCTTGTTCTCGCCTTCATTCTAAAGATTGCATTGAAGATGGCTTTGGATTGCAGATCAATGGACGCATCTCAACCTTTACTTTATGTTTTTCTTATTATATGAAATTAAGGCATTTGAAATTCCTAAGTATTGTATGTAGATATGAGTGAGATACTACTTACAAATTCCTATTGAATAAAGAATCTTTATTTCTTTATAGAAATCTTGTGTTTATTATGAATTAAATGGAAAGATCATTTAGAGCTAAGAATGGAATAATGGAAAAAAATAGACTTATTAGAAGAATTATGAGTTTATTAAAGAATAAAGAGTATTTCTTTTTATTATTGAATTTAGAACGTTTTACGTCTTTACAGTTTTACAAAGGTTCAACATGCAGGATTGTAGACCATTGTGTGTTCCTTTTATAGTTGGAATGAAACTATTTGTTTGATGTATGCTATGGTTTGTACTAGACTAGGCATTACCCAAGCAGTGAGAGTTCTTTCCAGATATATGTCTAATCCTGGTAGAGTTCATTAGGATGCAGTCAAAAGAGTCTTCAGATATTTGAAGGGTACCTCAGAGTATTCTTTGTGTTATCATTGTAATTTCGTTGAAGAAATGATTTGCCTTGATATTTATGGTTATGTGGATTCAGACTGGGCAGGTGATATTGATAGTAGAAGATCCACCAGTTCTTATGCGTTTACTTTATTTGGTGGTGCAGTTAGTTGGATGAGTAAGCGACAGGCTATGGTTGCTTTGTCCACTACAGAAGCAGAGTATATGGCAGCTACTCATGCTTGTAAATAAGCCATTTGGCTTAAGAGATTGTGTTCAGATATTGGAATAAAACAAGGTGTAGTGCCAGTTTATTGTGACAAGCAGAGTGCGATCTACCTAGCTAAGAACCTGACATTTCATGCCCAAACCAAATAAATAGATGTTCAGTATCATTTTGTTAGAGATATGGTCGAAGATGGCAGGGTGAAGCTGGTTAAGGTGGAGACATTGATGAATGTTGCAGATTCTTTAACTAAGGCTGTGAGCACAAAAAAGTTCAGATGGTGTTCGGAGTCTATGGGCCTCATGGCCCCTAACAATTAATTTATTGTGTTGGTACTCCCTTTGCTCTTGCAAGGTGTTCGACAAGTGGAAAAATGGTGTCTCAACCTTGCATTTAAATGAGGTTACCATTTATAGTGAGTTTTCATTTGAGCACGAAATGGTGCAAAATTCTCCTCAGAGCTTCAGATTGGCTAGATAAGTATGCCGATAAATTTTCATTGCAAGATCACAACTAGTTTTGAAGATATTAAATTTTTTCGTTTTTGAAGGGTGCGGTGAAAGGTTTAATTTACTTCATAGTGGCACTTACTAGGTAAAAGGTCTATGAAACTAGGTAAATTAATTATCTTGGGGAGTTTTGGTTAGATAAATAAAAGACTACATGTGGAATTAATTATATAATGACGTTAGTGAGGGTGGATGTATAATGCAAATAAAATCGACCAAATGATAGTAGTTGATTTTAGGTTTCTACAGGTAGATGAAAAATAGTGGTGGCAAGAGGTCAATAATTGCATACTTGTTCCTATTTGCCGTTGGACTATCGCTTTCAATGTCATTGTTGAAAAAAAAATGATTATGCATATTATATTCTAAAAAATAAATACTTTTGTGAAATAAGCTTATTTCTAAATGGATACACATTCATAATAGGTAACTATTTAAGTCAAAACATTGAACCATTCTAATAAGGTACATGTTCATGCTCAAATTCCCATCCTTAAAATGAATACCCATTTTTTTATAATCGAATATCAACTCCAGTGAAGATTTATTTTGTCAAACACTTCCCTTATATGTAAACTCAACTTCTTTATAGATACCCACATCATTAAAGCAACACTATGTGAACCTTTTGCCAACACCTTACTAATGCACCACTTGCGTAAAGGACAAACCAAAGCCAAACTATGCACCAACCAACATTGAACCATACGAACACCACCCAATACTTGAAGCAAAAATCTAAGGATAGACCCTCTTCCCAAAGCAAACGACCAACCCCTATTAAGAGGGTTCAAAAACTAGATTCTCATAAATGTGGTCAAGAGGCCACATTATAGTTATATAGTGTATCTTTTGTAGATTTGATTAAATAAGAGGAGTTGGTGCATCGATTTTTTCAAATTAAATGCTGTGGTAAATGAAGATGCAAAACAAAGGTGTGTCCTTTAAATACGTATTATTCTCCTCATTTGTGGAAAGCCTCTCGAAATTTAAGCCACCAAACGAGTCACGAATATGAAAAACCAATTTAAAATCTAAAACTTGCTAAAACTTTGCTAAAACTTGCTGTCTAACCGGCTGAAAATAAAAAAAATGGCTAATGACGGAGAAGATGAATGTTAATGCTGATAAAAGACAAAATTGAGGATTCTGATCTCTTTTGGATTAGTGGAAGAGGGGGGACTAACCACCTACAATGAACAATCTATCCTGATTTGGGCATGCAATAAGGGCATGTTTGACCAGCTTGAGAATTCAGAACCATTATCAAACAAGTCATTTGGCCTCATGAGAATGAGATTCCAAAAGCTCATTTTTCCTTTGGAGAGTGGAAATGGCTCTTTGAGCGCTAAGATATGTCGTTGAATGTGCAGAGAAAGTCAATCATATGTGGGCATGGAGGTTTTGGCTGAGTGGCTTCCTTTTCTTACTTCTGCAAGGCATGCTTCCAGCGATGGACGTTTTTCTACAGCAGGGTCCTCAAATGAAGATGACCTCCATGACCTCAACACATCTAACGATGGCTTTGCTGATGATCAAGGTGTGATTTCAATTGTAACCCCACTTTCTGTCAATACACAGGAGTTTGTAGGTAATAAGCATTGTCTATTGTAGAATACACATCTTATAGTTATAACCAGCTACATCAGTAGGGTTTTCTTCACCAAGTGTTAAAGGTATCTATTTTATCAAATTAATTTGGATTTTAATTAGACTGAATCTCATAATTTTATGGGTGTGGGGCTTTATACTGGGCATGAATTGATTTCTGTTGGGCTCACCAATCCCACTTGATATGGTTTTATAAGTCTAGATATCAATTAGCATATAACCCTAATGACAGGTTCCTATGCATTTAGCTTCTTTTTTAACAGGCATTGCTCAAAATTTTTTTATGTTTTTTTTTTGGAACTAGTTGTCCTATGCTCATAATTATTTTACCTTCTTATATTTAGTAATTAGTTATCAATTTTCCAGTTAACAAATTTGGAAGATAATAGAAATAAAAGCATGGAAAATAGAACATGCAACCATGTGGTAAATTTGAGGTTAAACAATCATCCTATAAGTTCAGCCCCACTCCATCCACAGCAAAAAATTAAAATCTGAAGCAATTGCAGCTCCTATTTTAAGAGAAGATTTCCAATTATACACTCGGCTAATTAAATTTTCCTATCGAGTGATGAAATCCCAGTACAGGCCCGTTAAAAATTCAAAAGAAAGAAGTATATTTCTGATTCGCAAGATTGCAATTATGTGCAAGGGAAGAGTATATGCATCCAAATTCCAAGGTAAAAGGGGTGAATTGGATTGTTTATTATCCTCAAGATTGCCTAAAAGGCTTGAGAGGAGAGCATATATGAATCCATCCACCAAAATACATTAATCTAAACAAACAAAGCAGACACGTTAATTTTAGCAACCCAAATCCACGTGTGTGATAAAATAGTTTCAAATCAAAGTCTTTGGCAAGCGAGGTTGCATAAAACGAGTTAGTAGTTTGCAAAACATTTTTTGACGAACTTTCGGCATGCAAAAATTTGGCAAAAACAAATTTTTATTTAATTTTTTAACTAGCATAGTTGCACAACACAAACGTTAGTGGTTTTGAAGTTAATTTCTTCGACATAAAATAGCTGCACTCCAAAGTATTAGTGATAATGACCCAATCAATATAAAAAATATGCACAATTGATGTCTAAGATTGAAAAATTGGTGGTTCTTTATGAGCATCGGCTAGAACTTGAAGAAAGAAAAAACAAAACTTGCACTTCACAAGCAATTAGATTTTCCTTTAGATCAAACCAAAAGGTATTTTACAATGCTCGTTGAGAATCTTCTAGACCTCCATCTCATGACAGAGAACCTAAATTGCCATTGGAATCAAGGCTGTTAAAATTTGTAAACGAAGCATTTGATCCTCTCATTGAAAATGGGAGTGATCATTTTTCTAATGGGAATCTAATTACTTCACCTTTTTCATCTTCTCCATCTCAAATGCATTATTCAGATGAAGTTGCACATTTGAAAGCTCATAGACAAAGCCCCTCCAACAATGAGGATCTAGAGGAGTTCTTTCTAATCAATGCAAAATTCCGCTTATCCCTTACGCCCATGGGTATGAATGCCTGGATTCCTCCCCTTCGCAATAGCCACGACCCGACCACCTACTTATGGGCGGATGAAGCAATGATAATTGAAGACGAGCGGAGAGAACAACACTTAGAGATGTGTTGATGTGTTTTTTATGCACATGCGAACACAGAATAAAATACCAAGGTATCTTATCCTCTCTTGAACAAAGTTTCCCCGAATGCTGAAGATTTCGCCTAAGGATCAATCGAGGCAACTCCGAGGTTCTTATATGTAGGGTCTCTACATGTGGATAAGCTCTGTTGGTATGATGTGATTTTGTTGGATTCACAAGGGGACTTACATCCGAATGCCTGAGTGCTTGATTTGCTGGAACTCAAGTCCTATCTACTCACCGGGATAATAACGAAATAGCAAAAGGTTAAGGGCTCAAAAAGTCTACTCTAAGACCTAGAATGCGAGAAGATAGATGAACGACTAGCTGGAGTCCTACTGGGCTAGGTCTCACCATCAAACTGAACAATTCAACACCAGCTCAGTGCGATCTTCTAGGTTAGTTCTGAAGATGTTCAAATCATCACCATCAAACATTGATCACCATTCAAGTTAATGCATGAACAATAGACGCGTAACGACTCGAGATTAAGCTCATTCTATGACAGTTGACCACGCAGGGCGCACTTACAGTCAGTAAGAGGCTAGTGGTTTGGACTAGGCGGATTCCATGCGAGTGCATTCAGTAACTTCCTTCATTCAATCTAATCATTTACCAGCTAAAGCGAAGATTCAACAAGAAACCATGCATATTGCAAGAAACAACACATTTCACCTTAACTTCAAAGAAAAAGGAGTTCATTTACAATTTAGGCAACAATTTCTTGCCTTCTCTCCCTACTCTATTCTAATTGCTTATTCTACTGACTATTCACTATTGATCATTATCTATTCTAACCTCTATTAACCAACGATTAACTATTAACCTTTACAAATGAAGAGCGAGAGCTTTATATAGAGAGCTCTTTACATTTCAATGGCTCTGATTGATTTACAATCAATGGCTAGGATTACAAGATGAAACCCTAATTAGGGTTTGTTACAACAAACTTCCCTTAGCCAATGAGAAAATTACATTCAATGCTTGTGAACCAATAGGAAATCGGGGTAGGTGCCTCGAAGTTTGTGCCATCACTGGTGAGTCAGGGACATTGAATTTGGACATGCTGATGTGGACCTATCTAACTGGAGGAACAGTGATTGGGATGCCACCTTGTCTTGTGTTTGTGCTTGGTCAGGGAACTTTGTATCTCTTGATATTCGATGAGAAGCTTAACTTTGATTAACTCTTCTGAAACTATTTGCCTCTTCAACGTACCCTTGCACTGACTTTGGTTGATCCTCCTTTGTCCTTGATATACTTGATGAATAGCGTACCCCTCCTTGACTCTCTTGTGCTCGATGAAGCCTCTTCACGGTCAAGTCACTCCTCCTTTGGTAGCTCACCTCACCTTGAAGTGTTTATAAGATCTTTCTTCTCTGCCATTTTGTGATTTCTCCATGTGGTAGAATGAGGTCTTGGAGGATGGTTAACTCCATTGCTTGCAACTCCTTGAACACTTGAAGTCCTTTAACTTAGAAGCACCTTGAGTCCTCTCTCACGCATTTGAAGTGTCCTTGATGATGATGAAACTTGAAGAGGTCGCCCTTGTCCTGGCCTGATCTCCCTCGAACTTGATTTTATTGATCTGCAAAACAAACGAAAGATGATTAAGAATACATGATATATTCATTCTAACATAGCATTTCTTACCTTAAATCATCAACACGAAGGCATTAGGATCAATTTGCTCTGGACCCTCTGGAAGGACAGGCCCTATAATGAGATTCGTTTTGGACCCTCTGGAAGGACAGGCCCTATAATGAAATTCGCTCTGGACCCTCTCCAAGGACAGGACCTATAATGAGATTTTCTCTCTAGACCCTCTGGAAGGGTCAGGAGCGAATTTTGCATTTTGCACAAAATCTTCACTTTCTCACTTCAATTTGCATTGATTTTCACCTTTCGATTCCTCTCCACCTTTCGATTCCTCTCTCATGAAGACATCACTTATTTGACCCCCAAAAAGGCCTAAAAGAAGGATTTCGCTTTGGACCTTGGGCAAGGTACATGCCTCAAGAAAAATTCGCTCTGGACCCTTTGGAAGGGTCAGGAGCGGAATTTGCATTTTACTCAATCTTCCTTCATAGAACTTCATCTCTCACCCTTACCTTATCAAGATCAAGTCACTTGCCTTCAAAAATGCCTAGGAATGGGTTGTTCCAAAGGTTTGAGCAGGGTATAAGACCTCCAAGAAAATTTTGCTTTGGACCCTTTGGAAGGGTCAGGAGCGAAATTGAAATTCGCTCTGGACCCTTTGAAAGGGTCAGGAGCGATTTTTGTCTTTTAGCACAAACTCATCATTTCCCTTTGCTTCAAATCACTTCTCAAGACAAGTATACGTCAATCCCCTCTCAACCATGCCTTAGGAACCAAGATTTCAATCCCAAACAAGGAGCAAAATAGAGTTTTAGGAAATTTCGCTCTGGACCCTTTGGAAGGGTCAGGAGCGAAATTCTTCCTTTGATGCCATTCATCTTCCATTCATCATTACTTTGCCTTGAACTCAATTTTTCAAACCTCCTTCTATCATGATCAAGTCAATTCGCCATCTATTTAGCTTAAAACAAGGTCCTTTGGGTGCATTAGGTGAAATAGGGAGTATTTCTAGGAATTTCTCTTTGGACCCTTTGGAAGGGTCAGGAGTGAAATTGACATTTTAGACTCAATTCTCATTCAATTTGCCTTGGACTTGTCTTTTCCGCCCTTACCTTATCATACTCAAGCCAATTTGCTCTCAAAGTGATGTCTACTCAATGCTTTTGGTGAGGAAATAAGTCTTTTGGAGGATTTCGCTCTGGATCCTTTGGAAGGGTCAGGAGCTTAGAAGGAATTTCACTTTGGACCCTTTGGAAGGGTCAGGAGCGAAATTTGCAATTATGCTCAAATCCCTCACTTTTCATCACTTCACTTCGTTGCACACATCAATTCTCTCTCAATAATGCCATAGGGACAAGGTTTATGATGCCAATTAGGACCAAGAAGGGAGATCCAAGGAAATTCACTCTGGACCCTTTGAAAGGGTCAGGAGCGAATTTGAGGAATTGGCCTTAGACATCATTCAAACATTCAATACTTCACCCTCATTCACATTGCTCTCACCTTAGGACATGCTAACAAATCACCTTAAGGAGGCGCCTAGTTCAAAATCTTGGATCACAAGTATATCTTAACAATTTCGCCTAGGTATCCTTGGAAGGACAGGACCTAAAGAGGAATTTCGCTCTGGACCCTTTGGAAGGGTCAGGAGGGAAATTCATATTTTCACTCAATTTATCCTTCATTTTACTTATGTTTTCACCTTGGTCCATGCTAATAAGGCATCCTAAGGGTTTTCTTTGCTCAAATTTGGGATCAAAAGGCAACTATTGACAAGTTCGCTTGTGTACCCTTGGAAGGTACATACCCCTCTAGGAATTTTGCTCTGGACCCTTTGGAAGGGTCAGGAGCGAAATTTGCTTTCTTGGTCAAATTCCTAACTTTTTCATCATCCAATCTTGTTTGAATACGCTCTCAAGGCATAAATAGTTTATTCCTCATTCAGTCAAGGCGTGGAATCAAGGATTTTAACCCATGTTAGAAGTAGGAGAGGTTTTTAGAGAAATTCACTCTAGACCCTTTGGAAGGGTTAGGAGCGAAATTTGCAATAATGCTCAAATTCATGACCTTTTCTCCAAATTACTCTAAGTTTGTTCAAAGGCATCCAAAAGGTGAATTAAAGCTAATTTCCTCCCAATCCACACCTTAAAGTGAAGGTTTTGTTCAAAATAGGAGTCAAAAGGGAGCTAAGGAAAATTTCGCTCCTGTCCCTTTGGAAGGGTCAGGAGCGAATTTAACAATCTAGCTCAAATTCTTCACCTTTTGCTCAAACTTTCAAGTCTAGACTTGATCATTAGGCGTTTTCTAAGGGCAAAATAGGTCAATTTTATACCAATCAATGCCTAGAGGTAAAAGAACTTCATCATTCATTAACTAGACCAATCTTAAACCCTCAAAGGGAAGAATCCTTGAGAACACCTGCTCACATACCTCCATTCACTTCCTTAACTCAATGACATAGGTCTCAAAAGGCATGATTCCTAGCATGATACAAAGACTTCCTCAAACTCAATCAAGACTCAACCCTAGAAGCAAGACCTAGGCCTAACTAATAGGAAACTTTCAACAGAGACGTTGACCTGGACCACCTACTGACCCATTTGAGCCTAAGGAGACCATCCTATCCTAATGAGCTCACTGGAAACTCTCCAATGCAAAGATTAATAGCCAAGAACCTAAAAGACTAAGCCAGGAAGACTAACCCTAAAAAGCAAAAAGCAAGGGTCCCCATTTGCAATGGGGCGATGTGTGAATACGTCACAACATCTAGCGCCACCTTGAATAAATGTTCCTGAACATTTCAGAGATAAAGACTCAATTGACTTAGAACCTCCGGAAAATTCAACCCAACTTATCAAGAGACTAGAAAATGAACTCAAAGTGGAAGGAGAATCTCGACCCGGATCAAGATATTTAGTCGTTGATTACCTATGTGCGTGCAAGTGTATTCATTCCTCTTGACAAGACAACTATGATCTTCTGGTTCCCCTGTGATTGGCTACGTGGTATATCTAAACTTCATAAGCATCCTAGATAGAGCCTCGCTGCCAGTCAGACGTCCATAGTCCCGACGAGGTTATCGCCGCAATCTCATGAGTATTGATCCATTGCTAGTCGGGCGTCTATAGCCCCGATGGAGTTACTCGCATGTTCCCATTAGCCAATTTTGATATTTCATTTTCATTTGATTTTTTTTCTCTTTCATTTTCTCATTTTTTTCTTTTGATATTGCTTTTTCGTTCCATCAATTCCTTTGGCTCGTAAGCAGTGAAGCTTACTAGGGTTTGAGGATTGTGGTGGCGCTGAAGCAAGATTTTAGTTTTTTCACTAATCACAGCTTTGCCTGAAAACCATAATGACTCGGAGTTTATTAATGTGTAAAGATATAATTGAAAAATGTCGATATCAAGATACAGAAAGTGATTCCCTTCCAAGTCAAGTACAAGTCCTAATCAAATGATAAAGCTGGAGAGGAATAACCTCGGATTCAAAGCACTTCATGAATAGATATCTAAGAAATGGAGGCTCCCACGAAGGACACCTAAATTAAACAAACCAACCGACTCAAAAGCAAACCGACCGACAGACTGACTCAAAGCAAACTAAACTAAAGCAAACCAAAAGCGAACAAACTAAACTACCTGGACCACTAAAGAATCATGAGTCAAATGACTCAAGGCAAATTAAGAATAAGGCTCAAAAGACCCCTAACTAAAACACACGAAAAGAAAACCTACTCTAAAACCATATACAAGACTCCTAGACTTTACACAACTCAAAGAAGCGAAGTATGTATATGCATTTACATGATTTCTCAGGATATGCAATAGGAGCATGGCAAAGGTGATGGTTCTCAGTCGAGCAAATTCATCCTTAAATACAGAAAAGCAAGCTTCCACCATGCATCTCTCATATTCAAGCAAGGTTTCATGTAAGATAATCAACTGAGGCAACTCATCAGGTCCGTGGTCTATCCAAATGCAAGTTGTTTTCCCAAAACTCCCGTAATCAAAATCATAATAACTTTCAAAACTAAGATTAAGGAAAGAGTCAACCTGGCATGTTTAGAGCTCAGGTGGAAATGCTTGCTCAAATAGAAGTGTTTGTTCACCATTCAGTGCATTGTCAGAAGAGAGATCATCAGCTGCTTTAGGAGGTCGCCATTGGTGATGTACCATTCCACGAGCATTTACAACATGTTGATCTTGATTTGGAAGCTCCTCTCGAAACAAGCTTAGCGCCCCTTTGAATAGCTCAACATTCTTTTCTTTCATAGTGACATCTTGCATAAACCATGCATCCTCATGAAATTCCAGGAGCATATCTTCAAAAACCAGGGACTCCTTGAGTGATTGATCTTCAAAGATCTCTTCTAGTTGATCAAATACAATCTCTGGTGGCATTTCATCTTCAAGTATAGTCTCGGGAGGCCGGAGCTGATGATGAATCACATCACTCACCATAACTTGCTTGTCTTGAAATTTTTTTGGCGATGATTCCATTTTTACTTCTTCCATGAGATCTTTCAGTGCCCCCTCAAATAATATGATGGTGATGAAATCTTTAAGCACCCCCTCGATTTGTTCTTCATACCTGGGCTCACTTATGATGATTTTTAGCTTTTTGTTCAACTTCTCAACTTGATTGTCCTCTTCGAGGATGCTATTTGAAACCTCTTGTATTTCATTCTCTAGGATCTCCTTTTGTAGCATAAATGAGAATTCTTCAAGGAATGAGTCATCTTCTTCTTTGATTGCTTGCTCAACACTTGGATCTTCCTTTATCTCTACTTGAGCATTCTCAATTGCTTCTTCAACTTTCGTTTCATGGCATTCTTCTTTAGGCGCAAGGCATGGTGAGCTACTTATTGCAATACTTCGATCATCAGGTGCATTTGTATTGTCGACGTGCAACTGGCTTCCTTCACAATCAGGTGGTGTAGCAATATCTTGTTCATATGTTCTTCTGAATTCTGCTGCGAGATGTGCACCCCAGGATTTGTTCATGATGCACTCTTCTTCGGATAAGACTGGCATTCCAAACTGATATTTGACTTGGTTGATGGCCATTTCACACAATGAGCGAGTAAACTCGGAGTGAGGTGCATTGTGAATCCTACACCATAATGGTAGCAATATACCTTCTAAGCGCATTTCACCATTCAAAATAAGCCGACTCTCGATCATCCTTAAGAAGCTTGAAAGAGGATCTTTGCTTTCTAGGACGCTGAACCTGCCTTCTTCTGATTTTGGTCTAGAAACATCCCAAAAGAAGATCTTTCCTTGTACCGCTGACTCCATCCTTGATGAGTATTTCAAACAATGCATTTCATCATGTTCATTTGTCTCATGGATTCGACACTGCCTTGGCCTTGCAAACTCGGATAAACGGCGTGGGTAACAATCTCCTCCAAAGCTGAGGAATATCAACTTGTTGCTCATTGTGAAACTGTTGTTGCTCCATTGAGAAATCTTTCTTTTTTTTGATTTTTTGATTTTTTTGGGTTTTTACTTTTTTTTTGGATTTTCTGGAATAAGAGAGATCTTGAATATCTCAGAATCAACTTGAAAGCTCAACTGGTTCTAGCTGCCCAAAGTGCTTCATTTCTTCGCAAGTCTGCCAAAGGATGACTTCCAACATCAACTGCTTCATTCATGTATCCACACTCGTGCCTTCCTTGTGCTTCAATTCTGTCGAGCGTTGAGAAAAGGCTCTCCACTGATCTTCCTTGGATTCAAGAGTTCGCATTCGCTCTCCTTTCTTCTGCTTTAATTCTGTTGAGAGCGAGAGGAGGGTAAAAAGCTCTGGATAACTCTTCTAAATATGACTCAATAAAATGTAGATTTCAGTTGCTCAAGTGTCATTACGATCATGCCCTCCTTCTAGCGCCAATTCTGTTGATGTGTTTTTTATGCACATGCGAACACAGAATAAAATACCAAGGTATCTTATCCTCTCTTGAACAAAGTTTCCCCGAATGCTGTAGATTTCGCCTAAGGATCAATCGAGGCAACTCCGAGGTTCTTATATGTAGGGTCTCTATGTGTGGATAAGCTCTGTTGGTATGATGTGATTTTGCTGGATTCACAAGGGGACTTACATCCGAATGCCTGAGCGCTTGATTTGCTGGAACTCAAGTCCTATCTACTCATCGGGATAATAACGAAATAGCAAAAGGTTGAGGGCTCAAAAAGTCTACTCTAAGACCTAGAATGCGAGAAGATAGATGAACGACTAGTTGGAGTCCTACTGGGCTAGGTCTCACCATCAAACTGAACAATTCAACACCAGCGCAGTGCGATCTTCTAGGTTAGTTCTGAAGATGTTCAAATCATCACCATCAAACACTGATCACCATTCAAGTTAATGCATGAACAATAGACGCGTAACGACTCGAGATTAAGCTCATTCTATGATAGTTGACCACGCAGGGCGCACTTAGAGTCAGTAAGAGGCTAGTGGTTTGGACTAGGCAGATTCCACGTGAGTGCATTCAGTAACTTCCTTCATTCAATCTAATCATTTACCAGCTAAAACGAAGATTCAACAAGAAACCATGCATATTGCAAGAAACAACACATTTCACCTTAACTTCAAAGAAAAAGGAGTTCATTTACAATTTAGGCAACAATTTCTTGCCTTCTCTCCCTACTCCATTCTAATTGCTTATTCTACTGACTATTCACTGTTGATCATTATCTATTCTAACCACTATTAACCAATGATTAACTATTAACCTTTACAAATGAAGAGCGAGAGCTTTATATAGAGAGCTCTTTACATTTCAATGGCTCTGATTGATTTACAATCAATGGCTAGGATTACAATATGAAACCCTAATTAGGGTTTGTTACAACAAACTTCCCTTAGCCAATGAGAAAATTACATTCAATGCTTGTGAACCAATAGGAAATCGGGGTAGGTGCCTCGAAGTTTGTGCCATCACTGGTGAGTCAGGGACATTGAATTTGGACATGTTGATGTGGACCTATCTAACTGGAGGAACAGTGACTGGGATGCTACCTTGTCTTGCATTTGTGCTTGGTCAGGGAACTTTGTATCTCTTGATATTCGATGAGAAGCTTAACTTTGATTAACTCTTCTGAAACTATTTGCCTCTTCAACGTACCCTTGCACTGACTTTGGTTGATCCTCCTTTGTCCTTGATATACCTGATGAATAGCATACCCCTCCTTGACTCTTTTGTGCTCGATGAAGCCTCTTCACGGTCAAGTCACTCCTCCTCTAGTAGCTCACCTCGCCTTGAAGTGTTTATAAGATCTTTCTTCTCTGCCATCCTGTGATTTCTCCATGTGGTAGAATGAGGTCTTTGAGGATGGTTAACTCCATTGCTTGCAACTCCTTGAACGCTTGAAGTCCTTCAACTTAGAAGCACCTTGAGTCCTCTCTCACGCATTTGAAGTGTCCTTGATGATGATGAAACTTGAAGAGGTCGCCCTTGTCCTGGCTTGATCTCCCTCGAATTTGGTTTTATTGATCTGCAAAATAAACATAAGATGATTAAGAATACATGATATATTCATTCTAACATAGCATTTCTTACCTTAAATCATCAACAAGAAGGCATTAGGATCAATTTGCTCTGCACCATCTGGAAGGACAGGCCCTATAATGAGATTCGTTGTGGACCCTCTAGAAGGATAGGCCCTATAATGAAATTTGCTCTGGACCCTCTCCAAGGACAGGACCTATAATGAGATTTTCGCTCTGGTCCCTCTGGAAGGGTCAGGAGCGAATTTTGCATTTTGCACAAAATCTTCACTTTCTCACTTCAATTTGCATTGATTTTCACCTTTCGATTCTTCTCTCATGAAGACATCACTTATTTGACCCCCAAAAAGGCCTAAAAGAAGGATTTCGCTTTGGACCTTGGGCAATGTACGTGCCTCAAGAAAAACTCTCAAAGGGAATAATCCTTGAGAACACCTGCTCACATACCTCCATTCACTTCCTTAACTCAATGACATAGGTCTCAAAAGGCAAGATTCCTAGCACGATACAAAGACTTCCTCAAACTCAATCAAGACTCAACCCTAGAAGCAAGACCCAGGCCTAACTAAGAGGAAACTTTCAACAGAGACCCTAACTTGGACCACCTACTGACCCATTTGAGCCTAAGTAGACCATCCTATTCTAATGAGCTCACTGGCAACTCTCTAATGCAAAGATTAATAGCCAAGAACCTAAAAGACTAAGCCAGGAAGACTAACCCTAAAAAGCAAAAAGCAGGGGTCCCCATTTGCAATGGGGTGATGTGTGAATAAGTCACAACAAGATGAACGTTTGAAACTGATTTACTCTTAGAGGAGCTTCTTAAATATTATAGGCATAATGAAGGGTGTGACGATGCTCAAGCAAGCAAAGTGAAGATTATGTTATTTTTGCAAGCCCTATAACCCCTTTTACACCTTCATCACCTGCGATGATACAAGGTTGCTAAAATTGGACTATTGCAATGACAAGGGCAAATTTGAAATGGACCTTGAGGCCGTGGTCGCTTTACAACTTGTCAAAGTAACTATTGGTGTTGTCTATGCTTGCAGTTGTGTTCATAAGCTTTATTTTAAACTAGTTTCTAGGAAGGAGCAATGACTCTTAGGCTGCTTCTACACACCGCCCATGTAGAAAAGGCCTTTGGATGTGGAGTGCTTTATTGCAGTAGACCACTCTTGATGGAGCCAGAATATAATCTTTTACCTTTGGAAAGCGAAGTCATTAGACAACTATTTTTTGGAAAAACATGCAGTCAAGTGAAAGCAAAATTTAAATGGAAGAAAGGAAAAATCCATGACAACTTGCTGACACATTACTTCATAGGACATAGGATCACTCTCATTTTGAGATTTTGATTGACTGATTAAAAATCTCCAATGTGCCTCTAGAGAATGGCAATCCAGATTGCAAAAAAATAAATCCCCATCAACTGGTTTGGAAGACATAGTGTTAGAGACCTCAGATTGATCCCATGAAGAGAAAGATTAAAAGAGGGAGGCAAATTGTGGCAAACAAGGAACCATGACCCTCTCTGAAAAATGATGAAAATCTAAGCAACGACATACACAATAAAGACCTAGAAGATCAAAACTAGTAATGCTTGCCCATGTAATACTCTTAGCAACAATAATAACGATAGCAAAATAACAACAATAATAACTGTAGTGATAATTTTAGATTTGCTATTAGTCATTCAAATCAACGAATTTACCATATTGCATTTGACTATACCATAACTGTTGAGCCAAAGACTATAAATAAAAGTGAGGAAGGGGTAGGTTCCATTGGACATGCAAGTTGTTAAGTATGAAATTCAGAAAAAGAAAGATTTCAGCAAATGAAATACAAACTCCAAATTGGATCACACACTAACCTACAATAGAGCAAAAACATGAATTGCATAAACACAGTGAATTGAAGACATGATTCCTACCAAAACCCAATACCTCTTGACAACAAATGGATATTCTCTAGGCAATGATTGAATATTTCTTGCACACTTTGACAGCATCTATTTGTTCCAAATTAGGATGAAGAAATGATGTATTTGATCTCAATTTATAGATTTTTGATGAGAAGGATTAATGGCCAGGATTTGATCTTGGATCATGAGTTTACCTACGTTGATGGTAGAATGGATGTGGAAAGGTGGTAGCTATTACCCATTTCCATGGAGGTAATTAGCTAGTTATCTCATTTAATTGAAGAGTTATTTTTAATTGAATTATTTAATTATTTTGATTAATGAGTTAGCTATGTTGGTTGATAAGTTAACTATGCTGATCAATTAATACTGAGAGGCATTTTACAATGGAAGCAAGGGGTGAAGTGTAATAGCATGAGTGTGTTATCAAAATCTCTTACCTTTTATCTTAAATTTGATAGCCATTTGCATGTCAAAATATATTAATATTTGTTTTTTCTGATCGTTAAATTACAGCTATATGGGGCTGCACCGTGATATTATATCAAAAAACTGGTTTACATCCAGTGACCATATACTTCCATTCCCAAAATCCCCAGACCCAGTACTTGCTACAGCATGACACCTTGCAACCTTACTACATACCCCAAAACCATAACCACTTACAGACCCGAAATTTGGGTTACCTCCATACTAGTAGCATTTGTACCGTAAACATATATATCTGTAAACATATACAAAGCACTAGGCAAAACCCACCAAACAAAGGATCCAGTCAAGCAAAATGTAATCTGTCCCCAACCACAAGCCACCGCCGTCGCTCTTGCCTTCACAGGACACTTTGAGCCACAAGAGCTATGAGCTGCCATTTCCACCTTCGAAGGTAGAGACATCCCAAAAGTGGAAACCATGTCCGTGTTGCCCTTCGTAGCTGTCCCCTTGTCCTTTACATCATTGACCAGCCCCTCATACACCGAATACCTGTGCGACCACCCAACACCACCTTCCTTCGATAGGTCCAACATTTTCTTAAGAAACAGTGTGTTTCTTGCCGTTACCTCATGTCGCGTAGAAGTCTCCGTCTCATCATCATAGACAAGAAGAGGAAATTTAGCCCTCTCCTTACCACGTCGACAGATGATGTAATAATCCTTAGGAAGGGGAATCATCCTCCTATCATCCACATTCTCCAGGACATCATCCAGTTCACCAAGATAACATTTTTTGATTAATTTTCTATAGAGCGCTCACCATTTCCTTTTCCTCACTTGCATCTAACAAGCACACAACAAACATTGTAGAGATGTCTGTATTGACTTGATATTGGTGCTCTGTTTTCAAGAAATCATCCCCCAGAATTCTTTGGATTGCATGAACCACCATCCCATGACCTGAGCTAAAGACTTTCTTCAATCTCTTCTCTGAGATGTTCCCCAAGAAGGACATTTGCCTCTTTTTGCATCAGAGCTAATAGGCACATCCATTACTACGAGCCAAATTCCTAAAACTCGTTTAGGAAGAGAGGAACGCCACTGTCTAAATAAGTCGCACATACCACAACATATAATAATGTGACTCAATATCTGATGGGAACAACGTATAAAACCTTGTACCATCCCAACCCTCGAGAGCTAGAATGAGGCATAGATGCTGCAATTTCACACAGGCAATATTGAGAATATTCGTCCTTCCTACATTGTTGTCTCAAGCAGTAGCCAACACGTCACTGCCCATCACACCACCCTTGCCGCCATTCAATCTTCCTTGGATTCAACCGACTCCTCTAATAAATTCCATACTCATTACATTTCACCACTTCGAGCCCAATTGAAATGTGTACCTGTGATAGCATACGGGGGAAAGCATTGAACTCAACACCTAATGTCACACACCCCAAACCACTTGTTATGTCCCCTGCCACCTCACTCCTTAACTATCCCCTCCATCCACCTTAGCCGCCAACTTTGCTAGCTTGTCCGCTTCTTGATTTCCTTCCTGATATATGTGAGTTATTTTAAACTCATCAAACCTGCTTATAGCCTCTCTAGTTGGCCTCAACCATCTCTCAAGTTTCCAATTTGGGATAGAGTTTCGCTTGATAGCATTGACCATAATGAGGGAATCCCCTTCTAGATGGATTCTTGTCACTCCAACCTCTAGCCCACACTTCAAACCAAGTAATGCAGCTCTAAATTTTGCTTCGTTATTTGTTATAATTCGCAGATGTTCTGACTTTTCACAAAGGACTCTACCTTCATGGTCTCTAGCTATACACCCCGCTCCACTTAATCCAAGGTTACCTCTTGAAACCCCATCCAAATTCACCTTGATCCATCCTTTTTCCGGTTCCATCCATTTGACGTTCTCTTGGGGATTGAGAGGAAGATTAACCTTCCTAACCCCATTAACGGGGGGTTAAAATATTAATATTTAATAAACATAATATTTTCAAAATAAAAGAGTTATATTTTAAAATAAAATAACTCCAAATCAATATTGCATGGCATTTTTTTAAGATAGATGAATTTAAGATATCTATACTAGCGAGTTTAACTATTTTGATTGATGAGTTGATTGATTTGATTGAATTGTTAACTAGATTGATTAGTTAATTACGTCGATTAATTATTTAATATGGGGTGTAAATTGTGGTTTTATTAAATTATTTGTGGATAATAGATTTATTTTAATATTTGGATATTCGTGGGATAATCGTTTATTAAAATTATTAATTAGTAAAGATTGTTTATTCAATTTAATTTTGATAAAGTGAATTAATTAAGGTACAATAAATTATTTTAATGGGTGGATGAGTGATTTTGTTATGTGTTGACATGGGGGTGGTGGTAGATGAGCATATGTGAGATTTCAGTTTCTACACCAAGTATGCCAACCCTTTGGTTAATTCAAGGACTGATGTGAATTGCAAGGACATGTTGAAGGTATTCTTTGAACGAGTGGCTATAAAAGCATAAATGCTACTGAAGCCTATTAATTATTTTATGGTTAAGCAGTGGAATCAAAAAGCGAGGAGGACACTACGAACATATTTAGAAGATATTTGAGGATATTAAAACTGATAATGAAGGTGTATATGAAGAATATTGAGGAAAAATAGGTTTATTAGGTTCAGGAGCTCAATGTGTAGTGCAAAGTTATGTTCTTGAAGATAATGTGATTTTAGATGTTACATCTTTCTAGAAAGAAAAGTTTTGCAAGAAAAACGTCAATACAATATACTTTTGGGGCAATGAAGTAAACAAGGATGACAAGAAACAAATATGTGATCCTTTTGATTTGTTTGTTATGCTCCTCATTTTGTATTCTTCCTAGATTAGAAAAATTTAATTAATTAAACAATTATTTTAATATTGAAGAACTTTTATAAATTGAGTTTGGGGTTAGAGATAATTGCATATGGAGGTTGAATGTTAAATTTTTCATTGTAAGTGTGGCGTTAGGAACAAATTGAGTTCTATTAAGGGATATTAATTCATATAAATCAAGTTTTAATACAATTTATATAATTATTTTTTCACAAATTGATTTATTGAAGTGCAAAAAAAATTGGAGGGAAGTTGGGTAAAAGTAACAAAAACATACATTAATTTCTAAATAAATTGATACATGAGAAATCAAGTTGGGTCAAGATTTTTAATAATACAGTTATTTTAGCATATTTGAAGTCAAAGGAGATAGGTGAAAACTCATTGAGAAATAGAGAAGGTGGGTAATTCCAATTCAAGCCTCATAATTGAATTGTTGAAAAAATTATGAGTTGGGGAAAGTATAACGACATATATTTAATTTTGGAGATATAAGCAAATGTAAATATTAAATGGCAAATTGAGTGGAGTTAATAAATTCATGAGCATGCACATGGAATTCAATCAAATATTAAAGGTTTTTTTGAAAATTGGCTAGAAGAAAAGGAGACAAAGTTTCCACCTTCATTAATAAACTTTCTATACCATGTTGTGACATTTGTTAACCTAAAACTAGAGTGCTTTTGGAATTTTTATTATAAATAAAAAAGCACCCACTGAATTTGGAGGTGAAAAAAAAGAGGAAGGAAAGAGGAAGGGGGAGAGGAGAGAGAAATATTAAAGGAGTTTAGGGTTAAGTGAATAGAGGAATATGGGGATTGAGATTTTACAAGTTTATTGGAGAACAAAAAATTCCTCTTGTAAGTTTAGCATTATCCTAATTAAACTTAATAACTAGGTGCAATATTAGACTTAGGATGAACACTATTCTAGGTGAACTGAGATATGTACACCAACACCCCTCTTAAGTGTAAATTAGGAGGAAATGGAAATGGTTCTTGACAACAAGGCAATGTTAGGTACTCATGTGCAAGGATAACCCCCTAAAGAAGGATGAAGAAACCCTAGAAAAGAGAGAAATGTGAATAGAGAGAGACTAGGTAACCCTTTAGATGTGGGTGCATCTTGCACCGATGGTGGATGCTCAACTTAGAATGTTGAAGATGCTCAATGCTCATAGAACAATATTTATCCCCTTAGCAAGAAAGAAATCCAAAGGTGAATGCAAAAGCTCTTCTTGCTTTGGAAAGAAATGTGAGAAGAAAACATAAAATGTATGTCTATGGAAGTTGTGCAATGGTCCCCACGTCAATGTTGAGTGGTGCCATGATTAGATTAGGGGTCGCAAACCTAATTAATTCTATAGACATATTTTATGTTTTCTTCTGACATATTCCTTCAAAATCATGTGGAAATGAATGCCCAACAGGTGTCACCCTAATTGGCTTTAATGCCCATCCCATGAGATGTCCTACTATGATTGGAAGCCCTTGATAAAGTGTCTCTAAACTTTGTCGAAGCAACAGGTGAAAGTGAAATTTTAGTGTGTCATGTGACTACACTATACATCTCACAAGATGTTCTACTATGAATAATTGCTAGAAGCTCATAGTGATGCAACTTGGAACTCTCTAGTGTCAATAGGAGCTGGTGGAATCATGATGCATGGTATGTGACTGTACTGCTCATTCCACACAAGGTGTACATCAAATACTTAAAAATGACAAGTGTCAAAGTTGTTGAAGTATTGGAATCTCAATGCGTGTCAAATGACTACACTGCACATGCCACAAATTCCTCACATCAATGGTGTGAGTATTAATTAATGTAAATGGGGCATTAGGAGGACCAATTGTTGTTTTAGTTTCATTCATATGTGCAAGGTTCTCTAAGAGAACATCACATCTAGCTGGAGGTTCAAGATCTCCATACAATTGCTTGATTACAATCATGGTGATTTCCCTATTTAATGTAATATGTCCTCAAAAACTATAAGACCTATTAGTTCATAAACCATGTCATTGAAGTTTAACCGAGCATGTCTTTGTTCATGTTCACTTGGCTCAAGAATAAGTCTATGGAGATAGGGTAGTAGATCCTACTCAAGCTACCGATTCTTTGTTCTTTCTTTTTAGGACAAAAAATTCTCTTTGTCCAAGGTGGCAATAGAAGAGTGAAATGAGGTGCCAATAAACATGTTTACAACCCCCATAGAATGCAACTTTTATCTTAGTTCATGTTTACAAAATGCCCATGTGTTAAGATCCCTAAGACTAGAACATGTGATGGCACTTTATAAGTTGAGTGCAGTTGCATAAACACCCCCCTACAAATAGCTCAATTTAGACACCCTTATTAAGTAGAATACAAATAGCTCAATTTAGACACCCTTATTAAGTAGAATTTTTGGCACTTTATAGTCCGAGTGCTTTTACATGTTTTCTAGGTTTTCGAAGGTCCAAGAAAATGGCAAGATGTTGAAAGTATGATTCTAGAAAATATGACGAGACATTGAATACCACCACAATGAAGTGCATGAAAAAACATGCACTTAAAAAAAGGACCTGAAAAAGAGTTTGTTTGAGCAAGTTATGGCTCTCCAAATGTCTCAAAATAGGAACTTGTTGTGACGTTTTCACACGTCGCCCTATTACAAATGGGGACCCCCACTTTTTTGCACTTTCTAGGTTAGTTGTCTTAGTTTAGTCGTTTGGTAGTGTCTTTAGCTATTAACCTTTTATTTGAGGAGGTGTAGTGCCTTAGGTTGTTAGGAATTGATCAAGTCATGTCTCTCTTTAAGTGGAATCGAGGTCAGTTTAGCTTTCAATGCCTTGGTGATGAACGATTTATGATGATCATTTCATTTGATCATCATCATCATGTGCCTTCAAAATCAGAGATGGAATATTGAGTGAAGTATCGAGAGCTGTCAAAGAGAGTGAAATCTTTGAGAAGAGGGTAGTCAGGGTAAATAATGATGAATAAACCTTGTTAATGATGAGGTTACTTCTGCAAAATGAAAGAATAGCCTTTGAAATGGATGAAGTGAGTGAAGTAGCAAAATGGAATAAATCACCACTTCCAGTGACACCCTAAATCCCCGACCAGCCTCTTCAAGTCACTTTCAGTGACCTTCCAAAAGTTTGACCAGCCTCTTCAAGTCACTTCCAGTTAATGGTCAAAAGTCCGATCAGCTTACAAGCATTTCCAGTTGCCTGTCAAAAGTCCAATCAGAATGAATAGGTCTTTATTCTCGGTGAGTTGAATGCTGATTGAGGTGAATCCTTAATGTTTCCAAGAATGATGATGTTTGAGATAGGTAAGTTTGCTGAGAAGTGGGAACACATTGAAATGCTAATTGAGCAGGTTACATGCATGCTTTGAAGTCACTTCCAGTGACCCTCAAAATCTCCGATCTGCCTGAGGTCACTTCCACTTGCCCCCTTAGATCCATGACCATGCTTAGCATCACTTCCCGTTGGCATCAAAAAGTCCGACCTGTCTTGGAATCACTTCCAGTTGGCATCAAAATGTTCGACCTAAGATGCTATGATGAATACATTGCTATCTTGCCCCCTTAAGGAAGATGAAGTTGCTCTCATGAAGAAAGTAGGGGCGATCTGCAAGTCTGCTCAAACAAATGAAGAAATGAAAGAAAGCATAATGGCAAGAAAGGAGGAAGCTGTTACTTCCAGTAGGGGTCAAAATCCCCGACCACCTTACTGACACTGTCAGTGACACCTAAAAACCCTGACCTACATGAGACGACTTTCATGGCAAAAAGCCCTATTAGCTGATATAATATTTCCACTTGGTGGCAAAATCCACGACTTGTTGATGGTCACTTCCAGTTGATGCCTAAAAGTCCGACCTACTTGGCATTACCACTTCCAGTTGCTAGTCAAATCGACGACCAGCACATAACACTTCGAGTGAACCCCAAAATCCCCGACCACCTTGGATAGTGTCAGTGGCATCTAAAAAGCATGACCTCCATATGGCATTGTCAGTAGCCTGCCAAATCCCTGACCACAAGCCATGACATACTTGACCTCCCAAAAGGTCCAGTCACATTCCTTTCTGGCTGAAATCCCAAAATCAGAGCTGCAAAAGTGAAGTTTCAGACTGAAAGTATGAGCAATCAAACTTTAAAATATCAGTGAATCAGACTTTGAAATGTGAAAATCAGAAATCAAACAAAGTGAATTCATTTCCAGATTTAAAGAATGACATTGTTCTCTTCTATATCTTGATCAAGGTGTGTTTGCTTTTCAGTTTATGGAAGCAAGGGAGAAGGAACTTCATCACTTGAGGGAGATTAAGGCATACAAGAGATCAGCTCATAGTGTTCAAGCCCAAGGAAGCAGACACAATGAAGACAACAATGTGAAGATGGACAACGTTTACACTTCAAGGTACTTAAGAATGGGAGAAGATAAAGAGGACTTTGCAACATTGGGAAGATTGAGTATCCAAGATAAGCTGATTTACAACTGCTAGGGCGTGAAGGATTCACACATCAACATCAGCATGCTCAAAGCAAAGACAAGTAACACCTTAGGTTGGCAAGGAAGCAGATTGCTCCACATGATATTAATATAATGATGAAGTCAAGCTGACCTCCTCCAGTGATTTGCTTATAGAGCCTTACTCTGGATTCCTTCCTTAATTTGAAGTTGCTTTCCTTGGTGATTTGTAGACTTTGTCCTTCCTATCGGTGAGTCGTTCTCCACCTTCACGCATCTTCTTACTGATCCTAACCTGAAAAACAAAGGAATCCCTGAATCAAACATAAGAAATGAACAATGGAAACACCAATACCTTGCACATTACACTTCTCACTAACTACTCCCAATCTGAAATTTGCATTTTCAATTCTGGAAATGACAATTCGCTGGTATGAACTTGTTTGTAATCAGTTCTAAGGTCTGCGAATGGAGTTTTGTAGGCCCGATTCCACCCCATCTGTGTCTGATTTTAGTCCTCAAGATCTGATTCCATTTCCTTGCCCTTAGCTGTGGATTTGGTAGCCTACTGGAAGTGCTGACAAACAGAAATTTGTGACCAACTGGAAGTTGCCAAATGAGGCCGTGGTCTTCAGCTGTCACTGGAAGTGACACAGAGTAAGTCAGAGTTTTGAGGTCCAACTAGCAGTGACATATAGGAGGTCGGAGATTTCATCCTCTAGTGAAGTGATCTCAAAAAGTTAATGGTTTTGATAACCTACTGGAAGTGAACATCTGCTGATCAGACCTTTCACCAGCAAGTGGAAGTCATCTCATATAGGTTGGGGTTTTAGACCTCAAGTGGAAATAGTAGTGAAGTGAGTGGCCGAACTTTTACTCATGAAGAGGCAGTTAATGCAAGATGGTCAGACATTTTGAGGCTAAGTGGAAGTAGTCTAAGGCAGGTCGGGGATTTCAAGCCCAACTGGCAGTGGCAGGTCGGATTTTTGAGGCTCAACTGGCAGTGACCACAAAGTGGTTGGGGTTTTCACCCCTCACTGGAAGTCTTCAAATGAGGTCGTGAATTTTGCTTCCAAGTGGAAATCCCTCAATGTGGTTGTGATTTTGACCTTCAAGTGGAAGTGGGTGTGGATTTGGCCTTGAACTAGAAGTGGGAGCAAGAATGTCGTGGTTTTGGCCTTGAATTGGAAGTGGTCGTGGATTTTGAGGTCCACTGAAAGTTCATTCCAAAGCATCAATGTTACTTGCTCAATGAGAAATTCAAGGCATTTCCACTCGCTCTTATCTCAAACATCATTATCATTCAAAGCCTTAAGGTATTCACCTCAATCAGTGTTGATTTCATCAAGAATAAGACATGTTCACGATGGTCGGGCTTTTGATGGGTCACTGACAATAGTGATGAGGCAAGGCGGGGATTTAGGGGTCCACTGACAACGACCTCACTTGTTCAATTTTATTGATAGTGGCACTTACTTCATCAATTCTAAGGGTCCATCATCAACAAAACCTCATCATGTTTGCCTATGCCCTCATCTTGATTGGCATTCATCAAACATCTCAATTCTTATGACCAACCTCCACACTTACCCCTATCATTTCTATCTCAGATGATGATGATCAAATGAAATGATCATCATATATTGTCCATTACTAAGGCATTGAAAGGCTACACTGACCTTAATTCCACTTAAAGAGAGACATGACTTGATTACTTCCTAACAACCTAGGGCATCGCACCTCCTACAAGTAAAAGGTTAATAGCTAAAGACACTACCAGACAACTAAGCTAAGACTACTAACCTAGAAAGTGAAAAAAATGGAGGTCCCCATTTGCAATGGGGCGATGTGTGAAAACGCCACAACACTACCCTCATCATCTATTGGTCAAACATTCAAAGGACATGTGTCCTATTTATTGTAATTTTATCATTGGTCAAGCATTAAATGCTATATAATGGATCTAACAAACCCTAATTAGGGTTTCTATCTTGTAATCTCGACCATTGATTGTGAATCAATCTGAGCCACTCATTGTAAAGATCTATCTATATAAGGCTTAGTTTTCTCATTTCTAAAGGTTAACAATGAATAGTCAATAGTTAGATAGCAACTAGAGTAGAGAGGGAGAAAATGGAGATTGTTATCAAGACTTTGTTGCAAGAAGCATGTTAATTTCATTGAAGATATGGTGAACTTCATGTCTTCATTCAACGTTTTTCATGGTCTCTACTTCTCATTTATTTTTATGTTGGTTAGATGGATGGAAGCTATTATGGATGATTAATGGTGAAATTCTTATGTTCATATTACGAGTATTTCGCTGATTGTGAAGTATCTATTGTGGTCAATTGAATTCTCTTCATGAGCTTAACTTCGATTGCTACTCACTCATTGATATGCATTGCATTGATGGTGTCTATGCCGTTGGTAGTAATTTGAACATAATTTTGGTCTCCTTAGAAGATCGCACTAGCTTGCCTAGTTGTTCCTTGCATGGCGAAACAAAGCATGGTAGAATTTCACTGTCACTCACAATTTCTTACATTTCTAGGGTTAGATTAGCTTCCTAAACCCTTATCCTTTTTATCTTTTTTTCAAATCATGTAAAATTCCACGTTCTAGTAGCATTCAAACATTTAGGTTCAACGTAAGTCCCCCTTGCGATTTCAGCAATATCATATCATACACATTGAGTCTATCCAAGAGCACGTCGAGACCTGATATTCAGATGCTTGGAGTTTGCCCATTTGATCATGTAGGTTAACACTTGGGAGGATTTTGTTCAAGAGAGGATAGAATACTTAGTATTTTATTCTGTGTTGCATAGTGCATTAAAAAAACATCAATAGAACTATGCAGCAAAAAATTGAGAAAATTTGTTTTATGGAAAATCTAGGTGTTGAGTAGAAACCAATAACATCATTGCAAAGAGTTTGGAGTTTTGTGCCATTAAAAAATTTTTGCGTGCAAAGACTCCTCCACACGGCAAAGAAAAAACCTCCTAAAGTTGCTCTTTAAAATTGAAAACTACAATGGAAAGAGGGAGTCTACTATTGTGGTAGGTAAGTGGCTTGTGGGTAGCAACTTGGTGGCAACTATGTTACCCCAAGTTTCTGGGACGAATTTTCTTTTTGCCATTTTAGGGGATGGTAGGGACGATAGAGGGGACAGCTATATAAAAACTAGGGAAAATTTCAAATTTCAAATTTCAAATATTAATATGATAGCAATGTAACATTGATAAATCTAAATTGAAATTCTATAATTTAAATCATTCATCAAATACATTGTACGTAGCAATTGAGTTGAAATGAGAGTTGGAGCTTGAAATTTATCCTATAGATGCTTATTTGGTAGTTTTCAATAGATGCTTTTCATTCTTCCAGTAGTATTTTCTATATAGTCATTGCAAGGGTTTCATTGGCTAGCAGTAGGTGTCACTATCATCTTAATGATGATTTCTATTTCAGATCCAAGGGTTTTGTTGATGGCGAAAATTGGCTTTGTTACTTGCGCTTTCGGTCAACACAAAATAGAATGCCGAGTGTATCCTATTCTCTCTTGAATAAGGAAATCTGTAATATTGTTCGGGCTAATCATAGGGGATAACCTCAAGGTTCCAATTGTCAGGTCTTGACTTGCTCAGGATAACTCAACGGTTGATGTGTATTGCTGGTAAACATGAGGGGACTTATGCATTTTACATGCTGACTTGCATCTGGCGATGCTTTGATTCTCAAATTGGGGAAAATAAAAGTAAAAGGATAGGGTTTAGGGATCCTAGGGACAATGACAGTAACGGTTGGTGCTGTAGGTAGACAAATTTCAAATAAACTAGTTCCTGCTCAGCTAGAGATAAATTCACAACATTACAGGAATAGTGCAAGCTCCAAGGGGAAGTAAAAGATTTTCAAACTACAAACATTCATCTGGATACCCAATTCTGGCGCAACCCAAAACAAACACCCACGGTTGAACTAAGAACAACAATAGGCTCAAACTAAACATACATAGAGACTTATAGTCAACATGCCTCCAATGGTAAGAACCTGAAATCAAATCAAATATTCTCACACTTCACCATTAAGATCGCTGAACTTTAATGAGCTAGATGGAGAGAAACCATGCTAACTAATCAGGGCAAATGAAAAAACACCATAATTCAATGCTTTGTTCATTTGTTCTAATTGCCATTACAACAATTTTTGTCTAGCAGTTACTACTCTATTCTACTTCTACTCCTAATTACAGCTATTTCTAACCTGCTAGCTTGCAAAATCCTAACTATCTAACCTTCTAATTGTTCGAACCTTGTACAATGAGAGAGGCACTAGCCATTTATAGGTTTTACATTTTGAATCAGTGGCCAGGATTCAATCCATCCAATGGTACTAATTTGGCTTCTAGAAGCTCTGACAGCTTTTTGGTTAATAATCTCAACAACCATCAACCACCTTTTCAGCTACCTGCAATTGTTTTCAATTAATCTCACTAGAAGACAAAAATTCATTGGGCTCAAGGTACAAAAAGGTGAATCTGTTAGTTGGGAAATAACTAACTTGTGGCCTCCTTTTGGATTGCATTCAACTAGGCCCACAAATAGTCATCTTACAATAAAGCAATTGCTTTTAGAATAAATTTACTTTCTGTTATTCCAGCTGTTCATTTTCTGTTTCTACATAGTCCTGTAGTATTTTGTGCTTGCCACTATGTTCAATCTTGTGCCTTGGCCTTCAACTTGTTGTCGGTGGTGGTGGTAGGGGTCTTTGCTCATCCAACCCTTCTTGCTTTGCCCTTGTGTCTTCTTTCTGGCATCCTCGGGATGCTAGCTATGGAATTCTCTCTTTGGCTTTGTCTTGGGAATCCTTTGGCTCATTCGGTGCTTTGGATGGTAGCTCTTTATCCCAAACATCTCCACATGGCCTCCGTTGTGTCCTCCATCCTGCATGAACACATAGGTCAAATATCAATCATCATTTCATTGTTCCCTCATTTACTGAAGGGACCCAAATTGATTACCCTCATGTGATTTTAACATTTCTCTACCATCGTACCTATGAGGGTCTCTTGGCTTGGAAGAAGTGATAGCTACGTGAGCTTGGGATGAACACCTTGGAGGGCAAAGAGTTATCCTAATTCCAAGTCTTCATAAACACTAGCCTTCTGTTGGACCAGGAAAGGCCCTTTGATGCCTTCAATCCTGCATTTGTGATTACAAACCCAACTTTGAGACACCCTAGGAAGCAATCTTGGGAATAAGGTTTTCGTTATTAGAAGAGGGAATTACTGTTGATACATGATAGCCTCGGTAAGATAAATGATTGAATGAGAGATAAATGAAGTCTCTCATTCAATCATCTATCTCATCGATAGACTATGATAAGACTTCAGTCATCATTCCTTCGTTTGATAAATATAATTACTCTTCGATATGTCACTTATATTATATCAATAAGAGTATGCATGATATACGATCTAGTTGTGATCGTATCCCTCGATTCTTATATATAACATTGTTAATAATCGGGTTCTTAACTAATGCACAGTATACCGATTGTTATCGGGTTTATTAATAACTGCATATATACCGATTGTTATCGGGTTTATTAATAACTGCATGTATACCGATTGTTGTCGGGTTTATTAAATGCATACATACTGATTAGTATCGGTTTCACTTGTTAACTATATGCACATCGGTTAGCATCAGTTAAACTTGTTAGTTATATGCGCACCGATTGGTATAAGTTAAATGCGATTATGATCGAAGAGGTGTGATCAAGTAATATCTTGATCGGTCATGTCTAATATCTTGATCGGTCATGTCTAATAGACATGACCGGTCATGGTATTGCTTGATCCTCCTTATTGGCATATATATATCAATCGGTGATTATGAGAAGAACATCGAAATTCATAAATGCTCTTTCTCCATCTGCAACATACCAGATAATAATCAGATTTATTATAATAAGAAATAACATATACTTGAAAGAAAAGATAACTTTGAATATAACTTGCATCTTGAATTGAAAATTGAATAACATTTAAAATTACAACATCATTGGATGTTCGCACAAGATGAGGAAGTTCGGACTCCACTTGGCATTGGAAGGGCTGCCAAGATCATTGGACACAATGCTCCATTTCCACCTCGGCATTGGAAGGAAAAGTATCAAACTTGGTCTAAACTTCGCCTCTTTGAATGGGACTTTCAAGCCAAAAGCTTAGAAAAGACCAAAATCTTAAAGCCTTGGAGAGGCTCAGTGTATTTTTCGGGATTAGCAGCTTGAAAATTCTGAACTTTGTTTGAATTTTACTGACTTCGGTGTTTTTCTTGGGTTTGGCAAGGGGGTTAGCAAGTTGAAAGGCTTCGAAAATGCCGAATTTTTCTCCAAGGAAAACTCCAAACTTTCCTTTAGTTATGCGTGAACTTTGGTTGGCTAATGGGATGAAGTTGATCTTTTTGAGGCATGGTTTGCATTTGGCTTATGCCTTATTTCTTTTCACTTCCTCAATTCACATTCTTCTCAAACACGTAGATTTAATGGAGCAATCCTTTGTTCATGCTTATGAGGGGGGTCTTTGATGTTTTTTGCTTGAAGCTTGGCTGAGACTCACCCCTTATTCCCTGCAAACGCATGCTCCTTGGAGAAAATAGGACTCTTGGCCCAAACTTCGGACATATCACCTAAGACTCTGCAAACACCGAAGTTGTGTCATGAATAGTGAACTTCGGTGAAAAGTTCGGACTTTTCCATGGGATTAGCAAGTGTTTGGTTCTGATAATGCCAAATTTTCAGAGGCATAAACTCCGAGCTTTCTTCAAATGTTGGTATAAACTTTTAATCAGTTTTGGTGTTTGTATTAGAATAATATCTTTCTCTTTGTGTTATTAATGGTCATTTAAGTTGTTTCTAATTTCGCCTCTAGTTAACGATTGTTTCTTTTAGAAACATCGTCTTTGTAACTCTATTTAAAGGAGCTTTGTCTCCTTGATTAATTGAACAACATCGATTCTTTGAAATCCATATGCTTTTGCATCTGTATTATGGTATTAGAGCCTGAATAAAGAATTTGTGAATTCTTTTCCGAGATTTTTCGGGCCTCTTAGTTTTGCTGCAGATTTTCGAAAAAATTGTGTTCAAAAGTCCGTTTTGGACTATGTTTATGCTGTGTAACGGGATTCTTCCTGTTCGAGTCTGTCTAGCGAGGGTTTTCGGCATTTTTCGGCGCGGTACAGACCCGCCATTTTTTTCTGCAACCTGCAACTTGGTCAAACCCGCATTTTTTGACTTTCGGCTAGGGTTTTGACCCTCCAGATTCAGTCGAAATTTTTTTCTGAGTACAGATTCGTGGTGGGTTTTTCGAGATCTCAACTGGGTCATCGTCAGAATTTTCTGGGTGCCTCGATTTTCGTGCCAGCGGATCCAGATTCCGACAGCAGATTCGTTCTGGGTTTTTCGCAAGGATTTCTGGGTCAGCTAGAATTTTTTTCTTGAAATTCGTGCCCATCGTACTTCATTTTTTTGAAGTCTGTACCTGCATATGCCTCTGTTTCTGCATTGGGATTCGAATTTTTTGAATTCTGTGCCAACGCCTCTTCTCAGTTTTTTCGTTTTCCGTGCATTGGGAAACGTGCAAGATGGTGTCATTGACCAACTTGATGTTGGAAGGCAGTCAGGTTTTGTGCACTTAGCATCTTCTCAGTACCTCGTTTTTTGTGCCTCAAAAAATGTGAAGATGGCTTATGGGCATTGATGTTTGTTTCGGTTTTTAATATTTTTTTACCTAAAAAAAATTCTGATGGGTTTTAATATTTTTTCCCTTGAAAAAATCTGTGGGTTTTAATAATTTTGTCCTAAAAATTATCTGTGGGTTTTTAAATATTTTTTGTCCCTGTAAAAAAAAAATCATGAGGGTTTATGATTTTTTCCTCAAAATTTGTACTTTGCTGCAGTCTGTTTTTAGTCGCACCTGGAGTTGTTGTGCGAACATCTGCACTAGTCTCTTGTTTGCAGTCTATTTTTCGGGCATCTTGCTCATCTGCAATAGTTTGGAGGGTTTGCCGATTTTTTCCTCAAAATTGTGACAACTGTTCTTGGTGTGTCTCTAGTTACAGGGAGGAACAGTTCTCCAACATCAGGTTGGACGGTTGGTGTTGTTTTGGGTATCTCTAGAAGTTCTGCAATTTCTGGGAGGGTTGGTGGCAGACTCATCTCAAGTGGCAGAGTTAGTGGCAGGCTCTTGTCTTCTGTTGCAGCATGTTCTGAGAAGAAGGGGGCAACCTTCTCTGTTATTTCTCTTGGTAATTAGAATGATGACCATTAAGGGAGGGTATTAGAATAATATCTTTCTCTTTGTGTTATTAATGGTCATTTAAGTTGTTTCTAATTTCGCCTCTAGTTAACGATTGTTTCTTTTAGAAACATCGTCTTTGTAACTCTATTTAAAGGAGCTTTGTCTCCTTGATTAATTGAACAACATCGATTCTTTGAAATCCATATGCTTTTGCATCTGTATTAGTTTGTTTAGGGACCTTCCAGGGGGTTTGGAAAAGAAGAAATCAGACCTTCCCTTTGCCCTTTCAGTCTCTCACATACTCAAACCTCATCCTCACTTTGGCACACCAAACTCTTTCTTTCTCTCTCTCATGTGCTAGCAGGGCAAAAACAAGGGGTCTCTGTCAGAGACGGGGAATGTGGGGCAGAGCACAACAGGTTTCAGTTTTAGTGTCTAATTTTAGAAATTTTCATTATAAATGCATGGATTTTCCTCAATTTCATAGTGGTCTTGCATCAAATTCAGCAAGTTCTCAAGCTGCATTTGGCTGGATTTCAATGAACTGTCATTAGTATTTATTTTATAAGGCATTTGTTTTGATGAGGGTTTTACTCATCTCTAAGGCTTTCAAACAAAGACAACACCTAGTATTTCTGGACTGACTTCAAATTCCAATTTTGGTATTTTTAAGCTCTAGTTGTTCTTCTTTGAAATTGACTGAACTTTGGCATTGTTAGCAAAGTTTTGAAGCAGAAATGATCAGTGTGATGACAAACTCTTTTTTTTAACTTTTAGTGGTTTTTTTTTTTAAATTGAGGCATGTTGGGGGGGACAGCCAGCCATCCCCGGGACAGTTGAGGGACATCCTGGACGTCCTCAGTCGTCCCAGGGACGACTAGATGCCCCCCTAGATGTGCCCCATGTTTCCTTGTTTCGGAAATGTTTCCACTGAAAATGCGAAATTTGGGGACGGGAAGGGGATGGTTCCCGCTGTCCCACTGTCCTCGAGCCATCCCCTTTTCCAAAACGCCAGAAAAAATGGGGGAAACACGTCCCTGGGTAACACTGGGTGGCAACAGAGATTCGATGACGGTGGTTGAAGTAGGTTGGAGAGCTAGATGTTGGGCAGCCAAATGGTGGCTCGGCTGTGGTGTTGATTGGCTGTTGGAACTACGAAGGCCATCAATGTTTTTGTTGGCCAATTTTATGTGGCGGTGGGGGGCAGGGTCTGACAATCCCTATCATGATATGGAAGTACCCTTCCCCCATAGTGCTTTTAAGCACTTAATTTTTTCTTTGATTATTGTTTGTATGGTTTTTTTCAGTGTTTGTTAATTTTATAAAAAAGACGAAATATGTGCAGAAATTAACTTTTTTCGTTGTACTTGCATCAACTTGCATAGACAAGCTGTATGACCTCTTTGGCTTGTTTTTCTTGTGTCTGCTCTAAATTTGACAATGCCCCCAATTTGATGCTAGAGGAACAGCAATCCTGTAACATGAAATTGTCTTAGAAACGTAAGACTTCACAATTTCATTAACCGTAAATCTTGCCACAGTTGCCTTCCTTCAGTAAGTCAGGGACATTACAGCCGACCACGTTCTAATGGTTGTCTATTAAAACTAAAAGCTTCTTTTCCTACGTAAGGAAGGGTAGAGGTATGTATATGTATATTTCCCACACAAGGCAACGGAAGTTTGGAGAGTTTTTCAATAGAGAACAATAATGAGAAGATGAAATTGAACCATTTTTAGAGGGGAGATAATTGCAGCCACATGGAGGTGATAAGATTTCGAAAGAGGATTATTATGGGGATGCACAATAAGAGAATGGGAGCAGATCAGGTTTTGGCATTCTGAGCAAATAAAGGTGGTGGCAAATGCAAATATGTGGGAGAAATAAATTGTGGCACACTGCATTCTGAGAATGAAATCGTTGCATGCATTAGAGAAGTTATTAGATTTCCTTAAGGATAGGTATTAACATGTTATGCATTTGTTATGGGATTAAATAGCTTTGTTCTAGTAATAGGATGAAAATATTACAGAGTGGAATCATATCATCAACAATTCACAAACCTTGTCTATGCCTTAGCATTTGCATGCATCTTTAGTGGGAAGGCATTTCTCAATCAAGAAATATACAATAAAGTCTTCCTTTGTGTATTAAAACCATGGAATGTTTAGGTTTAGGTAAAGAGATTAAAATATATGCAGGGGTGGATTATGATAGTTCATACATTGGAAACCATAACTAGCTTCCATTAGAATATTCGTAAATGTGTTGATATCTTTACCAATAGTACCCTACATCAAGGGCAGATAATTTTCTTATCTGCAATAACTTTTGAGTTATGAATGACATCGTAAATGAGTTTAGATAAATTATTATGATGAATATCACTATCCAAGCTTGTTAATGATATAGCTCTTTATGTGGACAAGGGTTAGTGATAGGAAAGAAATATTGCCTTAAGTCTAAACCTTGGGGGTTGGTTTCTGGAATAGGAATGCTATGGACTTTCATAGATATTAAGTGGCTTTCATTATTGTTCCATATTACTTAGGTTATTCGTTGAAAACTTAGATCTTGATTATATTTTATATTTGAGGCAATGGTAATAAAGAATGGTAATAATTATAGAAGGTTATTTGATTAAAGAGAACAATAATTTATGATATATGATAACGATATTTGAATATTCTATGTTATCAACTGATAAGAATAGAGCAATGATTAATTACTTAACAAGATAAAATATTGACTTGTTATTAATGAAAAATCATGAGAGTTTTATCTTATTAAATTGTTGAGAGGATAGAAGAAAGTGGAATAAGATTGATATAGTGAATTAGATCTAGAAATAAAGTTAATTTTGAGTTGAAGATTCCTTATACTGAAGTTATTAAGTTATTATAATCTATATTACCTCAAGGAATTATAGAAGACTTATCATCTTAGACATGGTAGCGGCTCATCTTTATGAATATCATAACGTAAGGTCATGACCTAGAGGATTATCTTTTGTTTAAATAATCGTGTAATTTATTTGAAGGGTTTAATGACTTCAAGAGTAGAGACCATTAATGGATCATTACATACAAATCTACTTAAGTATTGATAAGATGTGAGTTACCATCATCACCTTATAATAGACTCTTAAATGTTGTCACATGTATATCATTATAAATTAACTATGTATGAAGATGTATTCAATATTGATAGGTGATACGTGTTTAGGCATAGGCCAATGCGTTGGTATGCCCATATGTTCTCCTATATGCTCTTATTACCCAGGAAGATTCTATATGCTTATGTATGCGAGGCATTCTTGTGTTTTCTCTATGTATGAGGTGAAATTGTGTTATATTAATGAAATACTTGTGAATGGAAAGAAACTCAATTAGATGAATTAATGTCAGATTTTAGAAAGGGTGATGCTTCTATTTATTTATGTATGTTAATGCATCTTGTGTCTTCATGATAGCATTACATTAGCATTAAATGTAGATATGTCATATTACACTGAATTCCATTACGCTTGTTAGATTCACATTGTTAGTCTACCTCATGTTGGGTCGGGTATCTTTCGTATCATGAAATATTCCAGGGAGGTGTAAATACTCCGTGGTAGGGTGGATACGTGCTTTGGCAATGTTCTTACCATGTTAGACAGATGTCGGGAGCTCTTGTCAAGATGGTCTTCATGATTTTTTCTTTATGTATTTATTATAATTGACCTTGTGTTCTATTGTAAAGGAACATGCTTCCTTATGTTCAGCCTTTGTGTAGGTTGTGTATTAAATCTATATGTTGAAATGTAATTTTAAGTCTCCAATTCTGTATATTTGGACATGTGAAATATTTAATGCTTTCTTTTATTAACTTTTCTATGAATCATGTGAATTATGTTGTTTGAAATTATGGAGGTCCTTACAAACCCTAATTTGTGCAATGGTGATTCTAGGGCAAACTCTAGGGCAATTAGGAAGGTGACATTACACTCTAATTCCGAATTATGCTAAATATTGAATATGGAATCTTAGATGATGCTTCTTATATACCATTAATTCATCTTGATAATAAATTAAGCAGGGAATTGAACCCATTAAGATATGTCAAAGAAATCAAATGGTAAAATTTATTGTCTTTGTATCTATTCTTTGGCATATGGATAAATTAACTGGACGGCTTTATAATAATAGAGGATGCTATTTTGTCAATGAACTAAATGCTTGCTATCCAAATAATGATTTAGAACCCAAACCTAAGCATATTTCTAAAGGCAACTTAAACCATGTTAGAGGATTTCAGGAATTCTTGACAATTGTTGTAAGGAGAAAGAAAAAGCAAAGTTGTTCAGGTTTGAATAACAGAATAGAAAATACAAGCTTATTTAGCTTCCAAAATAGGGCTTTAAATTTGGAAATTAGATTCGAAATACACTGATTTAGGCAACTGAGAGAAACCTCAGGTGCAACTGTAGAGAGGTATCTGAGAGAAATTTAATCTGGAAGCTGCTCCTATTTTACTTTCAGGTGCCATAATGGTAGTGTTTTGGAGTTTAGGTAAGGTGCTTGGTACTGTGGAATGGCTTGATCTGGTTTGCAGTGTTGCCCAGTTAAACATTTCATTTTAATTTTGCTCTATGGTTGGGTAAAGTAAATAAAGAAGTGTAGGTTTATGTAGTTGGGTTCTTTAAACGAAATTTTAAAGAACTAGTCTTACAAACCTAGGCCATAGCTAACTGTCTTCACGAGTCTTACAAAGATTTTATTTAACAAAATAATTGCACTGCCCAAATTTAACATTGGAGTCTATCACTTGTCAATATACAATTGCATTAAAAATGTTCTACCAAGGTGAAGACAACATTAAATATGAAATGACATAGGTATGCGAATTTCACCATCTCCATATTTAATTATTTTTTGTTGTAAACATCTTTCATTTCATCACCACTTAATCCTGCCAAATGAATGCGGGATTTCAAGAATCCTAAGTTTCCCAACATCAGTACTAAGTGTATGGGATGAATTCTGAGTGGCTATATTTTCTATGTATTGCCCTCACTCCAAATAGAATTTGCAATATCTTATTTTATTATAATCTAAATTTTATGGAAAAACCCAAACATTGTTTAAGAGAAAATGGAATAGAGTATTTTGTGTGACCGACTGTATATGAGATAGATCTCTCTCTGTTTTAGATTGAGCACTATCTTTTGGAAATTATTACTTGATCGTCAACTTGAATCTCCCTGTATGTAACTGGTGGATTTAACTTGATAGATAAACTGAGTGAAAACTTAAAGAGGGAGAACTTAATGTTAAACTTGATCTCGTGGACAAAGCATGCATAGGTAGCCTATAGAAGAAGGAATTTCAAATGAGCCGATTCAACGGACATAGTAATTAGGGATCAGTTTTGTGCTACTGATTTGGGGTTGTAGTCTTCAGTTGAGAAATAAATTTATGAATTCTTAATGAATGAGAATGGTAAACTTAAAAGGAAAATAATAAGATGATTGATTAGTAATCTAGAATCTTATTAGTCACAAGTAATCGTGGGTGTGAATAGGGGTTGAAATTTGAAATGAACTTAGACTGGTAACCTAATTGTTGTTGATCACCAATCAAAATGACCAAATTTGGGTTTGAATCTAGAAATAAAAGAATAAAACTTGAATAACAATGAACAATACAATGTCAACACAAGTGGAATAATCTTGTGAGTTAGATCATGGGTTGCTTGAAACCTAAAGATGAAAACAATTAAGTTAATGTGGGAGCTATTTAGGTAGAAATCTTCTATTCAAGAATTACATCTCCTTTGGTTCCTTTGGAAAGGGATATGTAGGCAGTCTATGATGGGTGGAGCTTGAGGATTTAGTTTGAGTCTAGGGATTTGGTGTGCTATTGAGAAATTCACTTATTTAGCACAAGAATGCAAGTTTATGAAATAGGGTAATCTTTATTGCCATTGTTGGGTAGTAGGGTTAGGAAGTTATAAATTTTAAGTGGGAATAAGTTAATATATATGTTAAGCAATGTTTTGGTGACAGTAGGGGATTAGCATTTTGGGAATGGCAATCCAAGGACCATCTTTTGGGGATGGTGGGGGAATGACAATATATATGAATTTTTATATATAGTGAGAGAGAGAGATCCCATTTTTTTATATATAGGGCCTTTTACAATTTTTTCAAGAGATGGTGAAGGGCATGCAAAATGTTCTTTTGTGGAGATCCAATAGAACTTATGTTTGGATTTTTACAATGAGAAGAAAGGTTTATTCTATTTACTTCAATTTCTTCATTCCCCTCGTTCACATTGTTATCACTTCTGCTAATGTTCATTTTGTGGTGTTTTTGTGTGACAACAAAATAAAACCAAAACATTTTAAAAGTATTTACAAACTCTCTCTAACAAGCTAAAAAAGAAAGTCAAAATGACATACCTTGATGCAATGGTTGCAGCTGAACTAGTGATGTCTTTAAATCTTTTAGTTTTAAGTTTCTAACTTGTCTGTAATCATTGATAAACTATCTTGAGGCCACCAAGACCACTTTTGTATATATTCTTTCCTAACTGTTTCAAGTTTCAACCTATGAGAGCATGGCAAATGAGATCCCATGTGTAGAACTAAGGGTTATTTTGTTATTCATTATAAAGTTAAACCTATGTTACATGAGGATTTATGCCCACTCCTGTAAGTGTAAACACTGAATAGTAATATCAGATTTTGCAATGGTCTCCAGCAGCAATGGCGTAAGTTGGTTGAGTAAGCTTCTACCTTTAAAAAACAAAATAAAAAAGTGATCTGAGAGATGGGCTGATTGCATGAGTTTCCTTTATTTTTACCAACAGGATTTTTTTTAACACCTGACACTAATAATGCTTTATTGGATGGCGCAGGGATATCTATCTCAACATATCCTTCCAGCCTGGAATCTTCTGTTGTAAATATAGATTGTGGTTTTGATCCTGTGCAAGCTCCCAGAGAAAATGGGCATGCTTCACCATTGGCATCTCCAATTGCTGACAAAAAGGAAGACACACAAGGGAAAATCCAGAACATTCGAATAAAATTTTTGCGCATTTTGCACAGGCTAGATCAGACTCCTTATAATGTTGTGGTTGACCAGGTTTTGTATCGGTTGGGGGTGGCAGAGCAGATTGGAGGACGCGATGGTTTTCCATTTGGTTATGACACAGCAAGTGAAATGGCAGAGCAGCAGGAGGCTGCTGGCCAAGAAGATTTGGACTTTACATGTACCATTCTGGTTTTAGGAAAAACAGGTGTAGGTAAGAGTGCTACAATTAATTCTATTTTTGATGAATTTAAAGCAGAAACAGATGCTTTCCAACCTGTTACAAAGGAGGTCAAAGAGATAGTTGGAACCATATATGGAATCAAAGTAAGGATAATTGATACTCCTGGTCTGATGTCTTCTTCTTCTGATTATCACAAAAATAAGGCAATCATGTCATCAGTTAAGAAGTTTTTAAGGAAGCATCCTCCAGATATTGTACTTTATTTGGATCGTCTAGATTTGCAAAATGATGACTATAGTGATTTTCTGCTACTCAAAATAATAACAGAGACTTTTGGAGCTGCCATCTGGTTCAATGCCATTTTAGTGCTTACTCATTCTTCTTCAGATCCACCAGATGGGACAGACAGAGCCCCTCTTAGCTATGAAATGTTTGTGGCTCATCGTTCTCATCCTTTACAACACTTAATACGACAAGCAGCTGGTGATATGAGGCTCACACTTCCTGTATCATTAGTGGAGAATTGTCTATCCTCTCACAGTAATGGGGTCAACGAGAGTATTATAACCAGTAAGGAAGTATGGAAGGCTCATTTGTTGCTATTATGTTTCGCATCCAAGGTTTTAGGTGAAGCAAATGCAATTTTGAAGCTGAAAGGCAGCATCCCAGGAAGGCAATATGATGTTAACTCGAGTGCCCCAAGTTTGCCTTATCTGCTGTCATCTCTTTTGCAATCACGATCACAACCACATATACCATATGAGCAAGGTGGTGATGAAGGTGAATTGTATGAGGGCTTGGAAGAATTATTTGACTCAGAAGGTGAGGATGAGTATGATAGACTTACTCCTTTTAAGCCATTGTCTAAGTCTGAGTTGAGTAACCTTAGCAAAGATCAAAGAAGGGCTTACTTTAGTGAGCTTGAGTATCGTGAAAAGTTATTCCAGAAACGACAGTGGAAAGAGGAGCTAAGAAGGCAAAAAGCTAAAAAAAGTGAACCACAATGTAACAAAGATGAACTGGGTGAAACAGATGAGGGAAGTACAAGAGGAGAAGTGGCTGTAGCTATGCCAGACATACCATTGCCACCATCCTTTCAATCTGATAATCCTACTTACAGGTACCGCTATCTTGATACGCCTGACCAGTGGCTTGTAAGGCCTGTTCTTAACCCGACTGGTTGGGATCATGATTGTGGGTATGACGGAGTCAATGCAGAAAAGATGTTTGTTATTGGAAAATTTAATACAGCATCTATTTCAGGTCAGATTCTCAAGGATAAGCTGGAGACCAATATTCAATTGGATTGTGTTGGTTCTCTGAAGCATGGAGATGGCAAAGTTACTTCAGCGGGGTTAGATGTTCAAACAGTAGGAAAGAACCAAACTTATACTTTGCATACAAAGACTAACTTCAGCTATTTTAAGGGAAATAAGATCTTAGGTGGTTTTGCTTTGGCACTTTTACAAGATACACTAGCAGCAGGCATGCAGCTTGAAGATAGAGTAATGATAGGAAAAAGGTGGAAATTTATTCTGAATGGCTGCACTATGATGGGGTGCGGAGATGTGGCATGTGGATTAAGCTTAGAAGGTACATTAAGAGATAAGGACTATCCAATTGGCCAGAGTATTACAAAAATGAGTTTATCTATAATAGACTGGCATGGAGATCTGGCTATTGGTGCCAATATGCAATCACAATTTTCTTTGGGACGGAATCTAATGATGCTTACACAAGCAAAATTGAACAGCAGTGGTTCTGGGCAAGTTTGTATACGTGCTAGCAGTTCTCAACACCTCCACATGGCCTTGATTGGTATGATTCCTCTTATAAAGTCAATAATGGCTGCTAAGCGGTCTGATTTCTCTTAGCTACCATTGTAAACCACCATTGGATTACAATACTGATATCATATCATTCTTTCTGATTCTTAGAAGAATGTGATTTTTTTTCATTGAGCAGTAGACATTCTCACAATCATGGCTACTGTAGAGTTATCTACAAAGAGATGTTCAGTATACAGCATTTGAATGCATGCCTCCTGTAGTACTAATCTTTTGTCACCACTTTAGTTGGATTTAATAATTTAGGTGAGCCTCATATCACCACTAATGATATACACCGGTGCTCCTTGGTAGGCATTTCTACACTTATATGGAAGACAGTTCAGGTGGTCTTGTTTGCAGTTTGTAGACAATGCTTTCAACATATCTGAGTGCTTTATTGAAAGGACACACTTCTGTCCATGAGTTTGCAGTAAGCATTACCCTTGCATCATTAGCAAGCAGCAACCCAACATCCAATTGTTTGTCGTCCATTCCCACAACATTATTGTTCCATGGTCTAGTTTCAACACTTAATTTATTAGGGTGATTCAATGCATACAATTTTATCCTATTATGTTGATGTATATTGCTACTTGTTGCAAATAAATATATTTTCTAATTAAATTCCTCTGTCCAACTGTTTCAAGTGAATCATTGATTCTAGTCATCAACAACCGCGGATCTTCAATGGTTGGATGGGCATCCTTTACATTTGTCGGTGAAACCTTTGTACTTCTTCACCTTTTCCTGCATGTCTGAGAACAGTATCTAGTGTAACAATTGTTGTAACCCGTTGCCATTATAACTTTTGCTTGCATATGGAGGTCTATCTATTACCAGAGACAACTGTTACAAATCCCAGATGGAAATCATAGACCTTACACTAAAGCACGTAGCAACATTTTCTAGGAATGCCTGGTGTGGAGGAGAATTAACAACTTCAACATCTTTTGACCTATAAAATTAATTTCATCAACCAAAACTCATCTGAGAAGAATTTTTTGTTAAAATATCTTATTAGCCTTATTCCCTCCAATTTCTTGAAAGTTGCAGTGTTGCATGTATTATAGGGGCATCAATGTTGAATGTTGCAACTCCAATTAGATCAAGTAGCATAAGGGGTCTACATTGTGGTCGTGCTAATTCTTGAAGGGCTCCACTTCTCTCTTCTTTGATTATTAGGATTATATTGAGTTGTTGGATTTGCTTGGTGATGGGGCAAATCTAAGTTTGTTTCAAAGTGGATCTACAGTCGAGTCCAATTCCCCTAAAAATTTTGGTGGGCATGAGCAATAGGGGTTGGGTTTGTTTGGGATGAACTCGATTGTCCTTGGAGATGATTCAAATAGATCATGATGAAACTCTAGTAAACTTGTCACTTTTTGGACATTTTTTTCCTTTTTACCTGACTTTGATTGAGTTGCCCTAAAATGAATTCCTAATCCTAAAAGTGCCAACTAAAGTGATGCAAATAATTGGGGGTTTTATGAAACCACCAAACCTAGCAGCTTCAAATAATTTACCAATTCAATTCTAACTTGTAAATACAATTTCCACTCAGTTGTCAATTCATGAATTCAAACAAACAATTCAAATTTAAAATTAATACAACATAAATAAGAACTTGTCTTAATACTGACTTCACATGTGCACAGGTAAAAAAATAATTTGATTTTAGTAAAAATCAAATATTCCCTCTTTTGTTTTTGATTGAGAAAGCAGTGAAAACCAAGGCACTAACCCTTTACATAGTTTAAACTATAAACACCACTATAACAACAAACATCCATAACTAGAGTCTTTCTGAACCATAAACAACAAAAAGAACAAAACAACAGGGAACAAGGGAAAGCATCCCAAAACACAAAAAAACAACACAAGACCTAAGGGGCCGACTTGCAAACCCCAGTCCTATCAATGACATTTTTCCAATCATCAAACAGGAACTTGTAAAGTTCCTTGCTTCATCTTTGTTAGCATCATTGTCCGCGGTACGCTCTCTCAAGAGGGAGAGAGTGAGGGTTGAACCATGAAGGACCTGCAAGCAAAAATTATTGAGACAAGCAATGTGGGAATCCCTAGCCTCCACCTTATGATTCAGAACCTTGACCTCCTCATGAATGGCCTTCACATCCAGCACCGGCCCCATGCTTTCAATCCTCTGCAAAATATCCATAACATCAGTACGGATATTTTCACGCTGTTCCATAGTCGGGATCCCATGGGGGTTATCAATCTTTTTCTCATCACCCTCCTTGTTGACAATCTTCGCCATCGAGTCCACTTTTTCCATTTCAATTGTCTTAGCCAAATCCACAACAGGAGCACCGACCCCCTGGGCTCCCAAGTCCTCCAAGTCCGCCACATTCTTGTTCTCATCACCCTCCTTGTTCACAGTCTCCATCGTCGGGTCCACTTTTCCCATCTCAGCTGTCTTAGCCAAATCCGCAACAGGAGCTCTGGTCCTCTGGGCCCCCAAATCATCCGGTTCCACCATTTTCATCACTTCGTCCAGGTCCACCAGGTTGATAGTCTCCACAGGTTCCATATCCGACTTAGCATTAGCAGCCTCATTGAGGGGCCCAAAGGTACCCAAATCTTTAAGGTCCCCCCCTCCTTGCCCTCAATCAAGTCTTCATCAGGATCAAAGACATATTTAGATTTTGCCTTTTTCTCCGAGGAGCTTTTCGATGCCAACCTGCGTGACCTCCTTCTGCCTTCAATGTCAGGAGAAGGGCTTCCCTCCTCAAATTCTTTAGACGAAGAATTGTCCTCGATGATAATTCTTTTCCGTTTCATAGGGGCTTTCCCTTTACCCTTAGTGGGGGTATGAGATTTGTTGGTCGAAGGAGAAGGCACCTGGTTAGGGGTTATCTCAGTGATGGGCACCGAGGGATGGAATTGAGTAGATGCAGAGGCGGGAAAATGAGCGACTGTGAGGACTCCCTGCGAAAATTGGAAAAACCTAGGTATACCCAAGCCAGAAGAAAAGGCCAAAAGCGGGAGGGAGGTCGTAGCAAGGGGTTGGACCAACATAAGGCTACGAGGAGGGCAGAGAGCCAAATGATAATTGTAAAGCTTACAGATTAAACCCTGGTGAAGCAAGACAGATGACTTGTCCTCATGCTTGGGATCAAGGGTATCTTTCATAAAGGTTTTCAAAGAATGTAAGAGGAAAAAAGGCAAACACAAGAAGTCATTATTACGAAAATGGTTAAGCAAGGGAAGGTGGTAGTAGTAGAAAACCTTAAAGCGACCTTCTAGCATGAAGTATTTCATCACCAGCAAGCAAATTTGGTTCCATGGGTGCCTGAGTTCTTCACGAGCAAACCCTCCCTGCAACTTAACCGGTTCCTCTCTGCTTCTGAAGAAGCGTTTAAGCCCTTCACTATTAGAAACATGGCTAGTGCGCTTCCACCACCTTCCTTCTAGAGCAAGACCTGTCGCTTGGGCAATGGAATCCTCCGACACTTCAAAAGAAACACCACCCATCGTGACTCTTTGCCCAGACCAAGAAGCAGCAAATTGGGCTGAAAGCTACTCGTCGTGGCCACAAAGTGACTCCAAAAACTCAGCCACTCCTCTCTCAACACAGTAATTCCAGACGAGGGGATCATTCTTGAAATCATCAAACTTGTCAGGCTCATAGCGCACTCTATCACCCCCTATTTCCTCAGCAGAGAGAGCTTGCTTAGCGGACGTCATAAACAAGACCTCATAGAGGATGTCACATATGCAGCCCTTAGTGAAAAAAGCAATGTCAATATTGCAAGGGACGAATAATTTTAGCTTGGGGTGACAATCAAGGCACAAAAAGGCGGAATGATTGCCATTGATAACCTTGGAAATAGGGCACTTGTGCGAGCCATAAGTCATGAATTGAGAAATGACTATAGGCATATAGGAAATATTCCTAAAATAAAAAATTGCACACATAGTAATGATCTTGGGGGCACATGGCACAAGTTGCCCATGGCAAGCTTTTAAAACCATCCAACTCAGCCTGAAACCCATCATATCATTGCTCGTCCAGTACATCAATGTACGGTGACCCCAAAAAGCGGACCCAAAAATCACCTCACCTTTCGTGGCCGAGCTGACAGTCCCTATCAACACATAATTGGTGGTAGTCCTTCGAATATTCCCCATATTCAAATTTAAAAAATAACTCCTTCCAGGATCCCTAGAGGTGAGGAGGAGGGTAGCAATGAGGCTAAACAAGAGCTTCATCATCAATTTGAGTTTGAATTCCCTCTCGCATTAAAAGGAAGTTGACATGAGGCAACTGAGAAGTGTGGCTCCTCCAACATCTTAGACCAGTGTAAGTTAACCCAAGGGAACAAGAGCATCAACAACTCCATTCCCTTCCCTAAACACATGCATAATCCGGAAAGAGTCAAGCCCAAAAATGAGCCTGCGAGTGTCCCCGATGGTGCCTTCAATGGTCCAATTGAGCCTGTTCTGCCCTTTGACAACATCAATGATGAGCTTAGAGTCCCCTTCTATGTCCATACCCCTGATGCCCATGGAGAGAGCAAACCCGATCCCCCAAGCCAAGGCCATGGATTCAACCTGGTTACTAGATTGGCCATTCAGATTCCCAGCATAAGCAATGACCAAGGCCCCATTGTGGTTTTAATGACACCTCCCCTGCTGCAAGACCTTGTCTGGCAACCCCATCAAAATTTAGTTTGTAGCAGCCAGGGAGAGGGGGGAACCAAACAATATTTTGCCTTAGGAGGCATTTAGACTAATCAATGTGAGCAAATGAAGGAAGAAGGTTCCACATGTGAGCAAGGAGGCAATCAGAACCTGGTAACCGAGATGTTATCCAAAACGAGCTTAAGGAAACAAGCAAAGATAGTTTCCAAGGAGGCCTCCTTATCCCTGAATATCCTATTATTCCTTTCCTTCCAAATGCTGCAATAGAAGTGGGGGGGGATCTGTCTCCAGAGTTATTGAACAAGAGGATTGGAAGAGGGGCCCCAAAACTCTTGCAACAAATGCATCATATTTTCATTTAGAGTCCAGCTAACACTAAGCATATAGCAGACCATTCCCCAAAGATCTCTAGCATAGACACATTGGAGAAAGAGATGGGAGGGGCTTTCAGCCTCGTTTTTGCAAAGGATACATATGTTAGGGAACTGAAATCCCCGTTTAGCCAAGTTGTCCCGAGTCAGGATTTTTTTGTGCAGAATAGTCCACCAGAAGAAATTGATCTTTGGGATGCGTTGAGGATTCCAAACCTCTTTCCAGTTGATAGTCGAGGCAACTTCTCGAAGCAAGCTATTGTAGGCCGTTTTAACATAATATTTCCATGAGGGGTCCCATTTCCAAATAAATTTGTCATCTCTAGGAAAGAGGGGGAGGAAGGTTACAGCCAAAAGGATTTGCAGCTCTCTAGCGGCAGGGAGAAGATGCGGTTGATCAAAACAACAATCCTCCATAATTTTCCAAGTGTTGTTGGAGAAGTAGTCTGAGACCCTTTCCCCAAAGAAATTTTTTGTTGCAATCTCGATCCTTCTAAGTGAGGGGGAGGTTATTAAAGGCTTTTCCCCTAGCCAACAATCCTCCCAGAAAAGGATATTTCTACCATTGCCAATGAGCCACTTCATGCCTTGGGATATGGTCCCTGCAACAGATGATATTATTCCATATTTTTGATCCCCTGGGGAGACCCATATCATTTAAAGCAGAGACAAAACTGCCATTGCCAAGGTATTTAGACCTCATGATATTGCCCCAGTCAAGGTCCTTGTTCATGAATCCTGCTCAGAACATATCTCACATGCTCTTCTTCAAAATCATCTATAAAGTTTAATGCATTGTGAAAACCCTTATCGATTACCCTTCTGAATTCATCCTTCACCACTCCTTGTTTATCACACAGTAATAGGTATTGATCAAAGATGACAAATGTGCCTAAATCTTTCAGTTTGCAATGAATGTATGATCTAATGTCTTCAACATGTAAAATATAGTAGGGTATGCTGGATAGGGCTCTAGCTGGATTTGTCTCTGTGGACTTATGAGGATGTCTCTTGAATTCTGGTCGAGGCCTTTCGGTAATATCAACAATATGTGGTGTATCCATTGTGAAAATTCAAATACAGACTCAGATTCATGAAGAAATACCTTTAAACTTCTTTACAACTAGGGTTTCCGGTCTGAATGCACTACCACCGATTCAATTTTCCACAAATCTTCACAATCTGCTATCAACTTCGCCAAAGTAGCAATCAAATGCTCTTCTATGTTTCTGTCGCTCTCCAAATGTGCTCTCGAAAATGCTAGGTGAGAAATGAGACTGGAAAACACCTTTTTATTTGCCTTTTACCAACTGCATTTAATGCTAAACCGGTTGAACATACCCTAATCACCGTTCAATCCTAGAACTTGCTACCGGTTCACATATCTCATCCAATTTACCTGTTACATCTCAAAATCACTTCATAACATCATTTTGCATCAAAACATGCAGATTTGACTTAACGCACATCATTTAGGGGGTCCAAAAATGGATACGACAATATGCTCCCCCTAAGCTTCATACATAGCTTAGTTTTCCAGTAAGGGATTCTCCACACCAGGTGAAGAATTTGAGTCCTGCGATAGTTTCTCCTCACTTTTCTTCCTCCATATCTTATTCATCTCACTTCTGGTTTCTTCCACATCTACCTTCTTCTTTCCTTTTCGGTCAACAGACTGATTAACCGGTTGGTTCATTCTAGCTCTACAAAACCTTACAATGTGTCCCAGTTTGTGACAATAGAAACACACCATTCTAGATGCTCTCCAGGGTCCAACATTGCCTCTATCAGTTCTTCTCCAACAATTCATAGCCACATGACCATAGTTGTGACAGATTGAACATGTCACATTCCATCTATTCTCCATTTCATATGGACTAGACCGATTCACATAAGGTCTCTGCCAAGTAGGGCGCCTCCGGTCATTGTAAGATCTCTGTCATTCACCATTAGACCTCTGATTCATGTAAGATCTCTAATTGTTCACTCTTGGCTTGTACTCAACAACTCTATGCCCATACTTGTTGCAATTGAAGCAATATCCATCAAAAGTACTAGGCTTTTATCCTTCATATGTATTAGGTCTATATCCATCAAAAGTATTGGATCTACTTCTACAAACATTTGTAGTATGACCTACCTTATGACAGTTAAAACATACTGGTTTGCAGGTTCTCTTATCGATGATCTTCTTGGTCTTTGGTGCAAATTTGACTTCATGCATGGTGTCCTTGGTACCAGATGGCTCTCCTTGTTCAAAGGTTGTGTATCCCAAGCCATGTATATCTTCTTTCTGCCTTTGTGTCTGAATCTGCTTATCAATCATAACAGTGCTCTTGTTGAATTTAGCTAGTAACTCATCTGCATCAACCAACTCCTTGGTAAGCTCCCCATTCTTCTTTGTGAGACTTTTTCTAATAGACAACCATGTCTAGATCAACTTGTATTTCCTCTTTTTCTTCTCTTTCCTCATGAAGATCTGAATGCAAGGTACCAATCTCCCAGTTTAACTTAACGATCTCATGCTCCTGATCTCTTATTTCGTCTTCAGTTGTCCTCCTAGCTTCCAACTCTTGGCTCATCCTGATGGTAAGGGCTTCCAACTCTCTCCTTAGATTTGTCTTTTCATCATTCAACTTTTCCACCTCATTAGACAAGGTATCAATGTTTGCTTCCTCAGATGAACTGTTTTCACTAAGTTCCATCAACTACTCAGCCAACTCTCTTCTCTTAGCCAATGAAGCTTTGTACTTGACTCTTAGTTCACCAAGGGCTTCTTTAGATTCTGCAAGCCTATGTGAAAGCTCTTGTAACTCATTGAACCTTCCCCCATGTTAGCCTTAGAGATCCTTCCCAAGCAGTTAAGCCTTAATGGAATTAGGCTCTGATACCAATTGATAAACTTATAAGGCACTGAGAGAGGGTGGGGGGGGGGGGGGGTGAATTAGTGCAAGCAAAACCTTGATAGATTTGATAACAACTTTCACCAACTTGAAAATCAATAAGCATGCAAGAAATATAACCACATAAGCAAACATCCAACAAAGCATGCAAACCACAACACAATGATTTTTCACATGGAAACCCAAATGGGAAAAACCACGGTGGGAATTTGTACCCACAAAGATCAACTAACTGCAGTATAGAGATTTGACCGGTTAAGGTCATACGATCACCCTATTAGGGGCATACCCGGTTAAGAGCTATACAATAATGCCTGTTAGGACCCAACACTTTTAGGAGCTACCCACATTACTGGGATTTACAAACACAAGCTAACGTGTCACCTTGTTAGAGGATTTCACCTTCGGACGTGCTAGGATCCTACTGCACCCTATTAGGAGTGACCTTGTTAAAGGATTTTGTTGCTGCAACTGTTAGGAAGACAACAAGTTCAACTAATATGAAGTTAGCACCTGTGTCTGATTAGATCCACTTCTTCTCTGCTTCTATCACCGACTAAACATCAAACCCTAACTTCTCCTTCCACCGCATGATCAAATTCTCACTCTTGATCTCTGAAATCATACAACTTACACCTCCTTATAAAGAACTCTGTTAGGTCGGTTAAGAACCTTGTAACAATTCGCTAGATTCAATGAACCTAGTCACCTTTTACATTTTCCCGCTCATTACACTTTACTTATGTCGGCAAAACAAAACATAACTTAAAAACATAACAATAAGTCTACGGGTTACCGATCAAACAAACTCTGCTTTACTGGTTTTCTGTTCTTCTTGACTGTGACTGACAAATTCACCATAACTCGCTCAATACACTGAATCTGCTGATGCAGTTTGGAACATAGGTGCATGTTCCTGTCTCTAACACTCCTGTAAAACCGTAACGTCTAACTCTGCTCCAATCATCCGTATCGGTTGCTTGATCATCGCTCTGTTCCTGTTTATCGGTTGACAACAACTTCGCAATTTTGTTGTCTAACAAATTCCACTACCGGTTAGGCTATACCAGCTGGTCTAGATGACTTGTATGAATAATAAAACATGGTTTCCATCAATGACAACATAAATAAAGTCATCAAACATCCTATTACCAACCATGTTTGATGACTTTATTTGTGCTGTCATTGATGAAAACCATGTTTTGTTATTCAACTAAGTCATCTAAGTCATCAAGCCAACATATTTTTTCCCACACATATCTTTTTTTTTTTTTTATATTCACTATCGTGGAATCTAGAGGTGTCCTTGCCGAAGCAAGACTAATCCCCCAGTGTGTACAACCCACTCACAAGGTAGCAACACACACAGAGTTAACACAGCCAGGGACTCGAACTCAAGACCATGGGTAGCATACCCACGCCTTAAGTTGCGATCCACGACCGAGTGAGCTAGGGCCGAAGCCCCACATATCTTTTTTTGATTTTTTAAAATTTTAAATAATGCAAAAGAAATCCCACTTAGCCTGCCTTGTCACATTCTTTCGATTTTTGTCTTCACATTCCATTCTTTTCTATGCCTTCCTTGATTTTCCTTCTTTTGATTAATTTTTATCCATTGGCTTGGCACTGTTTAATAACAAATATTCATGCGAATGTAAAATTGGATTCACAAGACAAAATTTTGAAAAGCTTGAAAATGTCTTTTTCCCTAACTTTTAATTGGAGGCATATCATTTCTTGAAAATTGGTCACATTGTTCAAAATGACCTCCTGAAGATTCCCGTCAAACCATTTTACTCCAGCTCCTTATTAAACTCCAAAATCAATTGTTTACGTAATTTGTCAAGTAAAAACAAAGAATTTAAAATTCTTCCAACTGGTAAGGAATTCGGCCATGGAAACTTGCCGCATTTAATGAAATGCTATCACAAACACCTTTGTAAAAGGGTTTGGTTAAAGCTCTCATGGATTTTCAGAAACAATTGTTTCTGTAAAACTGCCAATTAGAATCGGTAACTTTGATCAGGCGAATTTTCATTTTTGTTAATTTGGTTCAAATTGAGGCTTTCTGATGTAGTGAGATGCCAAAACAACAAACACAAACCAAAATTAAGAATAAAACAAACATTTTTTTTGGTAATGCAAGATTGTTTGTGGATCGATATTCCTGCATCATAAATCATTTCAAATACTAAAACAAACTTAGTCTAGCACATTTTGATTGCAAAAGACAAATACTATTATAAAAGGCTAAATTTTCATTTTTGCTCGTCATTAAAAAAGAGATAGATATTGATAATTGAAGATTGCATTGCTATTTTGTACACGTGCAAGTGTCCATTCGCTACCAAGATCATATAATTTTTTTTGAAGAGGTAAGCTTTTTAATTATTTCTTTTGTCTTTTTGCTTTACAAAATATGAGACAAACTCTTTTGCTTTGCTTTTCTTTCATTTTTCTACAAATGTATTACCACACTTCAAATCTTAAAAGAGTATATATATATTGTGTGAGATATGTATGTGTATATATATGTGTGTATGTATATATGTATACGTGTTTCCCTTTTTTTTTTTTTTTTTTTTTTTTTTTAATCTTTCACCAATTTTTCAAGACATCACCTTGTGCCCTAAACTCATCTCATAAGCACTTATGTCGTATTATCGGCCTTCGATCACCCTTTAGAACCAAGACTTGCCTCATTACAATCTTCCTTAGAGAGATGTTTTCCTGATCTCCCGCGTTCGCGCATCAACTCAAGTAATGATCGACGAATCTTGGTGGGATGAATTGCCTTCAAGGTTCAAAAAGCCCAAAGGTTCGATTACGTGGTCTTCATGCTACTAACTGGTATCTATCAGCTGATCGGTCAATTCAGGAATTTCAATATTACTTCCACTAATAATTGAGTACCCGATCCTTCCAAGTGACCGATAAATCCCTAAGAGCGATGATGCACACTAAACAATGGAGGAGTTATAATGGTGTTGGAATATTGGGGAATCTGAAGACATGAAATTTTGCTTCAAAAATTTTCCACTTGCCGCTTATCTTGCTTTGCGGTCTTTCGAAAGTATAATCCTATGTAGATTTGCAAGTACGTCTTTTTAATGGCTTATTAAACAATGAAAGACATGCAAAGGTGGTAGCACGAGTAGGAGGGCAGTAAATGAAGTTAATTCTCATGGCTCACATTTAATGCAATAAAGGAATTCAATATACGGAGGAAAGATGACGAAACTTCAGAGCCTATCATGATTAGTTGGATTAACATATTGGAGTTGCTAAGAATGAATTATTCCTTTGCCTTAGCTTAGAACGGTTCTCACACATGAAAATAAATTCACCGTCAACCATCTTGATTTGAATTGGTCAGAAAGTGAGCAAGTGAATATTATCTCTGGATTGAGCACTCTCGTGTGAAAACAACAAATAGATTTCTTAGACTATAGAAAGATAGTTACTATTTTGAGAGAAATAGAGAGGGAAGGTAAAGAGCATCACCTTCGTTTGCAAGAAAGAGTCATCATAGCTAGGGCTCGGACAAATCAACTCATTGAAGATGATGGTTCTCTCCAATAATGGTTTAGCTCCAGTTATGCAGCCAGGGGAAAACATGATAGAGAATCCACATGAAGATATTCTTCATGGATTGATCGTTCTGGCCTTGGAATGTCACAACAGTGATAGGGAGTTTGCAATGGTGACTCTAGCGCTAGTTGAAGAAGAGGAAATGACTGAGATGATTAAAACCCATATTTAGTGAAGGATTGAGGAGGCAAGGAATCCAATGCCACGTGGGCTTTAAAGTACCTTTCATTTTTCTTTGCAAAAATGGTTCTTTTCAAAAAAATTGTTATCTTTAGGAAAGTAATTTCTTTTGTTATATATACTATTGTAGAAGGGTGAAAAGAGAGAACTTATCCCCCTTGCACTCTGATGCATGAGTGAGTATCAATTAGTTTGCTTTTTGATGTATTTTCCAAGTTAAATTTAGGATTTGACAACATGTTTTTATTTCCAGAAACATAATTTATATGCGGAAACAGAGACGTGCTTTTGAATCTAAGGATAGAAATTTGTTTGAAGCTTTGTATTCATGCATGTTCTTTTGGTTGACATTTTATTTGAGATTTGCAATCAGTTCTTTGAATTCATTTGTGCATTAAGTTATGGATGTACACGTTTACAAAACTTTGAGTCATAATGCATTTACATTATCTAAGAAAAATGTCGGTCAATTTCCCATCACAGTTGATCATATATAATGAATGGGTGGATTTTGAGTAATTTATTTGTGTTATTTCCAGGTCCTCTCCTTTCTTCTATTTTGCTTTTGCATTTGCCTTTCTTGCTTTCTAGTTAAAAGCATACCCATAAAACCCCAATTATATCATAAGAGGGAGCTGTACCTCTAAAATTCAAAGGAAAGTTTTTAATCCAATGAGCAACTTCCCCAACTGGTTGTCACATATTTGTCTATATATTAGGGCATAGAGGATCTTGTTTTATATTTCAAAAGGGGTAAATTTGTAAGCAAACAGATTTTTGGCACCTTTGCTGGGGAAAAGTTGATCGATTAGTACTTTGTTCCCTCTCAAAAATTTGAAAGTGCCTTCTTGAGAGTGGAAGCTGACGACTTTGTAATTATTAACGATATCTTTGGTTGAAGAATTCCAGTTACATATTATGGCTTTTGTTGCATACCAACCATGGGGAACTCACGTTGGACTGTTTGCTCTACCTTGAAACACAGTAATACCTGAAGGTTCAAGAAAATATTTTCCTAAATTCATTGGTGAAGAATCTCAAGATCCAAATGATCATATCCAAGCATTCTCTTTCACCTGTAGGATTCTTGGGGTTTAAGAAGACATTCTCATGCGGTTGTTTGGTTAAAGCCTCATTGAACGTGTGTTGAATGGATTTAGAATTTGGAAGATAAATGTATTATTAACTGGGATAGTTTAAAGGTGAGATTTCTTGAAAGATTTAGACCCGTGGTCGATGTATATGCATTGTTGTTTCAGTTTTTTCAAATACAGAAAGAAGAAGATGAACCTATTAGGGGATTTGTAGAAATTTTTTATCGAACTTTGGAAAAGATTGCTTAAAATGATCAGCTAGGTGAAAACAACCAGTTATGTGTGTTCATTGTTGCATTACACCTTGAAGTCAAATTATGCCTGAAGCGTAAGAAGGTACAAAATTTGCAAGATGCACAAAAAGAATCTATTGAGGTAGAAGATGACTTGATTATATTTGGGTCATTCCAAGAAAAGAAAATGTATAAATGGACGCACTTTAGAAAATCCAAAATCTGAATTAGTCTTACAAAATCAGATTTTTTTAGAAAGGAGGTCTCTTACACAAAAGAATCCTGTCATGAAAAGAGTAGAGTTGGAATCCCCTATATCCTCTTGTCAGAATTTAACAGTTTTAAATGAAGGAAACTTTCTGACATCTTCTATAGTCAGGGCTTGCAATGCAAATCTTAGATGAATTTATTATTTAAATAGCAATGAAGCTGACCCCTCTGGGGTTGTAGATAATCATTCCACCCAATTAGAAGAATTGGTAAGTTGCCCAACTACAACCACTATTGGACAACTTTTTGATGATCAAGAATTAAACGGTCTTTTTAGAAAATTCTTCTTCTTCAGATTTTGAATCTTTCACATTTGAATTTCTTGATGCAATTCTAGTAGATGACTTGATCCAAACAAATATGAGAAATCGACATCAAAAGGAAATATGTGGCTTTGAACAATCAAAGGATGTTTATCATGTTGATATGCAAATAAATTATGAATCATTTCAATTCATTTACATGCATAATGATGAAGAATTGTTGCAACCCAAATATTTCGAAAATCATGAAGATGAAGAAAAAGTTGAACGTAATGAATCATATACTATTGATACCAAGACATTCAAATTTGATGGTGAGAATTATGAAAACACACTATACTCAGAAGAGGTAAGTGATCACCCAATACTAGAATCTTTTCATTTTGAAGGGGACATTATGTCTTCTTTATCTCATAAGTTATTATATGAGATATGTAATAAAGAGGAAAATGTTGAAATAGAGGATGAATTAATGGCTGAAATAAATGAGCCTAATCGTACATTTTCTGCAGGGAAAAATTCAAAGGATACAAACTTAGATAAAAATATCCTTGCAAGTTGCCTTCACCGTCTCTATATAGGGTGCCCAATTTGAGATTTGACTTACTCCATAGGCAATCAAACATGATTTACTGACATATTTAACAAAAAATTAAATTAGCCTACACAACATAGTGTCGGTACTCTCTAGTCGGCTCCAGATAAATATGATGTGGATTGGCTCTTTGGACTGGATGTTTCTTTCAGAGAATTGTAACAAGATATTGTTTATGGATTTCTTCTCCCAGTAGTTGCAAGTTGGCGGTTAGGTTTGCAAATTATTTTTATCCACCGGTAACTATATCGCACCGACAGCTATTTCTCTTAGCTTGTCAATGGATTTGCGAGTAAGTGCACCAAGATGGTGAACAAAAAGGAGGGTATAAGTGGCCACTTTTTTGCTTCTTCTGAAAAACAGGTAAACGTGAACTTCAAAGAGACATTTGAAGGTCATGCACTCAAAACTAGGAGTTGAGAAAAGAACAAGAATTGTAGTACTCTGAATCTAGTTTATAAACTACTAAATTTTTTTAAAATTGGATAAGATTAAGAGGGTCAAACCTCTCGCGCACGAAAAAATATTCCTGATTTTTTCAGAAAAACATAACATAGCTATTTTCGTGCGCTGCACAAAATATATAATTAGATTTAGTATTTTGAAAAAAACCTTTGGTAGGATGATAGGTAAGAGTGAGATCTAGAAGTTGTGTATTTTTTTGCAATTTTCTGTTGAGTAATTTTTTTTTATGATTTTGTGAAGTGACCGCATCCTAAAAATTTGGTACTTGTTCGTGCGCTGGGCATAACTTGCATCAAAATAATCGAAAATGCAAACTTCTTTTTTTAAAAGTATATAGAATCTAGTGTAGAGCAATAATATGTAATTTATTTTGAATTTGGTCAAGTATATCAAAAGTTATTAAAAAAATGGCAGGCATATGGCTGTGAGGACTGTCAAGGCACTGGTAAAGAAAATTAAAGTTTACTATGCTAATGTTGTCCAAAAATAAAAAATATTATATGGTCAGAAAACTGAGAAGATGTGTGAGATTATGGTGGTAATTTTAGAGATACCCATTTGATAATTTGTAAACCTGATGACGACAAAGTCGAGAAATCATGTTGGAAGATGAAAAAATGTGTAAAGGGACAAAAATGGGGGGAAATGGGCTTGCAAGCCTTGGGGTCATTTTCCAACCCTCTTACCAAGCCAAAACCCACACGATTTAAAAAAAAACTAAAAGTAATATTCATAGTTCTACATAACTCATACATTTTAGGTAGAACTAAAACTATTATTTTGTGTTTCACAAAACCCATACGGGTTATGTAGAACTAAAACCATTATTTTGTGTTTCACAAAACCTGTATGGGTTATGAAGATATAAAATGTATGCTTGTAAACTTAGCATTTACTACATATATGTATAGACATACATATATAATATGTGTTTATGTATGTATATATGCATATCTATAGTTATATATGCATATATTTATATAGATATATGTTTGTATACATGCATGTCTCTCTTCTTTTCCTCTCTCTCGACTTCCTTCCCCCATCATCGTCTCTGTCTATTCTGAGCCCTAATTATCCTCCTTGAGTTCTATCTCATCTCTCTCCCCCTCACACTTCTCCCTCTGTTGAGTCTCTCACCCTTTTCTTGCTCTCTCTCTCTCTCTCTCTCTCTCTCTCTCTCTCTCTTTCCCTCTCCCTCTCCTTTTCCCAATCTCCCTCCCTCCCTCTCTCCTTATCCCCTTCTCTCTTTGTCTCTAACTCTCTCTCCATCCCCCTCTCCTTATCCTATTCTATTCCTCTCTCTCTCTCTCTCTCTCTCTCTCTCTCTCTCTCTCTCTCTATCCTATTCTCCCCATCTCTTCCCTCCCTCTCCCTCTCTCCCAATCTCCTCTATCTCTCCCCCTCTCTCTCTCCCTCCCCCTCTCCTTATCCTATTCTCTCTCTCTCTCTCTCTCTCTCTCTCTCTCTCTCTCTCTCTCTCTCTCTCCCCCACTTCCTATTTGGTTCCTAGTTCTACATAACTCGTACGGGTTATGGGTTATGCAGAACTAAGACCAAAACTTCTAGTTCTGCATAACCCGTACGGGTTATGAGAAATTGTGAGCGTTCACATTAGGTTTCCATAACCCGTATGGGTTATGGGAAAATCTTAATATATTTTAGTCCCAACGACCTAAAAACCAACATTGCAAGTTGTTTGAAGCCCCCACTACTGTTGCACATTATTTTTTGGGACAGTAACATTTAGGTTTTCATTTTTTTTTGTCAATTTTGCTTTGAAATGATTGATTTGTCTCGTTTGCTGCAATTTTCTTGTTGTTCTCACGTGTAACAGCCTGATCACAGGCTTAAATCTTGTTGATTCCTCTTTCATTTGGCTAGAAAACTGATTGGGAATGATTCATTGATGAGTTATCTTCCATTTGCAATTTGTTTCACTTGATTTGGTTGTATATTTTTTGTCAAAACTATTATAACCCTGTCCTAGGGTAAACAGTGAACAAGAAAATATAATAACACTTATATTTATGGTATAATAAGCCCACCAATGGGGACAACACAACCCTTTAGGTTCGAACGACTCATCCATAAGTGCCACGGTCTCCGAGTTACACGACGTCAAAGTTTGACCTTTTTTCCACTTTGAGGGCTCAAGGGAAAGCGTCGCTACGAGGTGTCTTAGAATAATTAGACGTCTTGGGGAGGGAGACAAGGGAACACCTAGCGTAAACCTAACCACCCGGACACACTCACGTTGACAGTTCGTTCCCACGACGAGCATAATGAAAGATGCACTATTCTGCCACCTCCCACTGATGGTTTTGGATGGTTTTTTATGCAACAAAAAAATCTCACCACAAGAAAACAAAGTTGAGTTGTCCGAAACCGAGAGTGGATTTTTTAGGCAGCGACAACACAACCCCTTAGGTTCAAATGACTCATCCATAAGTGCCACGGTCTCCGAGTTACGCGACGCCAAAGTTTGACCTTTTTTCCCATTTTGAGCGCTCAAGGGAAAGTGTCGCTACGAGGTGGCTCAAAACGATCAGACGTCTTGGAGAGAAAGACAAGGGCACACCTAGTGTAAAATCTCCCACCTGGACGCGCTCGCGCTGATGGTTCGTTCCCACGACGAGCATAACGAAAGATGCACTATTCTGCTACCTTTCACTGACAGTTTTTAAAACGACAGAAAAAACAACACCATAAGAAAACGGAATCGAGTTATCCGAAACCGAGAGAGGATTTTTTAGGTAGTGACAACATGACCATGTAGGTTTGAACGAATCGTCCATAAGTGCCACAAAATCCGAGTTACGCGACGTCAAAGTTTGACCGTTTTTTCCACTTTGAGCGCTCAAGGGAAAGCGTCGCTACAAGTTGGCTCTGAATGATCAGATGTCTTGGGGAGCGAGACAAGGGCACACATAGTGTAAAACTAGCCACTCGAACGCGTTCGCATTGACGGTTCATTCCCACGACGAGCATAACAAAAGATGCACTATTTTGCCACCTCTCACTGATGGTTTTTTATGTGACAAAAAAATCTCACCACAAGAAAACGGAATCGATTTGTCTGAAACCGAGAGAAGATTTTTTAAGAAGCCACAACACGACCCCGCAGGTTCGAACAAATCCTCTATAAGTGCCACGGTCTCCGAGTTACAAGACGTCAAAGTTTGACCATTTTTTCCACTTTGAGCACTCAAGGGAAAGCGTCTCTATGAGGTGGATCAGACGTCTTGGGGAGCGAGAAAAGGGCACACCTAGCATAAAATCGGCCACTCAAACACGCTCGTGCTGGCAGTTCATTCCCACAATGAGCAGAACAAAAGATGCACTATTTTGCCACCTCTCACTGACGGTTTTTGATGTGACAAAAAAAATATCACCACAAGAAAACATAATCGAGTTGTCCAAAACCGAGAAAGGATTTTTTAGGCAACAATAACACGACCCCGTAGGTTTGAACGAATTTTCCATAAGTGCCACGGTCTCCGAGTTACGTGACATCAAAGTTTGACCGTTCTTTTCCACTTTGAGCGCTAAAGGGAAAGTGTCGCTACGAGGTGGCTCAGAATGATCATACGTCTTGGGGAGAAAGACAAGGGCACACCTAGTGCAAACCCGACCACCTGGACGCACTCGCACTGACAGTTCCTTCCCACGACGAGCAGAACAAAAGATGCACTATTTTGCCACCTCTTTCACTGACGGTTTTTGATGAAAGAAGGGATAATTGGTTTGATTTGATGTTAAAATGATTGCTTCAACTCTTCTTTTATAGGCTATTTGGATGAATAGGTGTGTCTATTACCCTAAGGCTGAATTGTTATGGAATAAATTTTAAATGAAAACCTTACCTAAGCTGACTCATCCTTAGATAAATTTCAAATCTGCTTTGGGTGCTCAATTCTTGTCTTAATTGATTCTTGAAATGATGAAATTCACTCCATAATATCTACTCCCAAATTTATCTTGTTTTCTCTCAACTCATGAAGTAATAAAATTTCGCTCTCCTTGTTCAATACATGAAAACTTCGCTCCGAAGCATGAGTTTATGAAATAATAACTTCACTCCAATCTCTTCATGCACGAAGTTCGCTCCTTATCTCAAATACATGAAGTAATAACATCGCTTTAAATCATGATACGTGAAGTAACAATTTTACTTTAAACTTTCAACTCATGAAGTTGTCATTTCGCTCTTAATTTTTTGAACTTGAAGTTCGCTCATATCACCTCGAAGTTGAAGTTCACTCTTATCATCTCAAAGTTGAAGTTTTCTCATTCTTCTTTGAACATGAAGTTAAAACCTCGCTTACTCCCTTCAATTCAATAAGTATGCACTTCACTCCTTTCCTTTAGCACACGAAGTTGATTCAACTTTACCCTCAAGATCGCTTTACCTTACAAAATCATGAACTTCACTCATCTCTCTTCCAACCCAAAGTTCGCTCATCTCCTCTTGAAAATGAAGTTCGCTCATCTCCTCTTGAAGTTGAAGTTCGCTCATCTCCTCTTGAACATGAAGTTCGCTCATCTCCTTTTGAAGTTGAAGTTCGCTCATCTTCTCTTGAACATGAAGTTCGCTCATCTCCTCTCCAACATGAAGTTCACTCATCGTGCTCAAAGGTGAAGATGAAGTTCACTCTAATGTGTTTGAAAATGAAGTTGAAACTTTTCTCCTCACACTCAACTCATGAAGTAGATGCCTTCACTCTTATTCCCAAATGTATTCAAGCATAACTTTGCTTCATTTGCCCATTCATGAAGCAACAATTTCGTTCCTCCTTAGCAACCCTTCAAGTGAATGATTTCGCTCCTCTTAGGTCAAACGTTAAGTAAAGAATTTCATTTGAATCTTGCAGCTCTTAAAGTTATCAACTTCACTCATAAACATCGATTCATGAAGCAATAAACTTCGCTCAACTCTTTTGATACCTGAAATATGCATTTCGCTCCTAGTTTATTGAAGCCGAAGTTCACTCCTAAACTCCCACACTTGAAGTTCTCTCCAAAGGTGAAGTCATGAAGTAAAACTTTGAAATCCAAGACAGACTCAGAGGTGAGGCAAATTATGAAAGAGCTAAAGATTACTTCATTGCACATTCAAATGTTCAAACTCATGCAACTTAGTCTCATCGATCCTAAAAAAGAATCAAAACAAATTCACTCAATCAAAATACACAATATGAGCATTAGTGGTGTCGGTACTTGGGTACGTGGGTATACACAATATGATCAACCTAGTTTAAAAGTATACACCATATGAGTTACATGTAATGAACAAATTGGATCATATTTCAAGACATATACACAATGACCAAGTTTGATCACATTTCAATAGCAAATAACTAAGTTTCAAGAATGTCAAGTTTCATATATATCAAAATGGATTGAATATCAACTTTCATATATATCAATGAGAAAATTGGATCAAATATCAAGTTTCATGTATATCAAAATGAACAATAATCATGTACATATCAAAAAATGGCATAGATGCCAAATCAATAATAGTTACAAAAATGTGTCATGTGCCATGTCTGTCAAAGTTGATATATACATATACAAATGTCGAATATAAAAAAAATTGGTCCTTCAATGACCACAACTACAACTATATGTCTCTATCGATATCTATGACTGTGGCAGATCATCAAAATCGAGCCTCTTTGAAGCAGTACGTGGCTCTGCAGGTGGTTGCACAAGGACAATTCAAATGTCGAATTAGATATATTTTCTCAATATAACATCAAAATAACTAAATACTAAATTCTAAATTATTTGAAGTTGAAATGTTGATTACCTTATCTCTGTCTTCTGCAATTGGGTGAGCTTGAGGATCCGTGGGAAGTCCTGAAGGGGGCTGTAACTGGTAAAACAATATTAATACAAGTTAATAACATATATGTCAAATAACACATAATAACTAAAAATGAATAGACTAAAAAACTAAAGCATATCGGAGCCTTAGATGGATGTGTTATGGTCGTAGGAGGCAAAGTCACAGATGAATCAGTTACGATCATTTTCTATATCCATGGTAAGTGATCCAAAAGGAGTTAACAAGAGGGTTTCAACTCCGTTGTGCACTTAGTGAAAATGAGTTGATCTAAGACATACATACCTTTTCCCTTTGTCGTGTTGGATCCTATATTATACGCGTAGGACTTCTAATGAAATGGAATGGTAGAACATCAGTAGGAAGTTTGGAAGGGGGTTGTAATAGGTTAAAGACAATTATACAAGTTAATAACCCAAATTTGTTGACAAACTAGATAGAACAAATATTTCTAGCATATGCAGAACAAATGCACACTGAAGCCTCGTATAGTTCTCCTGTAACTTTAGGAGGCCTAGTCGAATCTGATGCAGCTATTACCATTTCCTGTATGAAAAATGATAACATATGATATTGACATAAAAGAATTTAGTTATTTCGAACAAGAAAGAATGCAATCCAAAGTGAATATGAAGATATCACCTCTTCCCTCTGCTGAACCTCATCGACATCAGGTGCATTCATTAATTCTGTAAACCCCATATGTTTCTGTATATAGAGCAAATAAATTAAGTGCATTTATCAATGTCTACATATAAATGTTTAATCATAATACATTTCAACAAATGAATTTAAATTGTACTGAATTACCTTCGGTTGTTTGGGTGTCCGGGAGAATATCTTTTTCTGCCTCAGAGTGCTAGAGGATGGCTTTCTCACACGAGATGTCCTCGAGGCAGGTGGGGTAAACTAACAGAAAAAATTAACATAAGGGGAAAGAGCATGTATTTAATATATCACCTAAGTCAAAAATATATAAATCTAAATGGTACCGCATAGCTATCTAGACCAAAGTCAATGGCCAAAAGCATGATATCATCAAGTTGGGACATCTCAGCCCCTGATAAGCCCTATAAAACACCAAGTAATGATACATATATATTAACAAAAGATATTTTGAAACCAATGTATTATTATATTTTTAACAAATTTACAAATCTTTACCTCCGATGGCGAAACTACTTGTGACCGTGGAGTCGACTAAAAAGTATGTGGTGTACTCCCACCACCTACTGCACCCTGCAATGCATTTTATTTACATGTCACTTTAAATTGTTCTAAAAATAAAAATTCATTTCTTTTTATAATATTTAGTCACTTAATTGATAACATGTCATAAACAGAATTAAACGCTCCCATGTTTGATAGGGAGGAAACAACATACTCATTAGGTCGTCGGTGAGGGCCACATCCTTTGTAGTGGAAGCATGGCATATACTTCCGCAACATGTACATGAATGAGATGTCAAACCATCCTCATCTATGTCAGTGTCTACACCAGAACATACACCCTGGAAGGTGGTGCACATATGCTGAATGGGTTGGCCCGTGCCAAATGATGCATGAGGTGCCATTGATGAAGGAGGTGCCATTGATGAAGAAGGTACTGCAGGTGCTGGTACATCCTCTACTCTGACCAACCGTGTGCCATGCTAAACAATGACATCAACCAATGATGCAACTGCCTAAAGAGTCTATAATTCCATAGACTCCTTCAAGGATATAGGGACAATGACATGAACCATGGGTTTAGGAGTTGTATGCTTCCTATGCTGTGGTTGTACCACCCTATGGGACCCAAGTCTATCCTGCGCAGAGCCTCTCCCTCTACCCTAAAATTGCCAGATGTCAAAGTATTTCGGCTTCTCGCTGAGGATAAACTCACAATACAACTTTCTCAAAAAATATAGAGGCACCTCCCAATTATAACAAGGTGGTTGGTCAAAGACCATATACCACCTATCCCAAAAAGCGTCTTTCAACCTAGCATGAACACACCAATTAATAGGAAACTAAGTCGTATTTAGTTCTAGGATGTTATTGGTAATAGGATCAGTGAAAAGAGCACATATGTCAGCTTTAAGTATGCCCTTTTTTTCACTTGATCATATGACAACCCATTAACATAAAATGTTCGACATCTATCCCTCCATGAACCCCATTTCGTGACCTCCCTAGATACCTCATTTTCACTATTGGTCATTGTTTCTAGCGTTGTGGTGAGGGTTGAGTGGTGCTCAAGACTAGAGGACCTCAACCTAATCACCAATATAGAAATTTGGGCACTATTTTGTGTAAGGTGATTGATGAGATTCTCTTGTGTGACATCTACACGATCTAATGGAGGACGTGGAGGGTTTTTGGGTGGCGGTGGTTGTTGAGGAGCAGGATTTTTAGGATTTTGTGGTTGTGGAGCAACATCTTGAGGGTTTTCTTATTGCTCATGTGCAATGTTTACATGGTTTGCTTGTGTTGCTTGTGCAAGAGGAGGTCTTTGTTGTCTATTTCATTTTTGGGAATTGCTTGTAGAATCTGACATCAAATTAATAAAAACATAACTTAAATCAATTAAAAAACCCTACTTCAATTAAAATGCAAACAAAAATAATCAAACCAATCAAATCTTACTTGTTCGACGGGGTGCCATTGTTGAAAATTGCTCTTAATGCTGGAAAAATCCAAAATGATTCCACACTCGTGCGGATTCTGTGGTTTTTTGGCTTCCTTTTGCTACTGTTCCATGAGTTACCCAAAAATATAATGTTTCGCAAAACACTTACAGGTTTTGAGGAACTTACCCTTGCATGAGTTTGTTTTCCTCGAGATTGGGTCCTATGACCATGTATATACTTAGGAAGTTTTGGTGTGCTTTAGCCTAGTTTCATTTTTGGCTTGCCCATTTTTGGTACGTGTGCGCATGTCCACTCTTCCCCCACCCATTTGCCAAGAAATGCTCTATCCTTTCCAGGATTTTCGACTCTATAGCCCAATGGATAAAGCACTAGTCTAACCAGAAATTTTGGAGTTCTCTATGTCCTTGTGGTCCATGTCCCCATTCAAAGCCTATATGTTTCCCTTTTTTTTCCTTTACCAATTTTTCAAGACATCACCTTGTGCCTTAAACTCATCTCATAAGCATTTATGTCACATTATCGACCTTCAACCACCCTTGAGAACCAAAACTTGCCTCATTCCAACCTTCCTTAGAGGGATGTTTTTCTGATCTCCTGCTTTCACGCATTAACTCAAGCAATGATTGACGAATCTTGGTGGGATGGAATACCTTAAAGGTTTTAAAATCCCCAAGGGTCAGTTACATGGTCTTCATGTTGCTAACTGGTATCTATTAGTCGATTGGTTGATTTGGGAATTTCGATATTACTTCCACTAATAATCGAGTACCCGATTCTTTCAAGTGGCCGATATATCCCTAAGAGTGACGGTGCACAGTAAACAATGGAGGAGTCACAACGGTGTCAAAATATCGAAGAATCTGAAGACTTGTGAAATCTTGCTTCAAAAATTTTCCACTCGTCGCTTATCTTGCTTTGTGCTCTTTCCAAAGTATAATCCTATGTAGATTTGCAAGTACGTCTCCTTAATGGATGATTAAACAGTGAAAGACATGCAAAGGTGGTAGCACGAGTAGGAGGGCAGTAAATGAAATTAATTCTCATGGCTCACAATTAATGTAATAAAGGAATTTAGTATATAGAGGAAAGATGACGACGCTTCAGAGCTTATCACGATTAGCTAGATTAATTTATTAGTGTCGCTAAGAGTGAATTATTCCTCTGCCTTGGCTTATAATGGTTCTCTCGCATGAAAATCAATTCTCCGTCAACCATATTGATTTGAATTGGCTAGAAAGTGAGCAAGTGGATATTATCTCCGGATTGAGCGCTCTCATGTGGAAACAACAAACATATTTCTCAGACTATAGAAAGATAGTTACTATTTTGAGAGAAACAGAGAGGTGAGCTGAAGAGAATCACCTTCATCTGCAAGAAAGAATCATCACAACTAGGGCCTAGACAAATCAACTCGTTGAAGAGGATGGTTCTCTTAGGTAATGGTTTAGCTCCAGTTATGCAACCAGGGGAAAAAATGATAAAGAATCCACAAGAAGATATTCTTCATGGATTGACTGTTCTGGCCTAGGAATGTCACAATAGTGATAGGGAGTTTTCAATGGTGACTATAGTACTAGTTGAAGAAGAGGAAAGGGCTAAGATGATTGATGCCCAGATTCAACGAAGGATTGAGGAGGCAAGGAATCCAATGTCACGTGGACTTTAGTAGCTTTCAATTTTCTTTGCAAAAATGGTTCTTTTCAAAGAAATCATTATCTTTAAGAAGTTAATTTCTTTTGTTATCTATATACTATTATAGAAGGGTGAAAAGGGAGGACTGATCCCCCTTGCACTTTGATGCATGAGTGAGTATCAATTAGTTTTCTTTTTGATGCATTTTCCAAGTTAAATTTAGGAGTTTACAACATTTTTTTCTTTCCAGAAACATAATATATACTTAGAAACAACGACTTTGTGCTTTTGAATCTAAGGATGGTAATTTGTTTGAAGCTTTGTATTCATGCATTTTCTTTTGGTTGACATTTACTTTGAGATTTGCAATCAACTACTTGAATTCTCCTGTGTATTAAGTTATGGATGTACATGTTTACAAAACTTTGAGTTGTAATGCATTTACATTCTCTGAGAAAAATATCTGTCAATTTCCCATCACAGTTGATCATATATAACAATGGGTGGATTTTGATCCATTTAGTTGTGTTCTTTCCAGGTCATGTCCTTTCTTTTTTTTTTCTTTTGCATTTGCCTTTCTTGTTTTTTGGTTAAAAGCATACCCATAAAAACCCCAATTGTATCATAAGAGGGAGCTTTACCTCTAAAATTCAGAGGAAAGTTGTTAATCTAATGAGGAAATTTTGCAATAGTTTGTCGCATGTTTGTCTCTATATTAGGGCACTGAGGATTTTGTTTTATATTTTAAAAGGGACAAATCTACAAGCAAACAATATGTACATATGTATATATCGATGCACTCTATCCCGCTTGGCTTTAATGTAGTACCAGTGATGCAATTCATACTACGAACAAAGTGGAGTGGTTAATGCAGTGATGAAGAATTATGGGATGACAAACTAATTCCGATCGTGATTAGATGCAGCTAGCTCCATCGATTTCCCTGATGATCTTATAAGGAATTGAGGGGGGGGTGAATCAGTGCAAGCAAAAATTAATAAATCTGATAACAACTTTCACCAACTTGAAAATCAATAAGCATGCAAGAAATATAACCACATAAGCAAACATCCAACAAAGCATGCAAACCATAACACAATGATTTTTGACATGGAAACCCAACTGGGAAAAACCACAGTGGGAATTAGCACCCACAATATGTTTTTGCACCCTTTTGGAATGCGCCTGGTTAAAGGCCTAGCTTGGTTAAGAGCTTACAATATGCCCGGTTAAGAGCAGACCCTGTTAGGAGTCACTTGGTCAAGGGATTTTGCGTCAACCCTGTTAGGAGCTCTACCTTGTTAAGAGTAACCTTGTTAGAGGATTTCAAACTCAAGTTAATGAGTCACTCGATGAAGGGATTTACAATATAAGACCTGTTAGGATCTACCCGGTTAAGGGATTTCAAACTGCTGTAATTGTTAGGGAACAACATGGCAAATGATCTGATTACAACACTTCCTTTCTTGCTAGTACATATTCTTTTGAACACAAATTTGCTACACAGATGGAGACACTTCAAACTAGTTTGACAATACTTTCTTCTCAAATCACCGACACAAAATCTCTTCTCCAACTAGCCCTAAATACACCTTTCAGTTAGGGTGGCTACAAACCCTAATTACATCAACAAGATACAATGAATTTACATTTAGCACGGAAAAACACTCTGCCAAAATATATTACAGATCATTACAACAAATTTCTAGGTGATTTCCGTCGTTGAATGATCACCACACATCGATTTGATAAGAAATCAAACCCTTGTTTCATTTTCCTAACCAGTTTGTTGTATCCCAAGAAATCTGATCCTTGTACGTGGTTAAATACCATCTTATCATTACACATGGATTATGAAATGTCATCACTAAGTTATGATCATGATAAGGTCCACTGCCAAACCTTAAATCATTATCGGTTAAATATCTGATACCAATATTCATTCTTCTTCACAGAGTTCATAACAATCAATTAAAAATGTGCTTTCCGGTTCACCAAACTTGAAGCGGTTTCAATCACAAACTCATGCCAATGTTATGAACATATATTCTGAACCACAACACCTGAATCTTCTCCAATCGTTCGTACCAGTCACTTGATCATCACTTTGTTCCTATTTACCGGTTGACAACAACTTAGCAGTTTTGCTGTCTAACTGATTCCACTACCGGTTAGGCTATACTGGTTGGTCTAGATGACCTAGATGACTAAAAAAATGGTTGCCATCAATGTCAACACAAATAAATTCATCAAGCATCCTATTACAGTTATATCGTCATCATCAAGCCAACAATCTCCCTTTGACATCATATATATGATCATATCAACTTTACCTGTCATCTTCTCATCTCATCATCATCTCCATCAGTTATGCCAACATGCCCTTGTAGTGAGATGCAAAACTTGCTACCTTCCTGAATTGACATCTTCTTGTCTTTGCATTTAGTTCAAAATATTGTAGTATTGAGTTTCTTTTTGTGCCAATGGGTATTGCCCCATATAGAGATTATGAAGTTGTTGAAGAGTACAACAAAAACATTTGATCTACTCTTCTTCGGTCTTGATTTGCAAGATGTAGTCACGAGTGAGTTTATTCAGTTTTATTCCAATTTTCAAAGTATTGAATCTCTTTGTGATAAATTCAAGAACAATGCTCACAGTTAGTGGTACATCCTGACCAAGAATTCCAACACCTACAGTCTCTCACAATAAAAAAATGTCACAAGTTTAATAAAAAAATTTAATCTTTAAATTTTTGCTTTTGAAAGGAGTATGAGTACATACTCTTCCATCTACTCAATAAAGTGCAACAATTTTTATTAAAAGAGTGTAGAGAACTTAGTGTATGTGCATTCTAACTTGCACCTCTTTTTGCACAAACAACATGACTATAAGGGGGCATTAAGCTGTGGGATATGGAGCTAGAGCATACTACTTGGGTGCTTCCCCTTTGCAACATGTTACACTTGAGGAGCTCGAAATCAAGCACATTTTTAGTGTGAGTGGTCTTGACATTAGGTATGGTTTTCAAATGTTTCAACATTACCTAATGTCAACTATGATGATGATTATTTAAAAAAAAATTATATGATGTTAAAAATTGATTATTGAACTTGATATTATTATTATATAATATTGGACTTGAAGTTTCAACAATGAATATTTATAATATTTATAATATTTATCATCTATGTTTCAAATAACATTCAAGTTTATGGTAGTTTTGTTGATTATATGATACTATAGTATATGGTATCTTAAAATTAAGTTGTGCTTTTAGGTTGCATATATATATATAGACAACCAAAATGGACCCAATCCCAATTTATTTTATCAAGTCTATGAATAAAATTCATGAATGTAAACTTGAATCCAAAGTAGAATCAACAACATAAGAATTATATGACTACAATCTAATGACATTAATAAAGTGTTATGTGTTCCATTATGTGAGGTCTATCAACTAAATATTGATTTTCCATGTCTTCTAGATTCATCATCTAGGCGTGAAAGTATTTATAACAAAGATACAAGTACAAATTGAGCTACAATCTATGGCTAAAGGCAAAACACTTTTATGATAGAAGGCCCCTTAATATTCAAACAAAAATCAATCAATAGCCCTCTAAGACAACAAATCTGCTCTGAAGTGCCTTGTTTAATGCTTACGTTGCTTCAACCCCGGACAATATCATGTTGTTCCATCCCTTACGCTAACATGCAATATCATATTGGTAGAAAAGAATGAAATAATAGTGGTGGGTAATAAGGGCTAGCATGGGTTTTGGCTAGTGGTACCATGCTATACTATACTAAGCATAATACATTTTAAATTTTAAATGTCTAACATTAAAATATATAATTAGTTATTTTTATTCAATTAGTGGAAGCTCTAAAAGCATATGGTATGTCTCTATCGGCACTATTTTCTTCATAGAATTGTTTTCTTAACAAGGGTTTCTATGCTTGCACAACAAGTTCATTAGGGTTTTAATATTTGAATTGGCATTTTCAAGAACTCTCCACTTTTATAATGTAGTTTACAAGGTTTTGAAAAAATGACTTACACTCTACATTAGTATGCCATATTTCCAACACAATGATTATTAACCTTGACTTAGTCATCATTACTTTTTGGTTCATATTTTTAACTTCAATTTTAAGATTTTGGTATAATTATGATCTCCAACATGTAGAGGCCAAGTAACATTTTATTTTGATCTAATATAATTTTAAGTTATAAATTTATAATAATTATTTACTATTTTTTTAAATAGACAAGTTCCATCATTAGACATGGTATGAAGTGTTAGTTTTTGTGTCTCAGACCAGGAATCAGACTTTCAGTATTTAATTTCAGATTAACATTAAGTAAATGATAAGCAAGTAAATGAAAGAAAGAAAAACAAGTGCACAAGAGACCAACTCAATTACCCTGGGAAAACCTCCAAGGAGGAAAAACCCAACACTAAAGACCCACATGTCAGATTATGTAATCAATTCTGAATTGTAACAATACAATACTTAGCTCAAATCATGTGACTCAGATTTGGGATCTTCAAACTGCACACTTGAATGAATCGGATCTTCCCTTTTAATACACCAGGTCCGCACTTCTATATTCACCAGGTCTTCTCTTTAATGCACCATCTAACAACAATAAGGAGCACCAAAATTTTCTATATCTTCCTTGGATAAATTCGCCAAGTTCACCTTTTATTTTCGTACACCAAGGAGCAGATGAATTTGGCTAAGAGCATGAATGAATGATTGATTTTAAACTTGCCAAATAGTCTTTATTTATATGGTGCATATACCCTTTTAAGTCAGCTTTATTTAAATATATATTTGGCGCCAATTTGGTTTAGAGTGTGGCGTGTTCATTATAGGGCTGGCCCTATTTAGGAGCACACTATCTTCTTTGGCGTGAAGGGTCCAACCCTACACGTTACCCTTTGGAAAAAGGGCCTAGCCCTTTAGGGATTTAGATGTTGCCTTTGTTGGTATTTTGGATATGTTGATATGGTTTTGTCATTGATGTCAACACCTGCCATCACTTGTCAACACTTATCAGCACTTGGAGATCTTGGTTATGCTCACCAACAAGTCAGAGACTTATGCACAGTCACCGATATTTGGTTCACCGACAAATTATATTGTTCACCGACACTTGGAATGACTTGGAGACTACTTGGTTATGTCGAAGACATTATTTGATCACTATTTTTTGGCATTTTAGTTATTGGTTTATTTGGGTTTGCATATTTGTTGTTACCGACAAATAGGTCCAGGATATGCACCAACAGACATATCTATTCCAGATCAACACGACACGTTATGGAGATGATTTATTATTATTGTAGATGCATTGAGCTGACATCATGCATCAGATATTGATTTATTTGTAATCAATTTTATTGTAATATCTTTTAGTGAGCCGACCTATTCAATTGGTCTTAGGTTATGGTATAAATGTAAGATCTCATTTGTGAGATTGATATGCGATTGGAAAAAGAATTGTAATAAGGTATATGCGAAAATAAGCAGAGCTATACACAGAGACATCATTTGAAGGTTGAAGGAAGGTTTTTGTGAAGGCAATCAGAACTAAACCGATACTGAATCCAACATATGAAGATGCAATTTTATGCAATACATTATCATTGGATTTAACCATCCAATTGTAGTTAGTGTGACTCATTTTGTGACTGAGTAGTGAGCTCTAGGCAGCTGGCCTTTCTGCATGTGCAGAATCCATATTGTACACACATATTATCTGCAGTAGTATCATTTGATTGTGGGTAAGGCTTCCCACTATGGTTTTTCTCCTTATAGGGTTTCCACGTACAAATATTTGTGTTATATGTTGTGGATGTTATTGTCTTTCTGTTTCATGCATTAATCTTTACCGATACTGCAATTAACTGATAAAACTGTCTACTGGCATAAAGTTTGGTTTACCAACATTAAGCATTAAGTTTTGGTTAAGTTAATTTTGGTTGAATTTATTAGACAACTGATTCACCCCCCACTCTCAGTTGTCTCTGAGACCTAACAATTGGTATCAGAGCCTTAGTCCTCTTTTTATAGAAGTTTAACAACTTGAGGAGATCTAATGTCTTCTAACTATTTCAGGAAGGACAGTCTGAAACTTGATGGAACTAACTATGGCATATGGAAGATCAGGATGGAGACAGATTTGAATTGCATTGGAAATGACATATGGGATGTTACAAAGAATGGCTATACTGCTACCTCTCAAGGTCAACCTTATCCACCAACCTTGGCTAAAGATGAGGAAAATGATTGCAAAGCAAGAGAAGCACTTTTGAGCGCATTGTCAGATCAACAAGTCATGGGATTATCAGATAGATCTACTGCTAAAGCTATTTGGGACAAACCAAAAACATTGAATGAAGGAGATTCCACAGTCAAAATTGGAAAACTTGAATGCTTCCGGGTCAGGTATGAAAGTCTGAAAATGGAAGAAGAAGAAATAATTTCTGCTTTTATGGAAAGAGTAAATGAAATTGTTTTGGGTATACATTGTTGTGGAGGAACCTTAAGTGAAGATGAGATTGTTTCTAAAGTTTTAAGTGCTTTGCCACCGACATATAAAATGAAAGTTACTGCTACAAATGAATTGAGAACAATGCCTAATGCATCAGTATCTAGAGACACCTTGGTTGGAAAACTTTCAGCTTTTGAACTTGAGGAATTTGGTCTTGTTACTACTATTAAGACAGATCTAGATTTCAAGGCATCATCATCAACTGTAGAATCATCATCATCATCTGAAAAATCTGATTGGAAAGCCTTCTATGCAAGAGAACTTGAAGAAAGCAGGAAAGAAAATGAAGAACTTGAAGAACTTGAAGCACTATTTAGGAAAATACCTAAAGGTCTAATTGGAAGTAAGTATGAAGGTAAAACACCCTTTAAATGTTTTAACTGTAATAAGATTGATCATATGGCTTCTAGATGTCTTGATAGACATGCAAGATTAAGAGAAGAAGCTAAAAGAACATATAAGCCTAACCCTGATTATTAGAGATACAAGTTTAAGAAGAATAGAGACAAATCTTGTTATTATGGTGATGAAGGAGTTACTGATGATTCTGATGAGGATTTGATAGACAATGGATGAGATTTTGTTGCTATAATAGAAGATCAACCGACACCTACTGTTCAACCGATAGAGCAAGCCCTGGCAGCTAAAGTTGAAGATAAGGATGAATGGATTATTGATTCAGGATGTTCACATCACATGACAAGTGATAAGAGTAAATTCTTAACCTTTCAGGAATACAATGGAGGCTTAGTAAGATTTGGAGATGATAAAGCTTGTTTGATCAAAGGAAAAGGCACTATATCTTTTGATGGTAAGCACAATACTGATAATGTTTACTATGTTAAAGGTTTTAAGCATAATATTCTGAGTATTGGTCAATTAGTTGAGAAAGGATTTCAGTTACAATTCAAGAATGGTAAATACAAAATCTGAAACATAACTGGTTTAGAAATTGCCACCGGTAATCAGACTAGAGGTAATATCTTTCATTTGAACAACAATGAGAAAGCATGTTTGATTGCACATATTGATGAAAGTTGGTTATGACATAAGAGACTTTGTCATGTAAATTTTGATTGCATTGTGAAAATCAGTACTACTAAGGCAGTAAGAGATTTACCTAAGATTGTTAAACCTCACAATCCGGTATGTAAGGAATGTCAATTTGGAAAGCAAGTTAGAGAAACTTTCAAAAGTATTCCAGAGAAGTCTAACAATGTTCTTGATTTAATTCATACTGATTTATGTGATCCAACAAGAACTAGGAGTATATAAGGAGATAGGTATTTTATGCTAATCATTGATGACTATTTAAAATGTGTTGGGTTACTTTTATCAGGGAGAAATCTGAAGCATTTGGGAAATTCAAACTATTCAAGGTGATGGTAGAAAATGAAACCGGCAATAAAATCAAATGTTTGAGATTAGATCAAGGAGGTGAATTCACATCTAAGGAATTTAATACACTGTGTGAAGTGAATGGGATCAGAAGACAGTTATCAGCACCCCAGACATTCCAGCATAATGGAGTTGTGGAAAGGAAAAACATAACTATCTTGGATGCAGCCAGAAGTATGATATCATAAGCAAATCTACCTCATATATACCAGAGAGAAGCGGTCATTACATAAGTTTATACATTCAACAGAGTTCACATCAGAGGTGAAACCGGTAAGACCCCTCATGAATTATGGTTTGGTAATACTCCTACTCTTAAATATTTCAGAATATTTGGAAGTAAATGCTATATTAGAAGAGATGAGTATATTGGCAAATTTGATCCTAGAAGTGATGAAGGAATATTTCTTGGTTATTCATCTAAGAGCAAGGCATATAGATGTTTTAACAAGAGATTGCAGAAAATTGTTGAGAGTGCAAATGTGAAGATTGATGAACAGTTTAGAGGAAATTCAAGGTACACAGACTCTAAACCAGCAATAGAGATAATCACAAATGAGCCTACTATGAATACACCGGTAAAGAATGGTGATCCATTTGTACCGGTATCCTCTGGAGATTCAACAGTCATTGAAGAACAATAGCAAGTAAAAACACCCTGGTATTTAAGATTGAATCATTCTGAAGATCAGATAATTGGAAACAAATTTCAAGGAGTTATGACTAGAGGAAGATTGGCAAATGAAGAGGAATGTCTTATTTCTCAAATTGAACCTACATCAATTAATGAGTCATGTGAAGATAAATATTGGAGTAAAGCTATGGAAGATGAATTGGAACAAATTGAAAGGAATAACACTTGGTCATTAGTTCCCCGACCTAAAGACAAAAATGTAATTGGAACTAAATGGGTTTTCTGAAATAAACTTAATGAAGATGGTAATGTAATCAGAAACAAAGCAAGATTAGTGTGTAAGGGATATTCACAGAAAGAAGGAATTGATTACAATGAAACCTTTGCACCGGTAGCTAGAATTGAGGTAGTCAGACTTTTATTGGCTTTTGCAGCTCACAAGAACTATAAAGTATATCAAATGGATATTAAATGTGCATTTTTTAATGGAGATCTTGAAGAAGAAGTTTATATTGAACATCCTGATGGATTTTCTTCGACAGATAACAAAGACATAGTTTGTAGGTTAAGGAAAGCTTTATATGGTCTAAAACAAGCTCTTAGAGCTTGGTATGCTAGATTGGACAAATATCTTTTAAATCTTGGATACACTAAAGGTAATGCTGACAACAATCTATACTACAAAGTGACTAATGATGACATCTTGGTTATTGAAGTTTTTGTTGATGATATAATCTTTGGAGAAGATGGATTGTGTAAAGACTTTTCTAACAAAATGCAACAAGAATTTGAAATGTCTATGATTGGAGAGATAAAGTTCTTTTTAGGATTGCAAATTTCACAAACTGATAAAGGTATATTCCTATGTCAATCTAAGTACTTGAAGGAATTACTAAAAAAATTTGGCATAGAAAACTGTAAACTGGTAAGCACACCTATGACTACAACTGATAAATTATCTTTGAAGGATGAATCAACACCTATTAATCTGTCTAGATACAAGTCTATGATAGGAGGTTTACTGTATTTGACACAAACAAGAGCTGATATTATGAATGCATTGTTTCAAGATTTCAGAGTAATCCTAAAAAAAATCACGAATCAGGAGTGAAAAGGATTTTCCGGTACCTACAAGGCACTACAAATCTTGGTTTATGGTATCCTATAGATGAAAATTTTGACTTATGTGCATACACAGATGCTAATTGGTGTCACGAACCCTATTTTTCCATAATTATATAATTAGGAAAGTAATGTTTATTTTCCAAATGAAATTGAAATGAAATGAAAATAGAACTGTTAATGAAATAAGATAGGATATCGAATGTATTGAAATGATTTATATACAATTGAATGGTCAGTAATAATTTTTATTGTAAATTGGGATCGTCATTGCTAATGAGCGATTGAGTGCAAAGTGAATGCAGGAACAGGTGAACAATGATGAAGACGAGAACATGGTTCAGGTAGAGTTGTCTTAGCTCTTGTATTTCGTTAGGATAGATGGAATCTCTCACACACCACATTAGGATTTATATTTTCATTTTGAAAGATGGATGATTTAAATGACCTTATTGAGTGTTTGTTCAAATTGAAATGATGAATTTGGAATAAGTAGTAGATTGATTTAAATAATTACATATGTGCATTGATTGCATGATGTGAGTGGTGTTTGAATTAAATATAAGTTACATGAGTGACTATGAAATAATATGCTTTATTGTTAAAAGAGATGAAATGTGTAAAGGATTCAAAAACAAATATTGACCCTAGGTTTTTATGTTCTTCTTGTTCAGATATGTATAATGTATGGAAAAGCGTACTTATGAGTTTGCTTTCGTAAATTTGTCAAATAATTCGATCATGTACTTGTAAATATATATGTAATTATTGTATATGTATTTATTAAATTAAATTATGTAATGAAAATCCAAAATTTATATTAAATTATAGAAAGGGTTTATTAAAGAATTTATTAAACAAAGTTTAATGTTTAATATATATATTATTGAAAAGTCATTAATTATATATATAAATATAAATAAATAAATTAAAAACTAAAAATTAGAAATAATAGTGGTAATGCGGAATTAGTTTAAAGAAAATTAAGCAAATAAAGAAGATGGTCGATAGTAATATCGACCACCCCCCCCTTAATTAAAGGGAGGGGTCGGTATTACCACTGACCACTCCTCCCTTTTTACTAATCTCCCATCCATTCGATAGAGGTTAGGCATGCGAGAAGATAAGGAATGGGAGGAATAGAACCTCTGCAATAAAGGCTATCACTAGAAGATAGACTCTTGCCCCCGCCCAACGATACTAAGATTCCCGGGTGTGCATGCATGCGTAGGGAAACCACGTTGCAGATCCAATATGGTAGTAGGCAGATTTTAAGGTAGTTGCATGTATTAAGGTAGGCATAGTTTAGAGGAAGTAGAAAACACCACCGACTACCACTCCCCATATTTTAAGGAATTAAACAAGTAGATTGGCATCCCACGACTGTAGTGAACCGCAAGTTAAGTGAATGAAGATTGTTATCAAACACTTGGTGTTCATATTGAACACGATCTGTAGGTTAATAAGAAGTGATTAGACGTGGAGTAATCAGCATGAGGTGGGTGATTAATAGCAAGATTCTCAATGATTAAAACAATATTTGTGGTTCATGGACGACATGCAAGCATTCCATCATGAGTTTTAATCCTTTTGAAACTGAAATGAAATTATGACTAACAGATGTGGCATCATGACTGATTATAATAGTGAATGAAAACCAAAAGAATAGGAGAAAACATAGCACAATATTAGTATAAATAGCAACATAAGCTCGATAGAAACACACAAGAAGAAGAATAGAGAAGGAAAGAGATGCAAGAATAGTAAAGTTATAAAATAGTGTATTAGAAGAGCGATGGTGTGAGAAGCATAGAGCAATAAGAAGGTTATTGAAGAGTCTAGGGAAGGAGATGCAACCAAGGATTAGAGAATGGAATGAAGAAGAGAAAAGTAGTGAGATTTAGATTTGTTTACAATCGAGTCGTAGAAGATCGACCATGATCATCTCAGATTTAGAGTCGAAGTTCAGAGTAAAGTTTAGAAATAAAAGAGATAGAAAAGAGTGATAGGAAGGATGGAGTTAGTAGAAGAATCGACAGATGGAGAGCGACCAAGAGTTTGTGAACCATCTTGAAAGAGAGTGGGCAAATGTGAAGAGGGAAGCAAGTTCATCACCTCAAGCCAATAACAAGAGCATAAGGAGGTAGGATCTACCTTAATTCTTTGATCACTATGCAAGGATAGTGAGTGAGTCATGAAGTTATATACTGTTTATTAGAATGAAGTTTGATTGAGTCAAGCCATGATTAGAACAAAATTGTTTGAACTCGCTTTTGAATAGTCTTATAGAGAAATGTATTATGAGGTACATATGATAAAATAACTAAGAACATGCATGGAAGATGTTAAAGAGTGGTAGGAATTGCATTATAGGTTGCTTTACATATTCTCTAAAGGATGATCTAGTTTTAGACCTATGCAATATACTAATGGAAGAGTTAGAGTCGAAAAAGGAATCATTGTTAATTGTTCAAAAATTACGTTCATGTAAATAAAGATACAATAGTGAAATAATTTCTTAAAGTTTGTTGATAAACTTAGTAAAACTCTCATAAATGAGATTACCCAATCCTCTAGAAATTAAGTAAGAGGATAGAGAGAGAAACTTTGAGATTGAACCACGAAGAAGATGAAATAATAGGATAATGACTTATTAAATAATGAAGTTATTTTGATATCACAAGGAAAGACTTACACTTGGAATTTTGCATGAAAAGTAAAGATGGTTATCGAGTGTCTCATTTAAAAGCCTTATAGATAGGCGTTTATGAACTTGTATCATATTAGATTGTCGATATGGTAAATTAGTGAAGTCGGTGTGTTAAGTTTTAATTCATGAAAAGTCACATATTAGTATTAAACTAAATATGATGTTTTGAGAAAAGTGGTAAATAAACCACGACACTTGGAAAGATAGAGAGAGTTTAGATGAGATAAACTTAAAATTCTAAACCATAAGAAATGGAATGCATGTTAATGATTATGCTATGTTTTGATAATTGAATAAAAGGATGTGTACTCATTTTATTCAATTTATATGTAAGATACATACATGTGTTACACCTTCTTAATATTTTAATCTTGTCTTTAAAATTGCCTGAAAGATAGAAGGAAAAGAATGTTTTCTTTTAAATGTATATTTGATTATCCATAAAATATTGTTTCCTGTCAGATAGGATTGATTGTAATAAAAGATTTACTCTATCAATTTCTATTCAAACGAAAGATTGTCTTCTTAGCATAGTATTTTATCTTGCAAGAAATAGGAAGCTAGAATTGAAAGGTGAAAGATTGTCTTCTGTACGAATTTATTCTAGATTATGTGAACAAAGCTAGATAGGCTTGTGTTTGTGGAAAGTTACCTTCCAGGACGGGTGCCGAATGTGGATTATAGAGAGAATAGTTGCTTTTCCAACTATCTATTTTTGCTGTGCATGGCATTATACTTGGCCGAGTAATCAAATTGAATTAACCATTGAAATAATGGAATTCTTTTATTTTATCCTCTCTACCATATCCTAGATTGATAATGAATGCTTGTTTCTTGAAAGAGTTAGAAAAATGAAAATGCTTGTATCATCTAGGCACGCACGAGATTCCATCTTGCCTTTCGAATTCTTTTGCTAAGCAATTCATGCAAGGTCGGGTATTCTTGATTGACCAAGAATTTCGAGGAAGCGTAAGCTTCAAGGTTGGGTGGAAAAAGCGCCTGAATCTTGTTCTCGTCTTCATGCTAAAGATTGCATTGGCGATAGCTTGGGTTGGAGATCAACAGATGCATCTCACCCTTTACTTTGTATTATTTTGTTATTGAACTTGCGACAACTTAAAATGCGTAAGTATTGTATGATCGAAATACTACTTTTAGCAAATTTTTTTCAATAAAGAATATTTATCTTTTATAGAAATTTCGTGTTTATTACGATCTAAATGGAATGATCAAATGAAGCTATGGATGGAAAAATGGAATGAAATAGATTTATTAACTGATTTATGAGTTTATTTAAGAATAAAGAGTATTTCGGCTATTATTGAAGTTAGGTCAGTTTACGTCTTTACAATTGGGCAGGAGATGTGGATGACAGAAAAAACACCACTAGCAGAGCATTTTTTCTTGGTAGCAGACTAATTTCATGGTTGAGCAAGAAATAGAGTTGTACAAGTCTATCAACAACAGAATCAGGATATGTTGCAGCAACAACTAATTGTACACTGGTATTATGGATCAAACAAATGTTGAAGGACATAAAGGTAAAATGCAAGGAACCTATAACTATTTATTGTGATAATATGGCAGTAATTGATATATCGAAGAACCCGACATTTCACTCTAAGAATAAACATGTTTTTATCAAATTCAATTTTCTAAAAGAGAATGTTGAAGCAAAAGAAGTGAAATTGGTTTATGTGAATACTAAAGAGCAGATTGCAAATATTTTTACAAAGCCTTTGCCTAAGAAGACTTTTGAATATCTCAGAGAACAACTTGGAGTCCTACCCCCACCAGTAGAGACTTTAACAGTTGATGTTTGTCATCAACCGACATAATTAACAGAGAAATCTTTTATTTTGACTTTGATGAGGAGAGCTACTTCTCAGGGGGAGTAGTTGGTATTTTGTATTTGAAACTGGTTTTTGTAATGCTTTGGCATTTGATGTCAAAGGGGGAGAGATATTATGGAAAAACATTTGAAATTTTTTTGGGGGATAGATATCTTTTTTTGAGAAATTATTCCTAGGGGAGAGAAATTATGTATTTTGATTTCTAGTTAACGATCTCTTTGGGAGATTGTTGGTTTTTGGTTTTTGGCATTTCTATTTTGGCACTTTGATGGTTTTTCCATCTTGTGTTGCCATCAATGCCAAAGGGGGAGATTGTTGGTATTTTGGATATGTTGATATGGTTTTGTCATTGATGTCAACACCTGTCATCACTTGTCAACACTTATCAGCACTTGGAGATCTTGGTTATGTTCATCGGCAAGTCAAAGACTTATGCACAATCATCAGTATTTGGTTCACCGATAGATTATATTATTCACCGACACTTGGAATGAATTGGAGACTACTTGTTTATGTCGAAGACATTATTTGATCACTTGGTTTTGGCAATTTGGTTATTGGTTTATTCAGGTTTGCATATTTGCTGATACCGGCAAAGAGGTCCAAGATATGCACTGAGAGACATATGTATTCCAGATCAGCACGACACGTTATGAAGATGATTTATTATTATTGTAAATACATTGAGCCGTCATCATGCATCAAATATTGATTTATTTGTAATTGATTTTATTGTAATATCTTTTAGTGAGTCGACCTATTCAAATTGGTCTTAGGTTATGGTATAAATGTAAGATCTCATTTGTGAGATTAATGTGTGAATGCGAAAAGGATTGTAATAAGGTATATGCAAAAATAAGTAGAGCTATACACGCAGACATCATTTGAAGGTTGAAGGAAGGATTTTGTTAAGGAAATCAAAACTAAACCGATACTGAATCCAACATATGAAGATGCTATTTTGTGCAGTACATTATCATTAGATCTAACCATCCAAATGTAGTCAGTGTGACTCTCATTTTGTGATTGAGCAGTTGGCTCTAGGCAGCTGGCCTTTCTGCATGTGCAGAATCCATATTGTACAAACATACTATCTGTAGTAGTATCATTTGATTGTGGGTAAGGCTTCCCACCGTGGTTTTTCCCCTTACAGGGTTTCCACATACAAATATTTTTGTTATGTGTTGTGGATGATATTGTCTTTCCATTTCATGCATTAATCTTTACCGATACTGCAATTAACTGATAAAACTGTCTACCGACATAAAGTTTGGTTTATCGGAATTAAGCATTAAGTTTTGGTTAAGTTTATTTTGGTTAAATTTATTAGACAACAGATTCACCCCCCCTCCCCCTCCCCCTCCCCCTCCCCCTCTTGGTGAGCCTAGTTAGAAACAACACTCCCTCTTAACTAGGGAAGAAAATGAATACATAATCAAAACCTTTAGAGTTCCATCTACCACACAAGCATAGAATGGATCTAGCACACAAGCATTGAATTACATCTTCCACCTAGCACACAAGCATAGGATGGTTCTAGCAAACAAGCATAGAAGGTGTAATACACAAGTGGGTCTTTACATAATTACAATTTTCCATCTAGCACACAAGCATAGAATGGAACCTTCCATTCTTACACTCAAGTGAAGAATGGACAAACCCTACAGTAGAGAATCACTGAGATTGAAGCTCCCTCTCAACCAAGGTTTCATTTTCCACAATACCAATTCTGTCTCTGAAGTATTCAAACTTCACTTTGGATAAGGGTTTGGTAAGAATATCTGCAACCTGTTCATCTGTGCTGATATACTTCAGCTGAATTGTGCCTCTTTGCACCATATCCTGAATGAAGTGATAATGAGTTTCCACATGCTTGGACCTATCATGAAACACAAGATTTACCGAAATCTTTATACAACTTTGATTATCACAATGAATAGTGGTAGGACCACTAGGTTGACCAAACAATCCAACAAGAAGTTTGCGGAGCCACACTGCTTCTCTAGATGCAACAGATGCTGCAATGTACTCAGCTTCTGCAGTACTCAGTGCTACCGAAGATTGCTTTCTACGGTCCCAAGAGATTGCTGCAGAACCCAAGCTAAAGCAAATACCCAAAATGATTTTCCTATCCTTGATAGTTGCTGCCCAATCTGAATCTGAATAGCCTTCCAAGGAGATTGAAGTATTAAGTGAATACTTCAGCCCATAACCAATAGTGCCTCACAAATATCTTAGAATGTGCTTGGCTGCAACCAGGTGAACAAGTTTAGGCATGCTCATGAACTGACTAAGAGCATTCATAGCATAACAAAAATCTGGTCTAGTATTGACTAGATACATCAAGGATTCGATCAACTGCTTGTACTCAAATGGATTTGCAAAATCAGAGTTAGCTGCACAAACACTCAACTTCTTTAAGTTAGATTCCATAGGAGTAGACATAGGTTTACAATCCATCATTCTAAATATTTTCAAAATATCGATAATGTACTTTCCTTGATTTAGAAAAATTTCATTGGATTTTTGCCATACTTCTAACCCTAGGAAGTAATGCATTAGACCTAGATCCTTCATTTCTAATTCTGAGGCTAATTCTTTCTTAAATCTCATGATCTGTTTATTTTCACTAGTGAGAAATAAATCATCCACATATAAAACCAGAATTAACATATCATTATTACATATTTTCAAGTAAAGATTAGCTTCAACATCATTCTTATGAAATCCTAAGCTTAGTAAGTACTTATCAGTTCTTTCATACCATGCACAAGGAGCCTGTTTGAGCCCATATAAGGCTTTCTTCAACCTGCAAACATGAGAGTCTCTTTTATGGATTACATAACCTTCTGGTTGCTCAATATAGACTTCTTCCTTAATAACACCATTAAGGAAGGCTGTCTTAACATCCATTTGATGTAGCTCCCAACCTTTAGCTGCAACAATAGCTATTATAGATCTAATAGAAGTATATCTAGCAACATGAGCAAATGTTTCCTCATAATCTATTCCTTCGTTTTGAGAAAAACCATGAGCTACAAATCTAGCTTTATATTTCTCAATACTACCATCAACATTATGCTTAATTTTAAATAACCATTTAAAGGAAACAACAGACTTACCTTTGGGACTGGGTACAATGTCCCAAACATCATTCTTGATGATAGACTCATACTCTTCATCCATGGCTAACTTCCAAGCATGATGAGTCATAGCTTCTTTGACATTGTGAGGTTCAGACTCAATGATGTTGCACATTACTGAAATGTAGTTGGCATGATTTTGAGGTCTCTTACTATCTCTGAAGGTTCCTCTGGGAGCAACAAATCTTTCAGCATCTTGAATGGTGTTTCTAACCCAACGTGGCCTCTTCTTGTTGACCAGAATATCCTTAGGTATATCTATAGAGTCCATGGGTTCAACTGGATCATCCTAAACTTCCTGATCTGGGAGGTCAATAGACTCCTTTTGTATCTCAGGGTTAGTATCAACATTTGATTATTGATTTTCAGTCACAATATCATCATTATCAGATAATGAACCTTTAGATCTTTTGAATGCAATATCTTCTTCAAAAGTTACATCTCTACTTACCTCAACATACCTTTGACTTGAAATGTAGATTCTGAAGGCTTTGGAAGATTCACTATATCCTACGAAGATGCCTTTCTTTCCAGAGGGATCCAACTTGGTTCGCTTTTCCTTAGGCACATGAACATACACAGGGCTCCCAAAAATCCCTAAGTGGCTGATGTCAGGTTTGATTCATGTAAAGGATTCTTCAGGAGTTACATTCTTTAGAACACGATGAAGACATCTATTCTGAATGTAAACTGTTGTTTTGGATGCCTCCGCCCATAGGAAGGGTTGCAAGTCTTGATCATGAATCATGGCTCTTGCAGCTTCAACAATGGACCTGTTCTTTCTTTCAACAACTCCATTTTGATGAGGATTGTAGGGAACACAGAACTCCCTGTTAATTCCTGTCTCAACACAAAAATCATGAAAACTACCTGAGGTGTACTCACCTCCATTGTCAGAGATTAAACATTTAATTTTCTTTCCAAAATTATTTTCAACCAAGGCTTTGAATTCTTTAAATCTATTTAAGACTTTGTCAGACTCTTTAGATTTAAGAAAGTAAATCCATGTTTTCCTAGAAAAATCAACTATGAAGATAACATAATGATGCCCTGCTAAATGGCACAAGGTTAGCAAATGATAAACAACACCAAAAAGACACAAAAGCGTTAGTGTTAGCCAATCAAAAACTAATCTACAAAAGGCATACCAAAAGAGACACTAAAAGCATGCTAATGTATCTAATAAATGAAACAAAGATTATGAGGCATCTCCAACTGCCTCTTAGCATGGCCTTAGCTCCTTCTCCCTTGTTCCTCTCCTCTCCAAGTTCCAAAATAGTGTAGCTCTCAGCAGCTTTTTGCACTATGGATGCTTATGGAGGATTGAGATTGTAGTATAGCTCTAAATGTGAAATGAAAAATTAATACTAATCTATTGATGCTAAAATGATATATTTTAACCAAAATAACAAGATATGAGTTAATTATGCTAAAATGCTCTCTAAAAATGTCTATAGCCTAAATGCATACAAGTTTTCAGGATCTGGTGTATGAAGGAATGGACTCTATTTATAGGAAAAATGGAGCAATGGATGGCCAGGATTGAAAGGTTTAATCAAGGGTCAAGCTTGAAAGTTGGGGATCCATGTGCACAATTTGCACCAATAAAATGGTGACAAGTGTCAACATAGGGTTGGGTTGAGAGAAGGGGTTGGAGGCATTAAAGGCCTAAGAAGACCTCATGGTTATCTAGAAGGCTAAGGGTCAAGTCTAAGTTAAGATTACCCATTGGATTAAGAGTTAATCCAAGGATAAACCTTTGTGCAAATGATTAAGAGATAATCATGGTCAAAGCATTAAAGGCTTGATGAGACCCTTGGGTTGGGTAGAGGTTGAGTCAAAACAAATGTTTTAACCATGTGGGAGGGTTTGGGTTAACCATTAATGGTTATTGGAGACTTTGGGGATTAAGTGGTTGAAAGTTGGAAGCCTTTAATGACTATCAAAGACTTTGAGGATTTAAGTGGTTGAAGGTTGAAAACCTTTAATGGTTATCCAAGACTTTTAGGCTTTTGAGAAGTGACTCCATTTTGCTTAGGAATGTGACAATAATTAGGGGATGGATTAGGCTAATTAGGAAGGGGTTAGAAGAATCTAGAAGGGGATTAGATTTTGCAAGTGGATTTGGTGGGTGAGGGAAAATAGGATTTTATTAAAATAAAAATTCATTTATTTCAATAAATGTGTGCAAGTTGCATTTGTAGGAAAATGCAAGTGGGGTGGGGATAATGATTTAAATAAATGTTTTATTTAATTTATTTAAAAGAGGAAAAGGGAATTTAATTAAATAAATAGATTTTATTTATTTAATTTGAATGGAATTTGATTTAATGAATGAATTAAAATAAATTGAATAATTTATTTAATTAATAGAAGAATGTTTGGAGATGAATTAATTAAATATTAATTTAATTAATTGATGGCTAGTAGATTTTTAATCAAATAAATAGCGAATATTTATTTAATTAAGCTGGACAGATTTGTGTGACTACATTTGCCCCTCTTTGAGACGGTGCGGTTTATCGCGTCGTTTCAAAGAAAGAAAAATAGGTGTGAAGAAATGCCCCATAAAATGTAAATTTAATGGGTGGTATGCCCCCTCGAGAGATGGACCGAAAAAGTTCAAAAAATCGGGCAATCTCTTGAAAAAGAATGAAAATTGGCAGGGTGATAGAAGAGAAGAAGTTAGGTATACTAGTGAAAAATAGAAGAAATCGGGGGAAAATTGGAGAAATGGGGGGCTCGGGAAGTTCACGGGGACCACGGCGATGAGCGGGGTGAAGTTACGGTGACGGCGAGGGGTATAAATGGGGTGAAAGGGGGGAAAATAGGATCATTTGTGACCGCGACCAGTTGAAAACGAGAGCTCTGACAGTGACATTTGGAGGAGCAAGGAGTAGCTATGATGCCGATTCCGATCACCGAGCACAGATTCGAGCGAGTTCGACGGTTCCAGCGCCCAGAGGACTACGGACCAGTGGTACGCAAATTCGAAAACTTAATTTTCATGCATTTTTGATAGGTGTTTAGCTGAGTCCAAGTCAAGTCGGAGCAAGAGCGCTTGAACTCTGGTTTTGGTGCTTTTGCTCCATAAACTAGCGCTATTGTGCCGCAATGGCGCTATTGTGCTCTTTGTTGAGCGCTTTTGTGTTTAATTAGCGCTACTGTATGCAAGTTTTAGCGCTATTGACTAAGTAGCACTATTGTAAGGTGAATTGAGCGCTATTGATGTTAAAGAGCGCTATTGTATAGCTGGTTTAGCGCTTTTGTAGTTGTAGCGCTTTTGTTTAGCTTTTTGAGCGCTTTTGCTAGGGTTGTAGCGCTACTGTCTAAAATAGCGCTTTTGTGGGTAAAATAGCGCTTTTGCCTTAAGATAAAGAGATGCCCCAGTGTTGAACAAAACAAATCTCCTGATGCCAATGATTGATGGATGGCGAGGTGAAGTGGGAGTTGTTTTGAACCATAGCAACCTGATGAGACTTAGGTCATTTGTTAGGATAAATGCCCGTTGAAGTCTAGGTGGCCATGATTGCTTACCTATTGAGACCCGAAGATACTTGATCAAAGTATCTGATGATAGTCTAGGTTTAAACTTAAGAAAGTTTGAAAACAAAACAACTGATGATGATTGATGAATGTCTATGTGCAGGAGGATCTGCGCATGTTGCAGTTACGCGAGCGTCATCCTGCGACACAGGGGTTGCGGGACCAATTGACTCAGACTGAGATAGACTGCATTGTTGCGACTGGTTTGTACGAGGTGATGCACATGCCCGTGATTCGTATGAATCACGGTTTGATTACAGCATTGGCAGAGCGGTGGCATAGTGAGACGTGCACCTTTCATTTGGCACAGGGAGAGATGACTATGACCTTGGAGGATGTGTGGCGCATCCTTCGGATTCTGATTCGAGGGGAGTTGGTTACATACGATAGATCCTGGGGGACGCTTTCATGTCAGAGGATTTTTGAGGATGATGTATACATTGACGATGACTCGATCGCATGGGAGGATATAGCGGCACTATATGAGCCCCTTCCAGTAGTGTTGTCAGGGATTGTGGGAGGACTTCTGTGTCCAGACAGGCAGTCACATGGATTGGTAGTGGGATGGGGATAGGTGATAGAGATGATGATGACCGAGGGGACCCGATTTGCATGGGGGCCGTGCGTGCTGGTGCACATGTATCAAGAGCTCCACGAGGCAGTGTACCGAGGGAGGGGTTCTCTAGCAGTGGGCATGACGTTGCTACATGTTTGGGTATGGGAGCACCTACCAGTGACCCGACCGGTGAGCCTCAGATTCTGAGCCGTGGACTAGCCATACATGTTTATGTACAGTGGCATGATGAGTCAGCCCCACTTGGGGAAGGTAGAGTGGTGGCGGCGGGCAGTGGATGACTTAGATGCAGTGATATGGCGGCCATACTTGGAGTGTGAGCCATGGGAGGATGACGCAGAGGCATTACCGTATGTGTTCATGACCCGATTCCTCATTGGGAGGACCTCATATCATGTGGAGAGACAGGTGCCTGGACGAGTGATGAGGCAGTTTGGACGGCAGTAGGGACTGCCTAGTGGATCTGAAGAGTATGCACAGGTTATTCAGGAGCGGTATGCATGGGGTCCAGTGCTACCGTATGATCAGGCACTGGCAGAGTTTCAGACACTGCAGGCGAGGCCATGGGACCTACGACCGAGGGTCGTTGATGCAGGAGTGATAGCGAAGTATACACAGTACCGAGCGGCACACCCGATCCGACGGATATCAGACCTGGCAGAGTCGATCTAGCTTTTGAGGATGAGAGGGGACGAGGACGAGGACGGAGAGCAGGAGGTCGAGGAGGAGGAGGAGGAGGAGGAGGTGGGGGAGGAGGAGGAGGAGATGGAGGTGGTGGAGGAGGGGGTGGGGATGGAGGTGGCGGAGGAGGAGGGGGTGGGTTGGTGATGCCGAGGCAGCGGAGAGGGAGAGGTGAACTCCCTCTGCAGATATCACAGGGACCTTTGATGCAGGGAGGAGTGCAGCTGAGTGGGAGGGGAATGGAGAGAGAGATCCCGATGGATAGAGGAGAGGGGATTGCTGGAGAGGGTGGTGCAGGGGAGGGACCTATTGGAGAGGGTGATACAGGTGAGGCAGCGATGGACACGGGAGAGGGAGCTACTGAAGATCTGTGGGATCATATGATAGGTTATTTGCAGACCTAGATAGAGAGATTAGAGGAGGTAGCAGCTAGGGATGTGCGGCTATTTGCACGTGAGTCAGAGCTGACGGTGGTGCTGCGGGAGAGAGATACTGCAGTGGAGAGATTGGCCGAGCTGCAGGAGAGGGTTCGGATTGGAGTAGGAGCACAGGGTCCTACAGGGGAGGTGATGAGGGAGATGCGGCGAGCGCAGGCGGAGATAGAGTACTGGCGGAGCTTATATGAGCAGGTTGTACCAGTTAGCCAACGAGCTCTCAGCTATTCACAGATGCGGCTGGCCAGATCCGAGCGATCACAGAGGATGCAGAGCAGTGGGGGTGTGATGGGTCCTCTACGGCAGGAGAGATCAGGGGATGCAGGAGGGAGTGGGGGTTCGATGAGGCCTCCACGGAGAGATGGATTAGGTGGTGCAGGCACCAGTGGTGGAGTAGGTAGAGGTGGTGGTGGTGGTACAACATCTGGCCAGAGCGGCATTTGAGAGAGCATTTTTACATACATATATTGTATCATTGTTTATTTATGGACTGTATCTTGGATGGCTCTTGATAGCCAATTTTGTAGACTTCATTGTACTCTGATATATGAGATGATATATGTGAGGAGATCCCATATTGTGATGATATGCATTTGATTATGTATGGATGCTTATGCATGATGATGATTTATTGCTTAGATGGATATGTGTACATTTATGCATTTGATGAGATGTTTCCTATATGTATGTTTTTATGATGATTTATGATGTGGGATACTGACATATGAAATGCAGGTTTATATATGTATTGGTTTTGATTTGTTTGATGCAATGCTTTATGTATGGAATGCTATGATGATGATATATGTTTATGATGATAGATGAATAGGATTATGGTGTTTCCCATTTGCAATATAATGATGAGATGATTTATGTGATGATGTTAATGCAATGTTTATGGATGGATATGCATCTAGATGGTTTGTTAAATGAATGTAATATGGATAAAAAAAATGTTATGAACAAATGTTTATTTGATAATGGGTAAAATGAATGTATATGTGAAAATGGATATAGGAAATGGTATGAACCAATGATTTGTAAACAAATGGACTTATGAATCTAAATGCTTAAATATGAGAGTGTGATGATACTATACCTAATATTTTTAATAACTGCACCTTAATGCAATTAAAAAGAGGATAATGAATGCGATGTGAAATGAATCCTAAAATGAGCATAAGAAAATACTTTAATAACTGGATGAATGAATGCAATGTTTTAATTATGAATGTATGCAATGATAAATGATAAGGGATAATGAAATGATGATGGATAATTGACCCTAAATGAATGCCTAGTAAAGGACTAAATATAATCAAAGACAATTTAATCCTACAAATAAATCGACCTATTTATGATTAATGTAATGATGCAAAATGATTCATGAAAACTAATGTCAAGAAAACAAACTATAGTTAAAAATGACACGAATGTTTAATACAAGATACAACTAAATGTTTAATGCAAGATGCAACTAAATGTTTAATGCAAGATGCAACTAAATGTGAGTATGATATGATCATGAGGAATGCAAGGTTTGTAAGACTTTGCGTGATGCGTTGATGATGTATCAGAGTACTCGATCGTGATTGTATCCAATACTAGCTTTATTGGTCATTTTTGCATGTAGATCCTACATATATGAATGAATGAATGGATGGGTGATATGCAACGGAATGCAAGATATAAACAGATGAGGCGAAATGAGGATCCATAGTGCTCTATTTTCATCATTGAGCTTTAAAATGTTGGAAGAGAATACAAGCATCTTGACATAATGATTCAAGATGACCTAAGTATTTCTTTCATGGATTTTAATATAGCAAGGTAATACAAACAACTTGATATAAGGGTCAAGTCAACTAGAGTATTGCTTGCGGAATAGACAAGGATTATTTCCTTCGTGCATGACTTGGATCGTCCTCCTTGATCTTAGGCTGATCAGATTCTGAGACAAGTGCATACCGTACTAAGAAAATAAAACCTTTATCCAAATTGGATGAGGAGGAAGCAAAGAATGAGCATTTGTACCTGTAAACAAACGGTATATACATAAAGAATAAAGAATATGGATCCTTGGTAATGGTTCATGTCCACATGGTCGAGGTATACGTTGTAGTCAGCAAGCCGTAATGATCTAGGACTGCATTTTTGCCTATGATCACGTAGCTTGGTGAACTTCCCACGTAGACACCATTAGTACATGCCCCAGAACTTCATCGGAAGTAATGCGCAAATGATACAAAACAATACTGAAAGATCCTGATACAGATAAACAAATGAATTACTCACAAATCAACCAAGTATTTGATAGCCTAAAAAAATTTTCTTGTCAAAGAAAACGTCATCTTGTCTTTGTTTTGGTAAGGAAGGATGCATCCTTGTTTTAAAGACAGTTTGGATTGTTGATGTTGATTGTTTTGGTCGAGTGATAAGCGGTCAGTTGTGTGAGTATTTTGTCAATGTTTGTTTTGGATCTGATCGGATGAATATGTACAAGGTGTTGCCATGGTTTTGTGTGATTTTTGATGGTTTTTCGCTGTTTTTGGATTTTGTGTAATAGTTTTTTTGAATGTTTTTGGTATTTTGTGAGACATTTTCCAATGTTTTTGATATTTTTGATGATTGCTTGAATGAAGAACATAATGACGCATAAGACAATGTAGAATCCACTTCCATCAATAGGTTAAGGGCATTGCCCCCAAGTGTAGACATGACTATGAAAAAGTGGGATGCAAGACGCATGAAGTACTTTTGTTGATTACAGATCAAATAACAAGCCATGGTTAGATAGATGGATGCGTGTATGAAGTAGGTGTGATCGCAACAAGTCTGAAAGATACTAGAGCCATTGCCTTTACGAGTGGCGCCTGTTTGCCAGGTTTTCACCATCGCACTTACCCAAGGTGCCACCGGAGTGGTTGCTCACCGTTTGGATGCATGATTTTTCTTTACTTTTTTGAATGTTTTTGTATTTCCTTCAGGACATTTTCTGAATGTTTTTGGTATTTTCTGATATGCAGGGGAGCCTGATGCCTTGTACACCTTAAGTATAAAACTGTTTGAGGTGCATGCTATTGATTGGATCTGCGAGCGGTTCTCCTTCTGATGTAGCCAACTGATATGCCCCGGACCTGAATACAACAGTGACAACATATGGGCCGAGCCAGTTTGATTCAAACTTGCCTTGATGTTCTCTGTTTGGTTGATTGCAAGGATTCTCTTGTAGAACAAGATCACCTACCTCAAATGTACGAGGTCTAACTCGGTGATTGTAGCTTCTGCTCATGCGCTGCTGATAGGCTTTGAGGTGATTGTATGCAGCTTGTCGCTTTTCATCGAGTAGTTCTAAGTCCTGAAGATGGGATACTCTATATGCTTCGTCATCTATCAGATTATGCAAGGAAACCCGTAATGATGGTATCTCGACCTCAATAGGCAAGATAGCTTCTGCACCATAGACCAATGAATAAGGAGTTGCACCTGTAGGGGTTCGAATGCTAGTTCGATATGCCCATAGCGCTGGATTTAGTTGAACATGCCAATCATGGCCGACATCATTGAGTGTCTTCTTTAGGATCCTCAATATGTTTTTATTGGATGCTTCGGCCTGACCATTGCCTTGTGGGTAATAGGGAGTGGAAAAGCAGTGTTGGATATGAAATTTCTCACAAAGTTCACGGACATCCTAATTTTTGAAAGGAAGACCGTTATCTGTGATGATGGACATGGGCACACCATACCGGCAGATGATGTAGTTGAGGATAAATGAGGCGATTTGCTTGCTGGTAACTTGGGTAAGTGGAACAGCTTCGATCCACTTTGTGAAATATTCGGTGGCGGTAATAATGAATTTATGGCCATTGGATGAAGATGGATGAATCTTACCCACAAGGTCAAGGCCCCATTGACAAAAAGGCCATGGTGTTGTGATTGGTTGCAATTCCTGGGCTGGTGCATGTATCAGGTCACCATGAATTTGACATTTCTTGCACTTCCTGACAAAGTAGTAGGAATCTTTTTCCATAGATGGCCAATAGTATCCAGCTCGCATGATCTTTTTGGCTAGTGATGGACCGCTTGCATGTGTCCCGCAAATTCCTTCATGTACCTCTTCCAAAGCCTTTGTTATCTCATCTTGTTCCAAACATCGAAGGAGAGTACCATCAAGACTACGTCGGTATAGGGTTTCAGCAATAATGGTATATCGAGCAGTTTGGCGAATGAAGGTTTTCCGTTGGTTATTTGATTGGTTGGGAGGAAGGGTATGATTGCGGAGATAGGTGTAGAACTCACCGTACCATGGGGATTCAGAACCGACAAGGCGACATATCATTTCAGTTTTGGGGATATCATAAGCGGGGATCCAAAGCTGTTCTACCAAGAACTCGTAGCGTGTTGAATTCTGTGGAAGATCTAGTAGAGATGCTATGGTAGCCATCGCGTCAACAGCTCGATTCTGATCTCTTGGTATTTGCTCAAAAGTGATAGTAGTAAATGATGTCTTTAGAGTGTCCACCATTTGCTTATATGGCATGAGTTTATCATCTTTGGTATGATATTCATCTGTTGCTTGCCGAATGACTAGTTGGGAATCGCCATATACTTGTAGTTCTTGTAATTTCCATTGTACGGCTAACCTAAGTCCTATGATCAAGGCCTCATACTCTGCTATGTTGTTTGTGCATGGAAATGTGAGCCTGTAAGACTTCGGGATGCTATCACCTTGAGGTGTGATAAACAAAATGCCTGCCCCCGAGCCGTGCCTAGTGTATGAACCATCAAAATATAATTTCCATGGTTGTGTTGTTGTGATCATGAATATCTCTTCATCTGGAAAATTGGAAATGAGAGGACGATCGCCTATGAGTGGTGCATCGGCCAACTTATCTGCAATAACTTGACCTTTGATAGCTTTACGGTCCACATACTCAATGTCAAATTCACTTCGAATCATTACCCATTTGGCCAAGCGGCCTGTTAATGCTGCTTTGCTAAGTAAATACTTGAGTGGATCAATCTTTGCAATGAGTTGTACCTTGTGTGTCAATAGATAGTGCCTCAGTTTAGTGGCTGCCAGGATTACTGCTAGGCAAGCTCGCTCAATAGGCGTGTAATTGAGTTCATAGCCCACCAATGTGCGAGAAATGTAGTAAACAACACACTCTTTTCCTTCTGCATTATGTTGTGCCAGCAGTACACCCAATGTTGTACTTGTTGCTGAGATATAGAGTAACAACGGTCTACTTGGATCTGGTGGCGTCAACAATGGTGGATTCATGAGATAGTCTTTAAGCGTCTGAAATGCTTGCTGGCATCGGGCATCCCACTGAAAGCGGATGTTCTTGTGTAGCAGATGTGTAAATGGGTGACACTTATCAGCCAATTGTGCAATGAATCTTCGGATGGATTGAAGTCGTCCTTGTAATGTCCTTAGTTGATTGATATTCTTTGGTGGTGGCATGTCCATGATTGCTTTTACCTTTGCTGGGTCAACCTCAATACCTTTTCTTGAGACAATGTATCCTAGAAGCTTCCCGGAGGTCACTCCAAAGACATATTTCTTTGGGTTGAGTCGAACATGGTATTGTTCCAGTCTATCAAAGATTTTATCTAAGATGTGGAGATGCCCTTCTCTAGTGAGTGATTTTGCTAGTAAGTCATCCACATAATCTTCCATCATAGTATGCATCATGTCATGGAAGATGGTGGTCATTGCTCTTTGATAGGTCGCTCCTGCATTCTTTAGACCAAAAGGCATTACATTCCAGCAGTATGTGCCCCATGGACATGTGAAGGCTGTCTTATGTTGATCTTCAGGCGCGATCTTTATCTGATTGTAGCTGGAAAAACCATCCATGAGTGAAAGCATCGCATGTCCTACTGTTAGATCCACTATGATGTCAATATTTGGTAGGGGAAAGTCATCCTTAGGACATGCCTTATTCAGATCTCTGAAGTCAATACAAATGCGGATGCCCCCTTTTGGTTTGCCGACAGGTACAATGTTGGAGATCCATTCTGCATAATCAATTGGCCTAATGAAACCAACATCTAGGAGTTTCTTGAGTTCTGTTTTGACTAGCACTGCAATCTGGGGATGCATCTTACGAAACTTCTGCTTGATAGGTTTGGCTCCTTCTGCTACGGTGAGGTGATGCATGACTAAATCAGGATCAAGCCCAGACATGTCTGCATATGACCATGCAAAGTTGATCTGACGCTACTGGAAGAACTCTATAAATTGAGGCTGTTCCTCTAGAGTGAGAAGAGATGCCAGATGTATGATATGAGGATTTTTAGGAGTCCCCACATTGTATTCTTTGGTTTCCTCAATGAGAATCGTTGATCATTCCTGTTGTACATTAGTAGGGAGAATGTCAAACCCTTCATCCTTAGGTGCCTCAGAGAGGTTTTCACCATTGGATACGCTCTTTTTACTTTTGTCGGATCAAACAGTGCCATAGTGTGGTTTTCACTGGAAGATCCATGTTTTATTGTTATATTTTTGCAGCTGAAAGGTTTGGCATCCGCCCCAAAGTATACTGCGCTATTAAGTTCAATGGCGAATCCCGCTTTGTGATCCCCGCTTGGTAGGTTATCCTGTAATTCTAAAAAGTCAATGATGGCCTCATCATTTTGGAAGAGGTCAAGACATGGGGGATTTGGTTGGTTCCATTCGATGAGTTCAGGGTGGATAATGGGCATTACTTCATCGATTAGGTTAAGTTCGTTAGAGGTATCAGTGAGGGTTAAGACAGTGTGGTGAAGGTCGTTGATGGTACTCTCCCTGTCAGAATCAGGCGTAGGATGAGACGTAGGGTCTGTGGAAGATGTTTCCGGTTCAGGAACCCAAGTGGTCTTTATCTGTGCTTCTCCGTAAACAGGGATATCTTTGCGGGGTGGAGGCGGTGATGTGTCTCCCTCATCTGAAGTGTTAAGCTGTACCGAATCAAATTCCCATTCATGTGAGTCAGTCTCTGAATCACTTTCCAGCATCCGATTGCTATACCATATTGGAATATCTTTTGAGTTAAACACTGTAGGTGTGATTGGTTTATGTACCTTTGTAGTGATCGATGTAGTAGGAAGTTTGATAGGGATCACAGAATCTGATATGGGAAGTATCGGTAAGATTGACTCAGTGACTTCTGCTGGAGCTGCTGGTGCCATAGATGTTGCTACGGGTTCTGATACAATTGTTGCTGCTAATGGTGTTGCTGATGGGATTACTGGTTCGTTTGATGGAATGAATGACATTGGTGACGGTTGCGGGGGGTTGTGAGCCTCGATGGGGCAGTCGGGATGGTGCTTGAGGCTTCTTTAATGATAAAAGGTGTCCTTTTTGCAGTAGGTTGACATAATGGTTTGCTGGGTTTTCCTTTGAATCTGAGTTTAGGAAAGATTTCTTTCTCAAAGCCTAGGCCTGTATTACCTTTGGGCTTTAATTCTGGCAGCAAAGGTTCATGTCATCCTTGTTTGCAGTATCCCAAAGCACTTTGACCATCATATCCCATTCTTTGCATAATGAGGAGGCCTTTGCCATACTGTTCTGTAGGAAGTGTAACTTTCGGTTTATCAGTGGTGATGGGATCTTTATAGATCCATTCCGCTAGGTCCTCATCTTGGGTTTCTTCCTCTTGACTCTTTCCAAGGACGAAAGGCATCAAAGCACATGCTGGCGTGATTAGTGGTTGCTGGAGTAACTGCTGTGGTTTACCATGTGTTCTAGGAGAAGTGGGGATTTGTCCCACACAAAAGAGTTGACTCAAGTTGTATTCTCCAAGACCTTCCTCTGCTACTTTCATTTTAAGCTTTTCTTGCTTGGGCATAGTGGTGTTCGAACTGGCAAGAGAGGCAGGACTTATATATGATGTGGAAGAAATGGCTTCCCTATTATTAGGAACAGTAATTTCTGGTTGATGGCTGATATTATTGCAAAAAGCAAAGGGATTTGCATCGCCCAGGGTTGTGATCTCTGTACTGTTATGTGGGAACTTGGTACATTGATGGTAGGTAGATGGAACGGCTTGCATGGCATGTATCCAAGGTCTCCCTAATAATAGATTGTATGGCAGAGGAAGGTCCAGAACCTGACAAATGATGTGCTTTACCATGGGGCCTACTCAGATTGGTAGTACCACAACTCCTTTGGATGAACGCTCCGCGTCGTCATAGGCTTTGATTGTGATCTTCTTGCGAGGATCCACTGATTCTACTGCATATCCCAATGCTGTGACCAACTGTAATGTACAAATATTCAGGCCTGCTCCATTATCGATTAAGACTCGCTTGATCCTATGCTGGTTAATAAATCCTTCGATGTGGAGTGAGGCGTTATGAGGTTACTGGAAGGAAGAGTTATCACTTTTGGAAAAAGTGAGACAAGGTGATGACTTTAGACTTCCAACCATGGCTTGAAATTGGTCTGTATTTAGGTTTGCAGGGACTGACGCCTCTTGGAGTGCTTGATCCAAGATAGTTTTATGAGATGGTGATAGGCGCAAAAGTTCTAAAATGGATATAAGCGCAGGGGTTTTGTCTAATTGTTCCACAAGATTGTACTGCTTTGGGATGGAGGTGGTGCCTTGTGGAGCTGCCTTGATGGTAACTTTGCCGTGACGCGTAACAACATTGCAATTTGAGTTGGGATTTTTGAAGGTTATTGTTGCAACTTGTTCATTGGCATCATACAGATGATTGACAGTGTAATTATACGCAGCTTGCGTATAATCAGTGGTATCAGGACCTCGTCTGGAAGTGGAAGGACCCCTTTGATCTTGTGATGGAAGTGGATTTTTGAACATCAGATGATCATTATTTATTGTTTTTGGGTCATGTCCTTCAATTTCGATTTCTCCTCGATCAATAAGATCCTGAATGAGATCCTTCAATCGGTGACAATTACTTGTCTTGTGTCCTCTCCCTTGATGGAACTCACAGTGTTCAGTATCTCTCCACCATGCCGGTTTGACCTGAGGTTCATAGTTTGATAGTTTAGGTAGAGTGACCAAATTTTGAGAAATGAGTTGTCGCAATACTGTTTCAATGGGTTCCCCTAAGGGAGTGTATGTGTGTTTCTGTTTTTGCTGACGAGGTCTAGGTTCATCATGAGATGTGATGCGACCTTGATTAGGAGGAACATTTGTGTTATTCTGAGGTGGAGGATTTTGTCCTGCAAACCGAACCACAAGTTGTGCATTTTGGATAGTCTGGGCATCCACAACCCCATCATTGACGATGTTCTTGTTTTTATTCCAGAAGTTTGGTTTATCGCTATTGAAGCGTGGGTGAGGACCATCTTTTGGTTCATTAAAGATTTTGATGAGTCCTTTCTTGATGAGTGCCCTTTCACATTTTAAACCCTTGGTGATCATATCGTTAAAAGAGTCTGTGTCTTTGACATCTAGGTGAAATTCCATTTCTTCGTTTAAGTTGGAAATGAAGATTTCCACTAGTTCTCGTTCAGGTAACTGAAGAGAACGTCTGCTAGACATTTGGCGCCATCGTTGCAGGAATACTGAGAATAGTTCACCTGGTTTTTGTTTGGTGTTGCACACATCAGCCATGGTGATGTCGCGTTCAATGTTATGAGAGTAATGAGATAGGAACTTCTGGATGAGTTCCTCAAATGTTCTAATGCCACCCGGTAGTCGGGAAAACCATGATGTGGTTGTTCCTCCCAAGCTTTGGGGAAAAAGGCGCATTAGGTAGGTGTCTTCATATGCTACTTCAAGACAAGCGGAATGAAATTCTCTGACATGATCACGAGGATCTCCCTTTCCTCTATATTTTTTGAATTTTGGTGTTTCGAACCCGCGTGGAAAGGGAAAGATTCCTATCAAATGGATAGGGACAGATGTCGTTAAGTGAGAATTGATTGGTCTTAACACCACTATGAAGTTGTTGGGCGAGATTCTCGAATTGTTGCTGCAACATCTCCATTTCATTTGGAGGAGGAGGTGGTGGGTTACCTCGAGGGATGTTATATCTGATGGGATCTCTACCCCTTTCCTCCTCATGGCGACTTTGTCTTTCTGATGCTTGTCTTAATTGGGCAAGATCAAAGTCTGAGGGGAGTTTGGCTCCTTCTTGAGCGAGTTTTAAGAAGTGAGCATCTGCATTGCTCCTGAGTATTTCGTCAAACAATCTGTTAAAGAGAGGGTTATGCTGAGCCCTTTCTATTGTTGCAGGAGTAGGAGTACTTGGGTTTTCATCATTTGCATTTCCTCCAAGTGCTTCTTGGAATTCATTGAGATTTTCCTCTTCTTCCTCTTCTATTTCTATTTCTCGTTGCCGTGACTGTGATCGGGTTTGGGCCATTTTGTTTATGAGTCTTTGTTGAAATTGCATGAAAATGATGATGAGTTTGTGTTGAAATGAGAGATTGATGGTTGGTGAATTATGTGGTATGTAGATCTCTTTAGCACTTTTAAGGTAGATGTAACCGAAATTCCTTCTTCGAATTTGCTTGCTTGTTTGATAAGTTTGGATGTGATAAGGTGTAGAGAAATCTGAGATGTGTTACAGATTTAACTACCTAGTAATTAGAGGATTCACTCATGAACTAGTTTTAACCTACGTAGATGTGTCTCTTAGGATGAGCTTATCCTAGATGTAGAAACAATCTAAAAAGTGATATGATGTGTTTGATTTTAAGCAATATCTAAAAAGGAATCTTGGGACAAGAATCTCTTAATGTTTTGAGAGTTGGGATGGATTGATGATGAAGTGATTATGTATGAGTGAGATGATGGAAAAATGTTTTCAACTTCAATAAAAACTTTGTGTTACAAATGGGACAAACTCTATCTCTTCCCTTTCCGGTGTTGATGGTATTTCTCGAGCTGTGTTGTAGGTGATGCAGACGTTTGGGAAGAAGTTGGGATTAATCTTTCCTCCTTGATTTTTGTGATAACTTAGAGCTCTATATTGCATAAAAGCTCTGCGGTTCAATGATTCTGAATCAAACTCGTTTGTTTTTCCTTGAAGGTATAGACGCATGCGATGTAGAAAGACTCTATGTGAGACAAAAATTTGTCTATGGAGATAGAAGAATTTCCTTCGTTTGATCAAAGCCTTTGAGCTTAATGGTCTTCTTTTCAAGTTGATATTCTGATGACGCTTCTTCTTTCGCAAGATGTGAAGAATGGTCATAAAATTTTGACTCTGTTGTAGTTTGCACTTTGTTGATGTGTTTGGTTGTTTTGAGAAATGTTGGATGAATACTTTGTTTTTGGGAAGTGGTTTTCTGATTTTTTTCCTTGACAAGAAAACAAAGCAAGCACACAAACACAAGATTGTAGCCTCAAAGGCACAAATGAGTATGGGTCTAGATCAACCCAATCCTTGGACTTGTATATGACCCTTCCTTTAGATGTATTTTAAGGTGTATTTCCAAAGCCTGAAGTCAGCTCAATTGACACTAGGCCTGTAAAACGAACACACTTCAAACACTTTTTATCCCTAAGGTCAAATGGCCAGTTGTGATAAATTTAGCCCACATCTTGATATTTCTTCGCCTTTGGTACTACATACTTTATGAATTCTACCGTGGCAGGTAAGGATGTGATATACTAAGTCTTGCATGAGCATAACAAATAGATGATCCCTATGATGGGGGAGTCACCACTTTTATCAAGCCACAAGTGACTTTTCAAAAAGCTATGTTTCTACTCAAGGAAATATGTATGGTGAGTATCTTGGGAGCAAAACCATCTATGCTCTTGCACTAAATTATATCTCAAATATCGTCAATCAATAGAACGGGTGGGCTACTACTTAAAGGTGTTTAGTCATGTTCGATGTTTTTGGACATAAGTTCATTCTGCAGTGACTCACTTAAGAGCCTTGTAACTAGTGGTGGGGCCCATTTGTCCTTTCAGCCAGTTACACTGTAGGAACAACTATACCCAAGGCTACAGCTTTTGCTCTCACCTGATTTCTATAGCGGCTCGAAGGATTTACCACGCGAGGTCGTTCCCAAGAATGATGTGTCTCTTGGCAGGCCTCTCTTAAAAAGATAAAAATTTTGAGCGTTACTAACACTTTTCTCTTGCACCTAGGACCACGAGAGCCAAGGGAGAGGATAGTGTGTGTTAGAGGTAGGACCACTCGACTGACCTTTGTGCACAAGCGTGCCAAACACCAAATTCACTTGTTCTTTTTAATCCATCATTGCAATGTGATTTAACTATTTGGAGATGTTGCTCCAACAGTCATGGTGTTCTTTTTAACTTCAAAAACAATGTGTTTTGTAATCTAGAATTCGGAAATCCTGGTCAACTTAATGAAAAACACGTTTGCATGTAGTAAAATCGCTTGCAACAAAATCAAAACAAGTGGATTGTGTATTTTATTTGCACCAAAATTTGAAGTGTGGTTTGTAAATTCTTTAGTTTGATGCAAGAAAAGAAACTTTGTGTGTTGATTTTAAGCACCAAAAATAAAGATGAATCCTAACTAGAAAATGATGGAAATTTGTTTTTGTTCAAGTTTTAAAAGCACCAAAATGAAAATTTTATGATTTTTAGGGGTGAGTTTTAACCTGCAAAAACCACAATTTGTTAGTAAAATTTACGTCCTAGGGGGGGCTTCCACAAGCCTAAGATATTCAATTTTTCGGTTACAAAGCGACTTGGACAACACTCTGTCGCAATAGCGCTAGTCTGTGTTTTTACAGAAGCCCTATTTTACACAGTAGCGCTAGTCTGCATTTAAATAGAAGCGCTAATTTATACAGTAGCACTTAAAGAACAGAAGAGACAGAAAGGCAAAAGTGCTAGAAGTGTTCCAATAGCGCCAGAATAATCGCAGAAGCGCTAAAACAATTCCAAAAGCGCCGAAACTTTTACAATAGCACTATTGTATAAACAATAGCGCTAAAAGAAAAATTGTTGGTAGGGCTAGAACGTGTTCAATAGCACCGAAGCGTGACCTGTGTGGCACTTTCAACAAACAAATATGTTAGTTTTTACAAAAAAAAAAGGATTTTTTTTTGGTGGTTCGTTTCACGTCGGGTTCACCAAATGATGCCCTGCTAAATGGCACAAGGTTAACAAATGATAAACAACACCAAAAAGACACAAAACCGTTAGTGTTAGCCAATCAAAAACTAATCTACAAAAGGCATACCAAAAGAGACACTAAAAGCATGCTAATGTATCTAATAAATGAAACAAAGATTATGAGGCATCTCCAACTGCCTCTTAGCAATGCCTTAGCTCCTTCTCCCTTGTTCCTCTCCTCTCCAAGTTCCAAAATAGTGTAGCTCTCAGCAGCTTTTTGCACTATGGATGCTTATGGAGGATTGAGATTGTAGTATAGCTCTAAATGTGAAATGAAAAGCTAATACTAATCTATTGATGCTAAAATGATATATTTTAACCAAAATAACAAGATATGAGTTAATTATGCTAAAATGCTCTCTAAAAATGTCTATAGCCTAAATGCATACAAGTTTTCATGATCTGGTGTATGAAGGAATGGGCTCTATTTATAGGAAAAATGGAGCAATGGATGGCCAGGATTGAAGGGTTTAATCAAGGGTCAAGCTTGAAAGTTGGGGATCCATGTGCACAATTTGCACCAATAAAATGGTGACAAGTGTCAACATAGGGTTGGGTTGAGAGAGGGGGTTGGAGGCATTAAAGGCCTAAGAAGACCTCATGGTTATCTAGAAGGCTAAGGGTCAAGTCTAAGTTAAGATTACCCATTGGATTAAGAGTTAATCCAAGGATAAACCTTTGTGCAAATGATTAAGAGATAATCATGGTCAAAGCATTAAAGGCTTGATGAGACCCTTGGGTTAGGTAGAGGTTGAGTCAAAACAAATGTTTTAACCATGTGGGAGGGTTTGGGTTAACCATTAATGGTTATTGGAGACTTTGGGGATTAAGTGGTTGAAAGTTGGAAGCCTTTAATGGCTATCAAAGACTTTGAGGATTTAAGTGGTTGAAGGTTGAAAACCTTTAATGGTTATCCAAGACTTTTAGGCTTTTGAGAAGTGACTCCATTTTGCTTAGGAATGTGACAATAATTAGGGGATGGATTAGGCTAATTAGGAAGGGGTTAGAAGAATCTAGAAGGGGATTAGATTTTGCAAGTGGATTTGGTGGGTGAGGGAAAATAGGATTTTATTAAAATAAAAATTCATTTATTTCAATAAATGTGTGCAAGTTGCATTTGTAGGAAAATGCAAGTGGGGTGGGGATAATGATTTAAATAAATGTTTTATTTAATTTATTTAAAAGAGGAAAAGAGAATTTAATTAAATAAATAGATTTTATTTATTTAATTTGAATGGAATTTGATTTAATGAATGAATTAAAATAAATTGAATAATTTATTTAATTAATAGAAGAATGTTTGGGGATGAATTAATTAAATTTTAATTTAATTAACTGATGGCTAGTAGATTTTTAATCAAATAAATAGCGAATATTTATTTAATTAAGCTGGACAGATTTGTGTGACTACACATAATAAAGGAAACCGCTAGGAGATGCTATAGACATAGGACCACATAGATTTGAATGGATAAGCTCTAACTTTTATTTATCCCTACTATCAATTTTATGAAATGGGACTCTTCACATTCTTACCCATTGCACAACCTTTACAAACATAATCATGAGATAAAATGAGTTTAGGCATACCTTTAACCATTTTACCAAGAGTGGGGAGAGCTTGGAAGTGCAGATGTCCAAGTCTTCTATGCCATAGCTCGCATGATTTAGGAGCCTCATGAATGAGAGCTTGAATTGGGTTAGCTGCAAGCTTATACAAACTATCACATCTATTTCCAATAACACGAGCATATTTGAAACTAGATTTCTTAGACCAAGCAAGTAATTTACGTTCAGAAAATGCTACTTGCAAACACGTATCTTCTAAAGCAGAAATGGAAATAAGATTTCTTTTAATTCCAAGTACAAAAAGAATATCACTGAGTTGTAAGGAAATACCAGAATCTAGTTTTAAAGTAGTACCAGAACCTTTTACCGAATATCGAGCATCATCACTGATTACCACATGATGGTTGGTATCCTTTTCTATCAGATCTGAAAGATGCTCACGGTAACTTGAAATGTTTCTGGAGGCTCCACTGTCAATTATCCAAGTATCACTGTCTGTAGGAAAATTGCTCGATAGAACAAAGATAAGAAGATAGTCCTCATTTTGTTCAGCGACTTCATTTAAATTGGCTTCCCTTTCCTTAGGATCATTCTGACAATTTGTAATATAGTGACCATACTTATCACATCTGAAACAACGAATGTGGGAGGAATCTCTTGACTTCTTTCTTGAATCGTAGGAAGAGGGTCTAAAATCTTTGCTTCTCTTTTCTTTCTTCCAATGCCTACCTTTCCTAGACTTAGCTATGAGAACATGATTATCATCTTTGTGAGAGTTCTTGTGTTTTCCTCTTACCTCAATGTGAGATTCCTCTTCAATGCAATCAGGTTGGAGACACTCAAAGTTGGGTCATTCAACTCTTCCACCAATGCTATGATTGAATGGTTCCCATTCATCAGGTAGACCATTTAATGCAATCATAACAAGATCTTTATCTGAAATTTGGCAATCAAGAGTACTTAGCTTATCCTTCCGTTCATTGATCTTCATGAAGTAGGCCATGATTGAGTCTTCTTCTTGCATTTTGATGTGAGGTAGCTGCTACCTTAGAGCAAGAGCCTTGCTGAGGTGGTTAACTTCATACATTCCTTCCAAGTGTTTGATCATTTCCCTCGCTGAAGAAAATTTTGATATGACGGTGACAAGATGATTCTTGACTGATACAATTATGATCTTCTTGGCCTTGAGAGAGTCTTTCTTGATAGCTTCAGTTCTTCAACATCTTCAGGAGGGGACAACCTTTCTTCTTCTACAAACTTAAGCAACTCATTCTCTTCAAGAATCAATAGAATACAGACTTTCCAAGAAGCAAAGTCAAGGGCTCCATCGAGTCTATCTTCAGCCCTCAAACCTGACATTTTAACTTGAAAACAAACAACAACTAGATGCAACCAAATAATTTATTGAAATATGAAGTTAGTAAAACCTTAGCTCTGATACCATGTTAGTTTTTGTGTCTCAGACCAACAATTAGACTTTCAGTATTTAATTTTATATTAACATTAAATGATAAGCAAGTAAATGAAAGAAAGAAAAACAAGTGCAAAAGAGACCAACTCAATTACCTTGGGAAAACCTCCAAGGAGGAAAAACCCAACACTAAAGACCCATAGGTCAGATTATGTATTCAATTCTGAATTACAACAATAGAATACTTAGCTCAAATCATGTGACTCAGATCTGGGATCTTCAAACTGCACACTTGAATGAATCAGATCTAACCTTTTCATACACCAGGTTTGCACTTCTATATTCACCAGGTCTTCTCTTTAATGCACCATCTAACAACAATAAGGAGCACCAAAATTTGCTATATCTTCCTTGGATAAATTTGCCAAGTTCACCTTTTATTTTCGCACACCAAGGATAAGATGAATTTCGCTAAGAGCATGAATGAATGATTGATTTTAAACTTGCCAAATAGCCTTTATTTATATGGTGCATATACCCTTTTAAGTTATCTTTATTTAAATATATATTTGGTGCCAATTTGGTTTAGAGTGTGGCATGTTCATTATAGGGCTGACCCTATTTAGGAGCACACTATCTTCTTTGGCGTGAAGGGTCCAGCCCTACATGTTACCCTTTGGCAAAAGGGCCCAGCCCTTTAGGGATTCAGATGTTGCCTTAGGTAATCCGAATCCCCCTTTTTCTGAGCCTAGTTACAAACAACATGAAGCTCTACACAATTAACTAATTCTTGAATATTTGATTAATTGTTAATTTGTTCCTCAAACATAGACAGTAACTTAAATGGAGTAATCATATAATCAAAATCATATAGGCATCATTTGTATCCAAACAACATAATTACTTTTTATAACGTATAAATAAAATATTAATATTATTTTCATGTATTATTCTTTGATGTGCATCATCTAAGGATTCTAGGGAGGTACAATTCTATTGAATGATCTTGAGAAGCTTTCACTTGTTCTTCATTAATTGAATCTAATATGTATATTTGGTATACCATCCACCATAAGAAACCAATCACTTGCATAGACCCTCCATATTATTATTCATATCTAACAAAAAATTCTTTAGCTTCATAAACTTTTCTAGTATCTCTTTTTGAAACATTGTATTTTGAGACTATATGATTATGTTGAATTGTATTTTTTGATATATCATTGTGCTTTATGTAGATTGCAAGATTGAGTTTCTAGTATTAGTGTATGGAAGTTCGGGAAATACATGTTAGCTATACTTACAATTAAGAAGATGTTTGATGTCCTGATCTAGTGTAGTAGGTTAGTTAGTTACACATGCATTAGCAAATAGGATTGTGCATCTCATGACATAGTTCCATATCACATCAAGTGACCAACAAGATCGAGATTTTGGCATGTTTTCCATGTGTTTGCATGATTCATTAATTATAATGGGTAAGTCCTCTAGGGTTTTATTCACAAATATTTTCAATCCATTTTGTGTTTGATATTGAATGATCATGTTCATCATGAAATAATTGAACTAGGATGTTTCAAAAAAATGATTATCATGATAAGATATCATGTTTATTTTAGATATCCATGCATATGTGCTTGTGAGAATAATCTAGCATGTCAATTAATCCTTTTGTCACATATTCATTTATTGAAGATGTACTAGTTCAAGGCCAAATTATTGTTTACCAAGCTCTATGTTAGGATTATTTATCCAATTATGCATTATTTCAAACTCTCTCAGGACATTGAATGGTTTGATAGCCATCATTGAAGAGTGATATACAACATTCCCTTCATATGTCTTAATTGCTAAAGCCCCAAGTACAAATTTAAATTTCTATTGCAATCCAAATGAAGAAAGATAATAGTTTCATAGGCATTTATAGTGGCTTTAGGTGGAAGATATTTTAGAGATGTTTCATCAATCTTCTAACTCTTTTTGAGCATTGGATGGTTCCACAATCATAGATAAAGTGTGATTTGCAATATTTCCTTCATATTTCTTAATGGTTTGACCTACAAGTATATATGCTCATCTAGATCTATATTCAACTCCATGCTAAGAGACTTGATTTTATCAAAGACATTTGTAGTGGTACTACGTGGGAGATCTTTTAATGCCATTTTGTCAATCTTCACATCCCAATAAAACTTATCATATCACACCCTTATATCTAAGAGCTTCATAAACTCACTACCTACCTCATACTTAGGTGAAATTCCTCCTAATTGATATTTTCATTAATTAGAATAATAGTTCACATGTCTAATATATGATGTGGTAAAATTCTTTCAATTTATTTTACACGTGGCATGCCCTTTATACTAGAAAAATCAAGAACACCTACGTTTGCCAAATAGAAAACATGAATAGTGTTTATATTATTGAGAGTTTATTTTCAATGTATTACAATATGATTTTTATAAAGCTTTTCCATCATAATTTCTAGAACAACCAACCGGCGAGAAAGTAACTAATTATTTAACAACAACAATAAACTAGTAAAAAACTACTTGTCATTAAGGTGACTTTACTACCCTAAACCTTAATATTCCAACAACCCCCTTAAGGTTTGCATTCCGTAACACAAAACATGTTGATTGCGACAAGAAAAACATATTCTTTAGAAAAAATTTCTTTGGAAAACAAATTAATCCTAAATCAAGTGTAACTCCATCGAGTTGCCTTGGAACACTCAAAAAAGTGTAGCTCTTGAGTTGAATTCTTGAGTTCTTGGATTACCACCTCACTGAATTCTCAAATCATAGATCCCTCAAATTATTTGACAACAATACATTGCTCCATCGAGTTATCGCATGACCCTCAAAAGGGTATATAGTTCCCTAGATCCATAGATTCCCAGACTATCTAGGCAACAAGTCATATTAAGTTCACCAAATCCCTTAACTATCTTAAAAAATTAAACCTCACAATATATGCAATCTTAGATCAACATTCAAAAGCAAAGAAAAAATAACTTGTATGAAAATCTCCCAACCTCTGATGCCACCAACCTCCAATATAATTTGATGGACTTGAAAAGCATTGAGAGGGGGGGGGGGGGGTGAATCAGTGACACCAAAAACCAAACTACTTTAAACACTAACCGGTAGATGAACTTAACAAAGCTTTTAAACACAATGCATGTAATCCAAAATGATATAACAACATCCACAAAAAGTAAAGCATCCACCATAACACAAGTGTTTATACGTGGAAAACCCAAATAGGTAAAAATCACGGTGAGATGGAACTCACAAGTTAACTATCTGTAGTAATAGATAATTGTCCGGTTAAGGTCTACAAAATGCTCTGCTAGGAGCGAATATTGTTAGAGATCCCAAAGCTTGACTAGAAGTTTATACCCTGTTAGGAGTAACCTCAGTGGAGGATTTCTGAATCCAAACTAATGGATCACCTTGCTAGAGGATTTATACATTGAATCTTGTTAGAGCTTACCCGGTTAAGGGATTTGATTTTGCTGTAATGGTTAGAAAACAACAAGAATGGTTTGATCTATTCTGAGTAGCACAATACTTGTTTGATCAGATCCTTCTAAGCACATTCAACACTACTCTTCAACACACTATTCAGCTTAACACTTATCACTCTTCAACAAAAACTTTCACTCTTCATGCATAACATCATCTTAAAAAGATTTACTGAGATCTCAATATATAGACATTCAAATTTCATGTCGGCCTAAGGAAATCATGACATAATTTCCTAGGTGCAGTGTATCTAGACAAGTGATCATAACTCATCACAAAAATGACCACCAAGTAGTTGGTGCTGGTAACTCATCACAGAAATAACCAAATACCGGTTGGAACAATCAATACCGGTTTGAATAAAACGTATGAACCGTTGTCCTTGAATCTCTGCTTGATCTCCATCTTCATCTTCATCTTGATGCTGACTTAGTATAACCACAGGTTGTCTCTTATGCACATACCAGTTGACACAAAGTACCAGTTAGGGATTAACCACAAGCTATACCGGTTGATAGTGTAAACAATTGAAGTTATACCAGTAGTCAATATAATCATATGTGTGTGTGAGAGTGTTTCATCAATGACAACAAGTGATGAATACATTACAATCATCATCAAGCCAACATAATTATATTATATTTTATCCATTTAATATTGCATATGATTCTTTGGAGGCCTCACTAAGTGTAGTACAAATGGTGGGAATACAAGCACTATATCTAGCCATGTTTGAATGACAAAAATTTACATGTTAATTTTAACTGATAATACACCTATTTACAAAACGTTAAGAAAAATCACCAATCTAACAAAAATACCAAAATGCCTTATAACCTTTAATTCATTGTATAAACAAAAAATAGACCCTTCAAATATTTAATACCCTTAATCATGCCACTCCAAAACAAAAAATCAATCCATATAATAATTTTAAAAAGAATTTGTAAATTAAATCTAATTTATTTATTATTTGCACTAAATGTTCTTACCATGTTGCACTCTTGTTGTTTAAAATGTTAAAAATTTGATCATTGTGATGTCCATTTTATTGAAGGTTTTCCCTATGCAAAAATCTAGTGCTTGCAAATTAATTATGAGAGAAACTACCAATTTTGAAAGGCTCAAAGAAGTATTAGAAAAACACTGATGGAAGAGTCAATATTGAAGTTGGAGAAGAAGAATGAAAGAAGAGTGCATCTTCTTGAGAACTTATTTGTCCACTCTCATTGTATTAAAAAATATTTCTCATCTTTATATAAATTTGGAAATGGCTCACATTTTTTTTTATCGCATATGAAGTTCCTTCCAAAATTTTTACTCTATAAATCTATTGCAAAAATCATGTCACTTATTTATTTTCATGTTTTTTTTATAGAAATTAATTGGTCACAACACATGTTATTTGTAGGTAGAATAAAAAACAATGGAGAAAGTAAGGGCATCATAATCCATAAAAAATACTTTGGTTTCTACTATCAAATTGGAAAAATTAAGAGCATCTACCTTTGTATAATGAGAAATACAAATAATGTTTATACTATTGAAAGTTTACCTTTAATGTATACAGTATGGCTTTTATACAACCTCTCCATCATAAATTTCCCAATAACCCATCTACGAGAAAGTAACTAATTATCAAATAAAAATAATAAATTACTAAAAAACTTCAAGTTAGTAAAGTGGCTTTATTACCTTAAACCTTAATATTCCAGCATTTTATGTTTATATCAATGTCTAATTGCATGTAATAAACCTTAATATTCCAGCATTTTATGTTTACATCATTGTCTAATTGCATGGGTTACTTATAGAATTGGATTGACATGGGAAATCAACATAGAAAATTTGGGGGTGGTGGGTTAGGATCCATTTTGTTAGCCTCTAAAAAACAATCTAAATGCATTCCTCCTATCACCATGTATTACAAATAGGCCTTCAAGTCCTTATGAACCATCATATTATATGATAATATTCTTAGCAAATATGACACATTGTTGGAGAGGAAAATTTTTGTAGCTTCCATCAAGATATAATATGAATATTTTAAAACATACCTTAACTATTATGCATTTATTTTAAGTAGGCAATACACTTTATTCATCTCTTGAAATGTGTTTTATCCATCTTTGCATGTCTATAGGTAGTGTTGAGTTTTATTTTTTTTAATGAAGGGTAAATACTTTTGGCTAGAGAATAAGTATTTTGAAAGGGCCATTTTACAAAACCAATACAGAGACAATGGAGATTTTGTTGCATCAACATGGAACAATGACAATGAATAGAGAATTGAAAGTAAACAAAATATAATCAGACCAACACTCCACCAATAGGAGTAAGGCATAATAGATATGTCTTACTAGCCAAAAATACCAATAGATTTAGCATTTCATGGTGGCTTGAATCCAATATTCTTCAAGGAAATTTGTATCTTACCATCATCCTTTTCCTTTTGCCACAAATAAACTTAGTTCCTTTTTGGATGAGTTTCCATCTTTATTTGCCAAACTTGATGCCAAAGGAAATAAAGTGTCCCTAGAAAGATTATTTTCTTGATCCTTCTTCATATTTTTATTATTAGAAAACATATTGTTGGGTGAATGCTACAACTCAAGAGAAGGGTGAAGGGCATGAGCTCCAACCAAGACATACTGAATATGATCCTTCTCCCTATCATTCTCCTTTGAACTTCTCTTGATAGGACCATTTGAATTACTCATGTCCACAAGAGGACTGACTATTTCTCCTCTATTCCCAAGGGGAACTTGAACCAAATCCTAAGGTAAACAAGGCTCCATTTGATCCTTATGAATTTACTTAGTTTTCCTTTCTTTGGAGGTTCTACAACCAAAAGAACTATGGACAAGCATGCGGTAATGATGAGAAAGCATCAAGAAATCCTTCAACACGATCTCATGAACCCAAATTCCCAACTTAGAACATAAGGTGATTGAAGTGGGAAACACCTTACCAACCTCTAAACACAAAAAATCACAAATAACAAGTGTTTCTTAGATTTGGTGTCTGTTTCAACAATAATGAGTTGTCAAAGGAGCTAGCAATATTAGAATAAATTTCCTCCTCTCATTATTCTAGAGGTAGACTAAGAAGTCTAAACCAAATTGGGACACTCCTAATGTATTCCTTCTCTGGATCAAAGCTTTCTTTCCACCTCTCAAGAAAAATACCAAAATTTCCTAAAAAACCATGGAATCCCTGAGATGGTTTGAAGACAATCTTCATGCAAAGAGAAGATTATAAAGAAACTTTTTGATAAGATTGAAATCTCCATTAAACCACAAAGTTTCTACTTTCTCTTAGCCTATTTTTTGAATGATTAGTGTAGACACCTAAAAATGGTCAACGCTTGCAGAGTCATACTTTAACATTTGCGCATTGCCTCATTTTAGGTTTTTGCGTCACATTAACATTTTCTCCTATGTCACGCACTTGGTCTTTATCATTTGCGAGCATCGAGTCTTTCTTCTGCATTCTTCATTTGTCTCACTTTCGAATTTGGTCTTGTCGATAACAATCTTTAATCATGATTTGGTCGATCTTGTCAATCTCTTATCAACTTGTCAATCTCGTCATTTCACGATCGATTTGTCATCGATCCTTGTCCTCTTCAATCATGTCAATTTGGATCAATTTGTCATTGTTCCTCGGCGCATTTATCAATCAAATCATTTATTAATTCAAAATCATGATCGAATCGACATCAAATCAATCTTACATCAAGACCTAATTGTCGTTCTTGCATTTCTAATTCATCTTCCAAAGTTTTATGATTTATTCATTTAACCTAATTTGTCATTTCTTCCTCTAGGTTAAATAATTTATTTATTTATCCTAAAAGTCTTCTCATCGCAATTAAATATTTATTTAATTGGCTAACTTATTCCTCTTTTTGTGAATTAATTAATAATGACAAATTATTAATTAATTTACCTAATTTTCTAATTTACCTAATTTTCTAATTTGCCATCATTTCTAATTTTCCTATTTCCTAATTTCCACCTATTTTCTAATTTCCTAATTGCAATTTCCACCTAATTAACTTGTCTCTAGTTCTCCCTATTTTTGTGCTTCATGCGTCATACTCTTGGCATAGCAAGATGTCATAAGGTTTTAGTTCTCTAGTCTTTGCATTGGCAATATGTCATAATTCATGACATAGAAGGTGTCATAACCTTCTTCTTTCCACTCAATTGTGCCATTTTTGAAATTAATTGCTTCCAATATCCATTTCATGCTAATTTGTCTTTTCTCCAATTTTTCTATAAATTGGATGATCTTCATCAATCAAGGCTAATTGGTAATCACTTTTGCAATCACATAATCATAGAATCAGATAATGAGAAATAATCACTTCTTCTAGTACTCTTGTGCCAATATCAATCTTGCTTTCACATTAGGTTTGTGCACTTGAAGGTGAGATCCACAAAAAAAAGGCTATTTGGAGAAGAAAGAAGGACAATGGAGCCGCATGAAGAAGCATTCAAATCTTCCATTGGTTTGCATATGTCTTTAATGTTGAATGTTTTGATTTCATGTCTCTATTGAGTGTGCTTAGGATAGATTCATTGCATTCTAGCTTTTTGTGATTGGACAATGAATATTTTATATTGGTTTGTGATGATTTCCACATTCCTATCTACATTAATTGGTGAACCCGACGTGAACACTAACCATCTAACCCCTTTATGGTGTTTTTGAGTGCTTTCAAGTTGATTTGCAGGCCAAAAACCCAAAAACAGGGTCGTGCAGGGTTTTCTGGAGACTTCTGCGCCTGTGTGAAGCAACTTGCGCCTATGTTGAAGACATTATGTGCCTATGTCATGCATTATGCACCTGTGTCCTAAGTTCTGCGCCTGTGTAAAGTCCAGAACAGACGTAAAAATGCAGTGTTTTACTTGAAATTTGTTTTGTTTCTACATTCTGTTTTCTGTGTTTTGGTTTTTGGAACTAATTATCTGTGCAGAATCTTGGCATACACATGGCAAAGACAACAAATCAAAATACTAACATGTTTTATGTAGAATCGATAGTCAAAGAATAAACACCTCAAACTTCTAACTTGGGTTTTTGCAGGTTGCCTTGGAGAAACAACTAAACTTGGTGTTTGTCATTAATGTTTTAGGCACCTAGTGATTTCTAAATAGGTTGGAATGAATATGTTTTTGCTTTGATTGTTGAGTGTGACATTGGAGTAGGAGAGTATGCTCTCATGCTTCTTAGGGTGATCAGAAATCCAGATCTTCGATACCATGCTCATGTCTTTGATTGTGTGTCACCTTTAGAGGGCCTGCCTTCCCGACCATTTGCTTTTGCAAGCAAGTGATAATCGTGAGAAGGGAACGACCCAAAGTGAGTATGGCTAGAATATCTTGGCATTCTAACTCACTATAAACAAATACTTGATGGGTGAAAGCTTTGAAGGAAGGGTTACGTGGGAATTGCAGTTACTTGGGAAGTGATGACCCTTGAACTCTTTCTCATATCAACATCTAAGTAGGGCCTCTTGGTCTAAATCGTGCTTGCGCGACTACATTTGTTTGGTATCTTGATGGGCTTAATGTCTCAATCACGCTTGTGTGACATCAAGGAGTAACGCTTAACAGAAATCCTTACTAAACACCTTGTTTTTAGAGGCCAAAAAACCCTTCTAGTTGCTTGAGAAGGACAAGTTCAGATACTTGGAAGAGATACTAAGTTCGCCATGGGGAGATTTCCATGGGGACTGATGCTTGGCTGCCCTGAGAAGTGAGTACCATGGAGGGGAGCCCGTGCGGTCAAGCATCTATGTATTCTCCTTGATTCCCATAACAAGTCTACCTCTCAAGTACCTAATGTCCTTGCCATCCATAAGAAATGTGGGAATGAGCATGATTGTCTTGAGTCTAAGTTGAAATATCTTGTATTCTTTGCTTGTCAAAAGTTGAATTGTATCTCATTTCAAGAACAAGACAAATTGATTCAAAACAAGGTTAAACATAACAACATTTCATTCAACAAAGTTCAAAAACACATCTTCGAACATGGTTGTCAAACATTGTTCAAAGTCTTGTCTCAACATTCATGTCACTTAGATTTAGGTGCATCTTAGGTTTGCATTTTGCAAAAATTCATTGTCAAGTACCAAGGTTAGGTGTCACCTAAGTCATACTCCTTTGCATATCAATAAGAGTCATCCATTTGCATGTGTCCTCTTGCATTAAAGTCATACCATTATCATACATTCATATTTGCATACCTTAGGTCTCTTCATTAAGCTTAAGTCATTATCATATCATGTTAGTCATTTGCATATTAATTGTCCTTTTGCATATAGTCTCAAACTAGGTTTTTTCATACTTGAGTAATCCAAATCTTTGATAAACCCTAAGTCATTGTTAGGAAGTCTAGACCTTATCAAACTCTTTGTCCTTTTGTCATCAATGTCATTTGGTCAAACCTAGCTTAGTATCCAAGCATATAGGGGAGACTTTGTCATTTTGTCCTTTTGTCACTTGGTCCTTTTGTCCTTTGAGGTCTAGACATCATTTCAATTTCCTAAGGGTCTCTTTTAGATTTGCATTCCAAAAAGTTTGTCAAAATCTTGAAAAACAACAAAAAAACATAGATTGCATTCTTGCCATAGATTGCATTTTCACCTATCTAGGTTGCATTTAGTTGCATATCATATATTGTCTTTGAAAAAAATTCCAAAAATATTGCATTTGCATAGTGACATGTCTATTGAAACAAGGTTCCAAGCACCAATGATGCAACAAAGTTTGACATATCAACTGACAATGCAATCACAATTCTATCCAACCCAACAACAAGGCAATATTGATCAAACTTTTTATGATGAAACAAGTCTCCAAATACAAAAACTAGAGGAGAAACTAGCTCAAGAAAATGAGATTTTGGAACAAAGAGTGAAAAACATTGCGAAGAATAGATCACAAATGTCCAAAATGTTTCGAAAACTTCCAGGTCGAAATCCAAATATTGAGCCAATTGATGTAAGATCTCTTCTTGAACGATCAGACATACCAGCTCTCCTCTCCCAAATAGAGATGATGAAACAATTTCAAGAAAAGAGACAACATCAATTTCAACATTATGTGCCTTCACAACAAGAACAAGAAGGTGTTTACTATCAATCAGATTTTCAACCATCACAACCAATTGTTCAACAGTTCGAACATTTCCAACATATACAACCAACACAACCAATGGTCCAATTTCAACAATATGTCCAACCAACTATACAATGTCAACAAATAGTTCAACCAATGGTGGAATATCAACAAGTTCAATCAACATATCAATGTAAACAACTACAACCAAACATTCAAAAACAAAGGTTGCAGCACACACCAACCCAAGTTTCAAACATGTCAGAACAATTGAACCAAGTCCAATATCAAAACATGACATCAGATCAGGACCAAATCCTTGCCAAACAAGTTCAAATTCCAGATCCAATCATGTCAAAACCTCAAAAGAAAGGTGGTTTTATTGCAATGATCTTAAGGAAATTACCAAGTGAGTTCTTTGAGGAAGATCAAGATAATACACTTATGTCTAGCAATGCCTCATCCCCCTGCAAACAAATTGACTCTCCAGTGGCATCTATCCCTACACCTTTAGAAGTTTCACAAGAATCTTCCATATTGTCCTCATCAAACAATACACCCAAGGATGCAATTAGCCAAGGGCTATCCATAATTGATTGCAAAGATAATCCAATTCATGATGCACATCCTTGTCATGTTTTATAAATACAAGACCCAATGCCACCATGCACTTTATTGCCATTACTTGTTTTAGAGGACCCCATTCGAAGTCCCTCTTCCTCATGTTCAAGCATTGATTCCTTGCCAGAATCCATCACAAAAGTTCAAAGTGCACATCCTTCATGCCAAAACATTGATCCCTTGTCTAAATCCCCCATGCATATCCAAAGCCCAACCCCATGTCAAGAGGATAATTTAGAGCAAGAAGAAATGAGTCCTACAAAAAATCAAGATCAAGATCCCGAAACCTTATCAGCCCATCCAATTGCTGACCAGGACCCCATGTTCCTAGACACTCATGATGATTCCCCTATTCTTGTCCATCCTATCCAAAGTCCTATTGACACTCCATTCCCTGGGCAAGATCAAGATATCCCAGTTCATCCAATCCCAAACGATCCCCTTCCATTTCATGAACACAATATCCTTTCAAATCCCATTGACATTCCAGATATCCCTTCCATCCTTTCCGATGATCCCATTAAAAGTCAAGAGCAAAGCACCTTTAAAGAGGATTCCAATGATCTTCCTCCTTGTCAAGATCAAATTATTCCTTCAGATCCTCCACAAGATCCACTTGTTCCTCCATCTCCTTGTCCTAATCCAGCATATCCACCCCAAGATCACATTTCTTTTGATGATCCCATTATTTCTCCCATTCCATCTCTTGAAGAGCCTGTCATTGAACCATGTCCACTACACAATCCTAGTCCCCCTCATGATCCTAATCCCACTCATGATTCTAATGTGTCAGTGCAAGATGTTCATGAACCCTCGACATGCACAATGGGTTCTTCCACTTTGGTGCAATCTGATCCACTTCAAGATCTCATTATTCCTCTCATATCATATCTGTGAGGCCTCACCTCGACTCAGTCTGACATTCAATGGATTTTATATTTAGACTATGATGGACACTTTATTTTGATGCTTTTTGAGACTTAGAACTTATATGATTTCAGGATTTGGATAACACTGCTATGATTTGGTGATTTACTTATATGCTTTATGAGATAGAACACTACATGATTGTTAGATAGGATGATATTGCAATGATAGATGTCTTTATTGAATTTGCAGGACTTTACTCTGAATATAGAACTATGATGTATGTTTAGTTTATGTGAATTGGGATGAAATTGCTTATGTGAATTTGCTTGATAAAAGATGTATTCAATCTGTACAGATGAAAATTGTATGCAAGTAATGATGTGTATTGTTATATTATTGAATTATATTATATATGGATATTTGGAAGTACTAATGTGTAAATTGAGATGCGCAGGAAATTTACCATGTGACCATGGAAAATTACGGAGAATCAAACCTAGACTTATGTATGTTCGTAAGCCAGGGTTTGTCTATTTGGAGAGACAACACCCCGTTTGTGTTGTATTTTATTCGTAACAGTATATGTTGCATGAGTGTTAAGTGTTATTTAAATTTAATGTGTAAAAACCACAAGAGACAATTTCATGTTTTATTTTGTAAAAGTGTTTTATTTGTGTCACTTAACACATGTGTGGATTTAAATTTAAATATTTTATTTTGTCTCTTGGTGGGAAAGTGTCTAATTATAGTTCTTCTTAAATAAAATAATGTGTTGTCATAAATACTTTGGGAATGTAATATTTGGGGTGGTCAACTTATGTTTGACCCGAAAATAAACTTCAGAGGGGTTTAAAATGGGTTAAATGAACACCTAGGGGTAGTTTAATAGGGTTTCCTAAAGCCCATAAGGTATACCTAGGGGTTAGGGGTAATTTTAGGCAAGTTTCTACTTTATAATGATCTTTTTAACGCTTTAAAAATTGGCTTTTTTGAGTTGTGCGAAAATTGAAAATTTAGAAGTTAAATCTAATTTAGATTTTTCTTATTCGAATGGGAGTCTTTTTGCATTTTTGCTTTCTTTCCCTTTTGGTTTTTAGAAACTTGTGAGAACTCAGAGAGTGAGCTTCTTAAGCAAGATTTTGAGATTTTGAGGGTAATCACCCACTCTCCATTTTTGGAGACGAGAAATTTTGAAAAGAAAATAATGTTATGGAATAGAAAAATTGATTAAGGGTAGAAGGAAAAAGATCTGTGGATTGGGCAGCTCTTCATCAAATATCATAGTACCTTTGGGCAGATTAAGGTTGGTTTTAGTTATTCATTATAATGTCTTCTTCTTGCTTATGTCTGGAAGTTTGTTGGTGTAAGAAATCTGTGTTCTTGAATGTTTCTGTTGAAAAATCTTTTGGTATTTTTGCCTTATGATTTGTGTTGTGTTTTGGGAGTTTCCTCAAGACATCTTACTCTTGGGAGAGAAGAGGATCTTGTGGGTGGTAGCAGTGACAACCCTCGAGTGAGAGACTCTCTTTTGAGAGCGATCACAAGGGATCTTTGTGTGACCCTTGCTGCATGGCCTGTTTGTGCAATGGGGGTCATAAGGAGGGATATAAGGCTAGAATGCCTTTGGGGGGCATACAGAATAAGGGGTTGAGATTCTTGATATAGTTATTGTGCCATGAGGTGGCTTCTTGTTTATTTCATACTTGCAGTTCTCCTCAGGGTATTGGTCCACTACCACCCTTTGAAAAAGTCCATCACCAAAGTGTGGTGCTGTGAAGCCAAGTTGGGAATGTGTCTGGAAAATCTGTATGTATTTGCCTTCTATGTGTTTGCCTGTTTGTTACCCGTCTAGGAATTGGTTCTCTGAGCTCGGGGGTGGCTACCAGTTAGCCTAGGCTGGGAGGTGAGCACTCCGTGGTCATATTTGTGTTTTCTATTATGCAGGAAAGTCAGGAGAAGAGAATAGGAACCTTGAAAAGACACAGAAGATTATTGTTGAAGATACTTGAATCCAGTTGCAAATATTTGTATAAATTTGTTATAGAAGTATGCCTCATTCATAGAAAAGAGAAGCAAGTTGTAATTCTTGAAAATAGTCTTGAAGTTATTGTTGTAGCTAAACAAAGGAACATCCTGTAAAATTTGCAAGATTACCTCAGAGTTGTAAAAGCGTGTTTTATTTCTACTTCTGATTTTTAGAAAAAGAAAAGCCACTTTGGGTTGCATGCAAAAGCTTCTTTGTATTATAAAAAAAAAAATAGTTTTCAATTAAATTTTATATATATTTCTACTTGTTGAAAATATGAGTTTATTTTTGCTGAAAGATCTTATGTATTTAAAAAAAAGGAATGTTTAAAGTTATTGCTTAAGTAGTTGAAAAATCAATGAATCTATTTATTATAGAGAAGTATATTGTATTTCCTGAAATGTATTTCTAAATTGTATTTCTAATTAGTGTTGATTAAAAAGCTTAACAATAGATTTTGCTTCATTCATTTATTAGCAATTAGAAATAAATAAACAAAAAAAAAGGGGCCTAATTCTATATATATATATATATTTGAATTAACATAATGCTTTCCTTGTTATTTTAGTTTAAAATTTTTGCATGTAAATCTTATTAAAATATATATATATATATATATATATATATATATATATATATATATATATATATATATATATATATATATATATATATATATATATATATATATATATATATATATATATATATATTGGTGTATTTTCACCCTTATAATTTTATGATTATAAATTTATATAAATATAAATATATATATATATATAAAATATATTTAAAAAAAAAAAAAAAAAAAAAAAAAGGGAATTTGGGTTCCACGCGGGCCCCACTGTGTGTACGCACAGTGAGGGCCGCGCGGCGCCCACTGTGTGAACACACAGTGCGGGCCGCTCGGCTCCCACTGTGTGGACACACAGTGGTGTGAGCCGCTAGCGGTGCCCACTATGTGGACACACAGTGGTGCCGCGGCGCCCACTGTGCGCCCACACAGTGGCGCCTCGGCCCTCCGCGTCGCCTTCTTCGAAACCTGCAATAAAATAATGGCTGCCGCCTTGGGGTTTCGGCCCTGTTAAAAAGAATACTCAGTGACAAACAAAAAATGGATTAAACCCTAGCCCGGGTAGGGCTAGGGTAAATGAATTAAAATATTATGATATTTTTCAGAGTTATTAATATGTGTAAAAAAAATATAAAACCCTAATTAGGGTTGGAAAGCAAATTAACTATTATCTTGGGGAGATAATTCTAAATGGATTAAAAATAATGTAAAATTATATATATATATATATATATATATATTCTGGTTATAAATTGGAGTAAGTTTTTAATAAAGTTTTAAATATTTAAATGTTTTTTTATAAAGTTTTAAACATTTAAATACTTTCGTATGATTACTCATAGGAAGTAAAAAGGGAAGTGAAATATATAAATTATAAGAAGTAAGCCTAGCCTTTATAATTTTAAAATGTATTTAATGTAATAAATACTTAAATTGGTCCCGGGTAATTTGATTAGAGTATTTAAATTTTAAATTGGATGTTTAGACTATATGTCTTATTGGAAATTGAATTAAATTTCCTCTCCTATTTTCTTTAGCATGTTTGATTTAATAAACCTAATGACTAGGTATCTCGTGGAGATAAAATTAAACCAGTTAGTTTTTCTGCAATTAGAATTAAACAAATTATCGATGCTTGATTCGTTTCAGAATTAGCTCGAACATAATTATGGAAATTTCAATAACGCTTGTCATGTGAGTGAACTTGTTAATTAATTAGTATGTTTTTAAAAAAAAAATTTGTTTCGTTTTTGCCCTAAATTTTGGGCATGACAATATCCACCTCATAATGGACTTGCGTCTTCTTCCCAAAGAAAAGAGTATCCTACAAGTCAAGATATTCAGAAAGGCAAAGGAGTAGACCTTCATAAGAAAGAACCCCTTCATATCAAAGAAGATCTTAAGGGTCATGGCTACAGAGCTCACACTCAAGACGTTGGTATCCCTTCAAAGTCAAAATCCAAATGTCCACATTCCCCATCATCACTTCCATCCATTCTAGGTCCCTATATCCCTCCATCTCCTATGCAACATAAGCAAAGGCACACATCTTGGAGAACCTTCCATCCATCCAAAAGAACTCCATTTCATTCCCATCCACACCGACATTCATTCCCTCTTCCAAGCAATTTGGATGCCAAGTATAAAAGTCATAAGTCTAGCAATCCACATGTATTCAAGGATCAACATGTCCAATATAATCGACATGTCAAAACAAAGAAAAATATGATCCAAAAAGAAAAAGAAATATCCAAAAAGCCACAAAGGCCCACTGAGAAAAATAAAGCAAAGTCAAAATATATATGGGTTCCTAAATCCCTTGTGCAAGCAATGCACTCCAAGGAAACACAAAAGCATGAAAAATCAAAAACCATGTGGATCCCTAAGCGGCTCCTTGAAGCACAAAAGCCTAAAAAAACATCCAAATTGGCATCTACAATTGCTATTCCTCCATCCAAACCTCTCAAATTTGTTCCTCCATCACCTTCTTCATCCATTTTGTGCCCTTATGTCCCAAAATCCATAGCTATTCCTCCATCAAAATCTCACTATCCAAAATACATTTGTCATCCATCAGTCCATCACCCCTCAAGGTGTGTGTCAATGTCGATCTTGCCAACATTTCCATCCACTCAAGCACAATTCTTCCAATACCCTATCCATTATCCAATTCATATTTTCCATCGTTCCATCCCTATGGTCCAATCCTTTGCATAAATCCTCGCCTTAGTTTCATCTCATTTTCCATGTCCTTATCCTACCAACGTCTTTGAGCATACCTTCAAAAGTCATGGTCCATTTTTTTCAAGGCTACTATCCAAACAAAAAAAGACGCTTGAGTCCTTCTTCCATCCCCTACCATGTGTCCATCTTCTATTGAAAAAGTCAAAATACAAAAAAAAAAAACAGTGAAAAAAAAAAGAAAAGATAAAAGAAAAAAGTAAAGCAAAAATAATTCGTCCACTGGTGAAAACCTGGCAAACAGGCGCCTTGGGCAAGTACCGTGATGAAAACCTGGCAAACAGGCGTCATGTGTAATTTATGAACTTCTTGCACACCACACTTGGGGGCAGGTTTCCTCCTTCATATCCTTTTGTCCTTCATTGTTCCATTATCCTATCGAACCCATGTCATACTCCTTCATATCCTATTACCCTTCATTATCCTATCGACCCCTATCATTACCCTTCATATCCTATTGTCCCTCATGTCCATTTCCTCTTTCCACCTTCGATCTTGACAAGGTTGATGATCTTCATGAGCATCACGCATCTTGTTGCAGATTTTAGTCCATCATAGCTTTTGGTCTGTATCCATTTGCTTATTACAACCTTTCATCCATATTCCCTAGCTTATTGCAACTTTCTGCCACTATCCCTTAGCCAATCCCGACCTTCAGTCCATGTCCCTTATCCATTCTTGGTCTTGCTTATCCTATCCATATCTTATCACTATCCATACACTCTTTTTCATTCCTTGATCTTAATCTGACACAAGGACACAAAATTTAAACATGGTTTCAAAAACCTCTTGACATGTCCCTCATGCCATGTTCCTGCTTTACATTGTCATATCCAGTCTCTTGTCCCATCACACAATAGCCCTTGGAAATTGCATCCGTATTGTCTCCATGATAAAAGGCCTTTGTCTTCCCTCTATCCACCAACATTTCAGAAAGCCTATTTATTCACCTGTCATATTCCTTGCCTTGCTAGACATTGGGGGCAAAATCATAAAAAAAAAAAATTGAAAAATGTCCTGAAAAAAATCTTCAAAAAAATTTAAAAATGTCCTGAAAAAATCTTCAAAAAACATTTAAAAATGTCTTGAAAAAATCTCATAAAAATTGAAAAATGTCCTTAAAAAAAAAGATCATAAAAAATTGAAAAATGTCCTGAAATAATTCAAAAAAAATCAAATGACGTCCTGAAATAATCCAAAAAAATAAAAATAAAGTCCTGAAAAAAATGAACAAATTTTTTTCAAAAACATTAATATCCAAAAACAAGAATTTTGCAAAAAATATATCCCTTTTGTGCATAAGACAAATCACTGAGTATACATCCAACGACTTGCAAATCCAACGCTGTGCTTTAACGAAATCATGCATAAACAGATGAACTTTTTCATTCAAACCATACATTCAAACTGATCACAATTGTCATAACAATCGAACATCAACATCACTATCATTCTTCCTTGGCTAATATCATGGGTCTTATACAGGGTGTGGTATACTCGAAACCAGACTGTGTCCTATCTTAGATGGGGTACCGCATGTCTTGAAACCAGACAACATGATCGTCCTATCAGCACTTTCAACTTTTGACAATGAAGATCAAGATGTTTGTTTGATTTGTTGGAATTTGTGCATCTTATCTTTTTATTGATTTATTTTTGGCTTTGATCATGTTCCTATGTTGCTCTATGATGTCACTGAGTGATTTAGAGTGATCGGGATGGTTCATGGTCCTTTTCCTTTTTGTTGTGATTGTTGTTTGTCTGCGATGTGTCTATTGATTGTTGTTTGTCTGCGATGTGTCTATCTTTTGCAAAAAAGGGTTGCGTTTCAGCTCTGGCCTTCAATGCCATGTTGCTCTGCATCCGCTTTGCTACAATAAATAAAGGTTCTCACCTACTTATGTGCATATGTGAAAGCAAGTTTTCCTTCATCTCTAACTGTCCTCTGTCTAATTTCTTCTTACTAACATTTCTTCCGTCAATCTTGGCAGTCTGTTCGAACCTATCGTCTTCTGTCGTTCTTATCGATCACTTGGCCTCTTTTCTGGATTTTTTCGGCCAATTCCTCAAGGGGGCATGCATATGTCATTATTATTGTCTGGGGCATTTTCATTATTGTTCTTCGAAACAATGCTCAGAATCGCATTGTCTCAAAGAGGGGCAAAATGTAGACACCTAAAAATGGTCAACGCTTGCGGAGTCATACTTTAACATTTGCGCATTGCCTCATTTTAGGTTTTTGCGTCACATTAACATTTTCTCATATGTCACGCACTTGGTCTTTATCATTTGCGAGCATCGAGTCTTTCTTCTGCATTCTTCATTTGTCTCACTTTCGAATTTGGTCTTGTCGATAACAATCTTTAATCATGATTTTGGTCGATCTTGTCAATCTCTTATCAACTTGTCAATCTCGTCATTTTACGATCGATTTGTCATCGATCCTTGTCCTCTTCAATCATGTCAATTTGGATCAATTTGTCATTGTTCCTCGGTGCATTTATCAATCAAATCATTTATTAATTCAAAATCATGATTGAATCGACATCAAATCAATCTTACATCAAGACCTAATTGGCGTTCTTGCATTTCTAATTCATCTTCCAAAGTTTTATGATTTATTCATTTAACCTAATTTGTCATTTCTTCCTCTAGGTTAAATAATTTATTTATTTATCCTAAAAGTCTTCTCATCGCAATTAAATATTTATTTAATTGGCTAACTTATTCCTCTTTTTGTGAATTAATTAATAATGACAAATTATTAATTAATTTACCTAATTTTCTAATTTACCTAATTTTCTAATTTGCCATCATTTCTAATTTTCCTATTTCCTAATTTCCACCTATTTTCTAATTTCCTAATTGCAATTTCCACCTAATTAACTTGTCTCTAGTTCTCCCTATTTTTGTGCTTCATGCGTCATACTCTTGGCATAGCAAGATGTCATAAGGTTTTAGTTCTCTAGTCTTTGCATTGGCAATATGTCATAATTCATGACATAGAAGGTGTCATAACCTTCTTCTTTCCACTCAATTGTGCCATTTTTGAAATTAATTGCTTCCAATATCCATTTCATGCTAATTTGTCTTTTCTCCAATTTTTCTATAAATTGGATGATCTTCATCAATCAAGGCTAATTGGTAATCACTTTTGCAATCACATAATCACAGAATTAGATAATGAGAAATAATCACTTCTTCTAGTACTCTTGTGCCAATATCAATCTTGCTTTCACATTAGGTTTGTGCACTTGAAGGTGAGATCCACAAACAAAAGGCTATTTGGAGAAGAAAGAAGGACAATGGAGCCGCATGAAGAAGCATTCAAATCTACCATTGGTTTGCATATGTCTTCAATGTTGAATGTTTTGATTTCATGTCTCTATTGAGTGTGTTTAGGATAGATTCATTGCATTCTAGCTTTTTGTGATTGGACAATGAATATTTTATATTGGTTTGTGACGATTTCCAGATTCCTATCTACAATTAGCATTTGGTGTAGACCCTAAATTTTTTCTAATGAGATCATTTCTTATCTTGGAGGAATATCTATCTACTAGAGCATTAGGAATATTAAGCAACCATTTCTTGCACTCCTTGACTAGAACCAAAGACAAAGGTTGATTAGAGAAATAAATGAATTTGCCTTTGATAGGATTGACACATGGAGAATTGTATGTGTAGTCAAGTGAAACTCACATAACATACATTGGATCAAGATAGTGAGAAAGAAGAACCCCTAGACATAAAGGAGAAAAGTTGGGTTGTGGGGAAGAGGTGACAACCATGTCCATTCCTAATAGCACCACATCCTTGAATGAGAGTTCCAAGCTAATACATTTATCCTCGACCTCTTCTTATATATAAAAGAACACACATAGAATTGCACATAAGCACAACAAATCACATTGTTCACCAACTTTGGTTATATCCATGGGAAAAGTAGGGTTTAATCTATTTATTGATTGCAACTATTACATAGAATTTTTTCTTCATAAAAAAAATGTTTCAATCCCCAAATCTATGAAAGACTCGACAATCCAAAATGAAGAGTCCAAAAAATAGGGATTATGAAAAGTCTAAAGACTTAATGTTTGGCAGTTGAACAATTGGAATTTACACAACCGAACAATATCCCACTTGATGTCCAAACCATGCTACATATAGACATACATAGATATGTCACCTACTTTTCTAGCCTTATTGTCACATATTTACTAGACTAAGAGATACTCTACAAAACTCTAGCTTCTCTTTTGACACAACCTTAGTAAAGGCACCTATAAGATTCAGACTAGTATGTATTTTCTCCAATTTCAACTTACTCTATTCAAAGACACTTTGATAAATTGATATTGAAGCTCTATATGCTTCATTTGTAAATGAAAACCTGTGTTGTTTTCCAAGTGAATTACAATATTGCTACCACTATACAAAAATAAGTCATGTTGTCTACTTCCCAATTCAAACAATAATTGTTGGAACCACAACATCTTATCTCTATCTATGATTGCAATATTTTTTTCTTTGTAGTGGAAAGAACCACCACTTTCTGCAACTTAAGAATCTAAGTAATTGTTTCCCTCACAAATGTGAACACATAGCTTGTGATAGATCATCTAAGATCATCTAATTAATTCCTCATGCATATGATTAAATATTTTTTTAATTACTAATTCTGTTAATATCTCCACCTCACAACTTAACTACCACTCACTCTAAGTTTTTGATCAATCAATTTGAGTTCACTGAAATCATGCACTCAATTGACTCAATGAAATTGATCTTCTCAATTAATTCCTCCCATCGATTCTTGATTATAGATCTACAATCTCCACCATTGATCAATATCAAAACAATATATAAATTTGATCTGCACTCATCATTTTTATTTTAACCACAATCTTTGAGCTTTTGTGTGATCATAGTATTGTTTGTGCTTATTCAAATTTTAGAGCAACATCACTTCATTAAAAGAAAGATTCAAAGAAAAATGGAGATATACAAGATGTGTGTATGGAGGTAAATTTTATTGTGTTATTTACTAATTCATTCATTTCTTTTACAAGCTCTATTGGTATATTAGAATAGTTTAATGAATATGAGGATTTAGTGGTTAATCCTTTGATAGTTCATTTTGGTTTTATTTTTTATCGACACATATATTTGGCTCAAAAGTAATACTACATCCTTGAGCATTCAGTTATCTAGCTGAAATCATTTTATTTTGAGTTGAGGAAGATCAACACACGTACTTGACTCGAAAGTAATATTACATCCTTGAGCATTCAATTATCTAGCTGAAATCATTTTTCTTTTGAGTTGAGGGTAGCCCCTCTATAAATTACAGTGTGCCTAGTAAAATTTTTAATGTGACCGATGATGCTAGCGTGACATGTCTTTTGGTACCACGTGGACTGGGGAGAGACTGGACCTCATGATCTCATGCTTTCCCATAGGAAGCTCTTTCCAATTGATCCAGGCCCCAACCCAAGCTTCACTTTCTTTTAATTGGTCTTTAACCTTCTTGTTTTTAAGGAACCAACAATCTTTCTTCATGTGGCCCTTTTTACCATAGTGCTAACAACTATTTTTTTCCCTCTAGATTTGATATTTTGCTAGACTTTAATCTTCACCTATGGCTATCCTTTCCTCATTCTTGTGTTCTCCCTCTACTATCGATTACCAAAGTGTCTTTCGATGAGGTACCTTGCTTTTTCTTTCTCACGTATTCACTGAGAAGAATCGCAACAACATCACCAAATTTTAACATGCTTCACTACTTACCAAATACCGAGTTGCTTACAACTATAACAACTCCTTCTTAGCTATCATTTTGCAAGCGCATTGATTGAAATTAACTGATTAAACAAAGTATTGAACTCATTCAAATTATGTGACATTACCACCTTCCTTCATTTTTAAATTATATAGTTTCTTTACCAAAATATTTTATTTGAAGCAAAGGCCATCTCATACATGTTTGATAGATGATCCCATAATCATTTTGTTGTTATTTTGGTTGCGACATTACACAAAACATTTCTAGATAGAGAGAATAATCATTTCAATCCATTTTTTTCTAATCTTCATCTGACATTTCAATTGTTTTGTTATAGTGTTCCATGGGGGTTTAGGATGGGGGGACGAGTTTTGGGGATGGGGGGGCAAGGGGCCTAAGTTTGGGGATAGCGGGGGGATGGTGGTGGGGTGGGGGGGAGTGGCAAGGGGATAGTGTTGATATACATATAGTACTTGAAAAAGTAGTTATGAAAAGATGTATAAAAATTACATTTCAAATGAAACTTTGGCAAATTAGAGAAATAACATAATTTGAAATACTAAATACTAAGATTTCTTGAATACTAAATAAAATTTGAGAAACAAAATTGTCAAATTGGAGATTTCTATTATATCAATGATATCATAAATATGATTACAATGAGTAGCCTGATATCAAAAAAAGTACAAAATGTCAAAATGTAGTGAAGGGTGGCCTCTAATCATCCCCAAACTTCTCATCACTCAAACTACTGGACTCCTCACAATCAAGATCCCCCAAACTAACACCAATCATCCCTGCATTTGAAGTTGTAGCATCCTCATTAATTTGTGGTGGCTCCTCCAGCTCTACATTCACAGTGCTATGGAATCTCTTTGTACACAAGTGTCTTGCAATCAATGAAACACAAAGCACTATGTACAACTACAAGATTCTCTTCTCTCCTAGAGGTAAGTCTATTCCTCTTAAGAGAGTGGATGAAGCTATAATCAGACTAGTTCATCTCAACAATTGAAGAAATAGAAACCTGAGATAGAAAACATAAGAGAGTATGGATGGGGCCCACATCAAATTAGGATTCGACCCTAACCCTACAAAGTAGTTTTGTTTTTTTAAATGCACTTCATACACATCTAGGGATGAGAGGCTTCCAGATGTCCCCATGATGCTCAAGGGATGCCTTGGTGTCCTGGAGATGCCTATCCGTCTTCTTGTCTCTGGATGTCCTGATGGCGGTGGCGGGAATGCGAGGGGATGCCCCATCCTTGTCCCCGTGTCCCAAAGACGTCCCTATCCTGAAAACATAGGGTTAGGGGGGGGGGGGGATGCATTCTCGTGTTTCACTGGTTTTTTATTTTCCTTTTAGCATGATCAAAAGTTATTTTTGAATTAACAAAGTTTTGGGTTGCAATTTTCACATCCCAAAATTTCAACTTGAGAATTTTCCATTTTTTTGCTTCCTCCATTTCCTCTTGTTAGACAATGATTTTTCCAAATTCTGTAAGAGAAACAAAGATATCACCAAATAGAAAATAACAGAACACAAATAAAATTGTACATAAACACAACAAATTATGTGTTTCATCAATTTTGATTACATCCACAATAAAAGAATGAAATCTCTTTATTGATTGCAATGATTACAGAGAAGTTTTTCTTCATAAAACAAATGTTTCGATCTCCAAATTTATGCTTGACAGTGCAAAACAAGGAGTCTACAAAAAATAGGGAATATGAGAAGTCTAAAGACAGTTTATGTTTGGCAATTGAATATTTGGGCTTCACACAACCGAATAAAGACTAGTAGTACATGGTAGAACAAGGATAGCCCTTGCTTCGAAATGCTCTACCTAAGCTTCAACAATAGGCTCAATTTCTTATGTAGATCAGGAGGGAATGAGAAAACCACATTGAAGGCCCAAACAAATGCCAAGAGATCTAGAGCCTTCATAAGATTTATGCGTGACCAACCCATTAGAGAATGCCTTCTTGCAAGCCTGCAAAAATAGAACATTGTTGGATCTCCAACTAGATATCAACTATCTTTTTCCTCCTCTTCATCATCTAGCAGTAAGTTACATTTTTCTGTAAGATCATCAATCGAAACCCCTTTTCTATCTTCATTGCCATCTTTATCCTCTCCACTATCTTCTGCACCCTTAAGCCCTTCACACTCACATCTTATTCAAAATTTGTTCTTCTTCTTGATCGTACCATTATAGTTTCATCTTGATGTTAGAATTATGAGGATTTTTCTCTTAATTAATTTTTTCTTGAAAGACCAGACTTCCATCAAGTCTATGTTTTGAGCTATCTCTTGACATAGAGATTTGCTATGCTAGATTTTGATGCTATATGCGACCTTGATTGTTGATCCTTCACTACTCTAAAAAGGAAACACCACCACTCCATATTTTATTTCCCCTCGCTCATTTGGTTGAGTTGCATGGCTCACATTCTTCTTCTTTCTGATCTAGCATGCCCATTGTGATGTCAAAAGAATGGAGATTAGTAAAAACCATTAGAAATCAATATAAATTCATAATAAATCCCAACCATAAGCATATGAGCTTAACCATTTAATAACATATCAAAGAAGATTAGAATATGAAGCATAAATGTGAAACATGAACAAACATGCAAACTTTACTTCCCCATGATGCTTCCAATGCTATTTGTTCTTCTTTGTCATCATCCTCTTCACGATCTCATTGCTACAAGATTGGAAAATGAATATTAGAAGATGTTTGAGGAAAATGAATGTGGCTCACTCTCACATTTTCATAACAAAGGATGGATGCATGGATGAAGATTTTGACATGGTAAGGGGGATGTGGATTGGTGAATAGATGGCTTATGCAATCAAGTTGACAACATAATAATGCAATGGAAGTGGATAATTTGTGCAGGGGAGGGACTCCAATTTTTAGATTTTCAAATTTGGAATGGATGGTGGAGATCAAAAGATGATGAATGGATAGGATTGAATGTGAGAGGAGAAGACAATTGGGAGATCCAAGAGATTCAACCATTAAGGCATTACTTGAATCTACACTCCTCAAGGACATGGGGAAGAGGAACAAGGAATTAAAAAATTCCTTGGGAAGATGGTCATGGGGAGAATAAAAGGATTAAGGAATTAAAAACTCCTTGGGAAGGGGAGAATGTGGAAAATAAAGGAATTTAAAATTCCTTGGATAGATAAAAGTGGGTAGCATTTAAGGTTGGGAGGTGAGATGGGAGAGCCATTTATGGCATGTGGTTGACTCATTCCTAATCTTGGAGATTAGGAATGTGAAAAAGATTAGTGAGGGTGATTAGATGAAATGAGGAGGGATTAAGATGCAAGTGGACAAGCTAGGAGGATGTGATGGGTGGAGAGAGAGTGAGTGGATAATTTCAAATTGAGAGAAATGATACTAAGGCTTAGGCCTGGATTAATTAGGCTAAATGACAGGGTTTGGGAGGAGGATTTGTAGGAACTACGATATTAGTTTAATTAATTGTGAATTAATTTAATTGATTGGGATTAGAAGGAAGATTGAAATATTTTCCTAAGGTTGAGTTTGATTTATTGAAATAAATCAAAATTAAGAAAAAATGAGATATAGATAATTAATTAATAAATTAATTATATGGATGGAAGGGGGTAATTAATTAAATGTGATTTAATTAATTTTGTGTGCTTACATTTTGCCCCTCTTTTATTCTATGGGAAGAATTGGTGATGGGTAAAAGAAAAAGATGCACCAAGAAGTAAAAAGGAGGTGCTACAGGTATGATGTGGTCAAGGGATGCCCCCTCGAGGATTTGGTCGAAAAAATTTGAATTTTACAGGGAAATCCTCGAAAAAGAAGGAACGAGGAGAAAAGCAGGAAGGGAGGTTGAAATGAAAGAAATGGCGAGGGAAGGGTAGGAAGGGTAGTGGAAAGGAATAAATAGGCCACGAGAGGGCCCATAGGAGGGGGTGGAGGTGAATAAAATGGAGCCTTAGGGGAAAAGGGGAGAGAAAATGAAAGAGGATATGATGGGTTGAATGGAAGGCTTATCAACAAAGAGGATGGAATTGTTGTTATACATTATATGGAGAGGAATCCTACATTTTATATTGCAAAGTATTATCGACATCACTGATTATAGGAATCATGATGTTATGAATATCCCATGTGTGGACTAGACTCTTAGACAACAAGTTATCTCAATCTATGCAAGTTTGCATTTCACCATGATTAGATATATGAGGTATGTGAGTTGGATGGCATCCTTGTGCACTCGGGTTATTTACAGGAACTTGATTGGAATATGAAAAAAGATGGGCAATGCAACTATACCAACATACTAAAAATTAATACAATACTTGTTGGATCAGGCACGAAAAACTGCAAACACACCATAACACAAAAACTATGCTCTGATTTACACCAATCTAGAGATACCAAGATATATGACGATCAAGGCAACCATGAATAGGTATAGGCCTAAGACAAAAATAAAATCACAGTGAAAAAATCAATCAAGTAAAGGTTTCCAGACATGGGAAGGATGTATCCCGATGGGCATTGATTGCAATATATGGATGAGAGACAATGGATAAACTAATTGGGAGAGAAGCTAGTCAAGAGGATGTCTTCTTGGATTTGGTTAACACACTGTGGATGGGTGTTTTGATTATGTGCAAGTCAAGAGAAGCTCAGATGGGTGGGAAGCTTAGTTTGATGGGTGGTAAGCTCAATTTGATTGGAATATCCTTATTCACGGTAGTGGAATAGCTCACCATCTCATGCAGAAGGAGGTGGTGACAAGATGAAGGTGGTGTGTGACCAAGGTGAAGAATGCTTGCACAAGTGGATAAGATTGTAGTGAAGCACATGTTATGCAACGATGATGGATAATGGAAGATCCAATAAAATGTTGGGTAGGTGAATGGTTAAGAAAGAATGTGTAAACATCCAAATAGATGGTGGATTGAATTTATTTACCTTGATGCTTGATGAGTCATCTTTTTGTCTATTTTATATGAACTTTATGTTATGTCATTTTGTGACTCAGACATTACGATTGAGATAGATAGAAGCCTTTTTGTGTTTAACCTATGAACTTTTCTATCTATTAAACAACCTTATAAATGATATATTAAATCCATTTTAATGATAAGGGAATGCTTGATTAAATGTTGATTGAAAGTAGTATTGTTTCAATATATGTTGTGCATGTTAACTTCCATGTATACAGCTGGAGGGGAGACCAAGTCAACAAAGGATATCTATTGCTGATTCGAAGAATTGTAGTCCTAATCAAATAGAACTACTAAACCAGTCAAGCCAGCATATGACTACTATCACAAAACTCCTAGTTACAGTTGATGTAGTTGTTGCTTCACAACGTGTGCCAGTTTATCGAGGAAATCTAGAGGAAACCTTGGCCTATATTTGTGCATGAACCTGAGTCCTAGAATGATTCGTTCTTGTATGTTTTTATTTCTAATAATGGTTGTCCTCCTTGTTTGTTGGGAGTGGATCAGTTGTGTAGTTAGTTAGTTGTAGAGTCTCTTATAAATTCATCAGTTAGAGATGAAGAATGTAATGCAGTTTTATCTTACTTAAGCACCGAGTGTACTTTGTTTCACAATTAGAAATAATAAAGGATTTCAGTTTTTTCATATTCACTGTCAAAAGTATCAATATGTTTTATAATGCTTTTGTAGTCTTTAGATTTGGTTAAGATTCTAGAGGCTCATCCAAGGGGGCCCACTTGGGGAGCATCCATGTTCATATACTTTCATTTCATTCTATGTATACTTTCATTTTATTCTATGTGAGTTCATTAGCAATCTTATGTGCATTGGTTAGAATCTTTCAGTTGACTATACTGCAACCACATAAACTCCATTCTATGATTGTTCCTCCAACCAAAGGAAAACAAAGTTTATGGTTACCAGCTGGATAGTTCATTTTCTGCATAAAGTTATAAGTTTCATATTAAGTAGATTAAGTTGATATCAGTAGAATCAACCTTAGAATCCAGTGTTTTCCATCAATTTATTTTTTAGTTGCTTCAAGCATAAGATAAGTGTTCCTTATGATTTTCTTAGTGCACATATAGTGCAAACCTGTTTCAAGTATACGTACCTAGGTTGACAAGTGAATGAGCTTCTAATTAATGAATTAGTAGTCAAATGATGTAGACAATTGAACCTTTCTGTCAAGGAATTGCGTCTTAATTACTAGGGCATTATTTGAAACCAACAACGCCTAAAAATAGGTTTTCACCAAGGTACTTTCCCATAGCACCACAATGTGGTTTTCACTAATGGATGAAATGATTTTTTTCTTTACTATTTTACATTTTTCAATTTTTTTTTTGTGTTTTATATGCTTTTGGATTTTTTGGATTTTGAAAGTTGGGATTTCCTAAAGATTAGGTGGAGAATATCTTCAAATGGATGATATTATTTGGTTCATCCAATGGTTCTCCTTTAGCTGTGGCAAGTGATAGGCTCCAGAGCCATATTTAGTAGTGATAACATAAGGTCCAAGCCTATTAGGCTCAAACTTTCCTTTCTTTTCTCGATCCTGGAGATTTCTCTAATTTTCTTTGAGGACAAGGTCACCAAATTCAAAGTCTCATGCATTGACCTTTTTTTTTAACTAAGATGGAGTTGATTCTAATAAAACCTTAGGTGATTCAAAGCATTGAAGCGTCATTCATCCAATAATTCTAGTTCTTGAAGTATTGCTACTCTATATTCTTCATTAGGAGGAATGTTTTGCCATGATATCCTTAGTGAAGGGAGCTCGATCTCAAGAGGCAGGACAACTTCAAAACCAAAGATGAGGGAATATAGAGCGGTTGCAATGGGTGTGCAAATGCTTGTGTGGTAGGCCCAAAGGATGAGGTGAATTTGCAAGTGGCAATCATGACCAACATCATTGACTGTCTTTCTGAGAATTTTGATAAGGGTTTTATTTGAAGCCTCATCTTGACTGTTACCTTGTGGGTAATATGGGGTGGAAAAGCAATGTTGGATATCGAACTTGTGGCACAATTCTTTTACATCCTGATTCTTGAAAGGTAATCCATTATCTGTGATAATGGCCTTGGGAATACTATAACTATAGATGAGATAGTTGAGGATAAACTTTTCTATTTGTGTACCTGTGGTATAAGTAATTGGAATTGCTTCCACCCAATTAGTGAAATATAGACTTTTCTATTTGTGTACCTGTGGTATAAGTAAGTGGAATTGCTTCCACCCAATTAGTGAAATATTTGGTGGTGGTGATGATGAATTTGTGGCCATTGGCGGAAGTGGGCTAGACTTTGCAAATGAGATCGAACCCCCATGTTGTTGGTTGAAAATTTTGTAAACTATGCGAATCTACAAAATTATAGTTTCAATCACAACAACATAAGATTTAATCTCTCCTATTCTTCTAAGGGGAGGCTCCCCCTTTAACTTTCTACTCTATTTTACAAAAATGAAATACAATCTTTAATTTCTATTCTAAGCATGGGTGGAACGTCATCCTATCTTCTTTTTTAAGATAGATGTTATTATTTTCCTCTTACTTCAGGAAATAATTTACAATATAGAGCAATGATAATTCTTACACTTTCGATGTTACAAATTAACTCTAAATGCAAGAATGAGTAAAATATGGATAAGGAAAGAAGCAAAGTTTCTATGAAGGGTTGAAAGTCCTTTGTTGCTTCTCTAGGAAGGGAAATAGTGCTTAAGCTCAAAGTCTTAAAATCGTTGCTCTCCTATCAATCTTTCTTCAAATAATTTATTTTGTAACCCAATGTGATAACCAATAAATCCAAAGTAAAGCACAAAGTCTTTAAGCTGGTTCCTGATTATACTTTTGATAATATTTTTTTGAAAATAATGACAAGAGCTCAAAGTCTTCAAATCACAATTTTCCTTTTTCGAGATTATGCAATTTTTGAAGTATAACTTAAATGTATCTCAGCTAAACTTAATTTCAAAGTACCAATATGAAGCACAAAGTCTCCAAACTAATATCAAACCCACCAATTCCTATTCTATCAACAATTGCCAAGATATGACACAAAGTTCACAAATTAACGACTGCCTCTACACATTAACAATATTCTCAACACACCTTCACTTGAGTAAAGTAAGAATTTATAATGAAAATGACATAAGAACATTCTCACCATACACCACGAATGAACCCAACACAAAGTTTGGATGTCAAAATCTTTGTTCTTATTTCATCAAATTGTAAAATAATAAAAGGAACACAAATTTTGGATGTCAAAATCTTTGTTCTTATTTCATCAAATTGTAAAATAATAAAAGGAACACAAAGTTTCACTTCTTATCTTTTCACTTCGACAGTGTTTCGACATATATATTAAAGATAACAGATACAAATTACAATGAGCAACCTCTTATATATAGGAGAGATGTAAAACATAAAACTAGGAAAAGTACAACTAATTGTGACCAATTCAAAGGTAGAGTTCGATTTGACTTAGGACACATGCATAACCTAAGTGCAAAAAATAAATACAAAATTGACATAAGGTGTCAATGTCTTATTAAAAAATGCATCTACAATGAAAATTACTAAGTGTTTCCAGGCACTCCATTCTGAGCCTGCTTAATGAATTCAAACTTTTACAAAGCTTCTTTCATTGGTTGTCGATCAGGTCCTTTTGTCTGACTTGTGATGGCTTTGACTTGGCTGATAGAATCTTCAAGGTTTACGTAGCATTTCTTGTACTTCTTAAAAAGTGAAGCTAGATCATCCAGATTAACTTGAATATCCACCAACTTTTCAATTGAGGAAATTGAGAAAGTTTGTTTATCAACCTCTTCACCGACCAACAAATTGAATTATTTAATAATAGCGTCTTCATGGAGGGGCTTTTGATTTTCATCAAGGAAAGTGCAGGGAAGAGATGAAATTTTTTTATGATGTCTTTCCCTTTATCATTACATTCTTTATGTGCTTTCCTCAAATCTTTGATAAGCACCTCAAGAACATTAATTTGGTTTTCTAGTATCTCCCATTGCTCTATGTACATTTCTCTTGAAGGAATCACTTCATTATCGACCAAAATATCTAACTGGAAATCCTCTAACTTCAACCAAGAGTGGAAGTCTTTATCATGCATTTCCAATTCACTTGAGAAAAAATTCAAAGTATTATCAATTTCATTTCTTACCTTCTTCAAGTTTTTTACAAGAGTGACTGTTGAACATAGGAGATGAGTTCCCTGTCTCAACAATCTAACCATCCTTTCGCCCACTTTCTTCACCTAAGAATTTACTTGTTCAACTTGTTTAACAACTTGTTCATCTACTAAAGAAGTGTTTGACTCAATTACCTCTAATAATTTGGTAATCTTAATCGAGACTTCAGTGAGTTGATCAACCTGTTTCTTCAATTGTCTTGTTTCATCTTCTCTTCATTGAACATTGTCACAAGGTGTTGGAAAGAAGTCTAAGCATCTTCTACCATATCTTCATGCATTTTCTTGCCCAAATCAATCCTCTTGATGATGTAATCAGTAGGCTAGACTTTATCAAGATCTGTATCTGAAGGAGGAATAGCCATCTCCACAAATCTGTTCTTTGATCCATCTACCTTCACCTTAGATAGATTTTTAGCCTTCTTCTTACCCTTGGGCTTAACATGCACCAATTGATTAAAATCAAAATTATCTGGAGATACAACTGGCTTCTTCCTCTTGGGAGTGTTAGATACTATCCAAGGTGACAATGATGAATCATCATCTACTCTAGAAATCAAAACTTGTGTAGCCAATTCATGTGTCTGAACACTAGTAGTAACAATGGGTGAAGAGAAATTAACAATGGCAAGTGTGTTTGAAATAGTGGAAACCTATGGAGGAAACTGGGTTTCTGACATAAAATTCTCAAAATATTCCAACATGGAAGAAGTAACCTCAAACATATTAGCAAGGAACACAATATCAAGGTTGTCATGAGGTGTAGCTAGAGATGATTCACTGGTGGAGGTGGAAGGAATGACAAGTACTTTTGGAGCTTAGGATGAAAATGACATAGTAGAACCCAAAGGAACAACATCAGTAACAGAGACTAAGGTAGTTTTTGTGATATCACATGATGTAGGAAGAATTCCTTCATGCATTTCTTGAGAATGGGAAGTAATTGGGATTTCAAGTGCTTCCTCTTCATCAAATTCTCCTTCTTGAGCTTGAATTTATTGATTCGAATACTCACCTTGGTTTTTACCTTTTCCAAAAGTGAACTTGAATTTTGGACCTTTGGGAGTTATGGGATCTTGTCGGTTTTTGGTCCTTAACTCAGAAGTCTTCCCTTAGGGCCTGCAACATCTTCTTCAAATGATTCAGTTGGGTAAGGCTTCAGCTGAACACCATGTAGGTTCAACCAAATAGTGGTATTATCTAGAATATTTTTAAACTTGGCCCTTATAGAAGTATTCTCCTTTTGGGACCATTGAATAAGAGGCAAAGGTAATCCAACAACTTTATTTCTTTCATATGCAGGATCAAGGATATCACCATCCTCTTCAAGATCTTAAGGAACATCAGCTAGATCAAGATTTTCAATTTTCTCCACTATCAAACATTAGTCCATTCTCTGCACATCTTATTTGGTCCTGCAATCCACCCATACATCTTCAATCCAATGGATATTAGTATAGTTCTTCATCTTATTCTTCATACCCCTATAATTGAAGAACCTTATGGGTTTGAAGAATCTCATAGTCACTCTCCTCATCTCCTACTCCATGGAATGAGCCTTATAGAAGGAATTGATGGAGTATATGCCAATGGCGATGGAGAACTTAAGACTTGTCTTATAAGCTCCAGACTAACGCTCGTGAATATAAATAATTTGATGAGCCATCTCCATAAGAATGATCTTATTTGACATATACCTTGGGAGCATAAATGGTTCTCCATAAAAGTATCCAATCTTGATATATGTGAAGGTGGGAAATTGAAGGAAAATGCAACCATATTCACTCGCCACCTTCCACACTTCATCTGACACTCTTTTGTTCTGAAGTTCCTTATCAAATAAACACATGTAATGAGCAGAGAAAGCAACATTTACCCTCCTGAAATGATGTAAACTCTCTGAGAGAGTTAACTGAGTGAAGTACTTATAAACAAGAACTTGACTCATGTTACCCGTGGTAGATAATCCTAAAAAATGTCTCATCGAGGTAGCTACATAGACAAGATAAGAAGTCATATAGAATTTTAAGGCGTTAGGCACCTTACTCAATAGTTCACATAGAGAATCCACAATTTTCTTGCCCCAATAGATCTTCTTTTTATTCTGTCTAATGACATGAATGTACTGATACATCCACTTATAGTAAGTATTAGAAGTTGGGAGGAATTTTAATCTACTGAGAAGAGTAATGAGGTCATTGACCTCCTCAATGAAGTCACCGTGGGGAAGAGTTTTTGGCCACCTAGAAATTATAGGCCTAGGTGTTTTTAGCCAATTATCATTCATGTTCCTTCAACATTTCTTTGAATTCTTATCAAAATAAGCCACCACTGATTGCATGTCAATATCCACATATTGATCTATAGGGGAACACTTGAAAATTGTATCAAAGAAATCCTCATCAAGCTTGATGAGTGTTTTATTTCCATCAACATTATTTATTGATTTGGTGACAGGATCATATATGTTGGCAAGAGCCAACACAAATTTTGTATTTTGAGCTGACATGGGAAAAATGGCCACCATATGAATTTCATTGTTTATGGTGGGCTCCAACTTGTAAGAAATAGGTGACTCTCTTACCCTCTTCAAAAATTCTTCAAGATCGACATGGCTAATGTCTATGTCCCTAATATTGTCAATATTTGATGACACAGAAGGAGGAAACACCAGATGCATTTATTTCTTTGTGAACTTCATTGATTATTTGCTTGGCAAGGGTTCTAACATTTGCAATGGATGCACTGCAAAATGAAAATATCATCATTTGAAATGATTAGTCTTCATAAAAAATCTTCATTTGATAGGAAAAGTGCATCGATTGAGCACAAATTGATTAAAAATCATCAATTTGTATGTGTGTGCATTGGGTGCAATCGAACTTATAAGTTTCATTTGCACTTGTTTAAGTGAAAAACAAGGACAAATGCATATCAGACTTATAAGTCCAATTTTTATTTCATAAAAATTAATATTAAAAGATAATGTATGTCAAAGTTATAACTCCGAAATGCATTATAGAAAAAACTCATATAATAGTGCAAATCGAAATTATGACTTTGATATACACTATAAAACCGAAATGAACAAAGTGGGTATCGAAGTTATAAATCCAATTTACATTTTGAAAAAGTAAATGCCAAAGATATGTTGGGTGGGGTTATAACCCTGACCAACACTATCAAAAGGTGTTGGGTGGGGTTATAACCCCGACCAACACTATCAAAAGGAAAGTTGAATCAAAAGGTGTCGGGTGGGGTTAGAACCCTGATTGACACTATGAAAAACAAGGGCAATTAAAAACAATGTTGGGTGGGGTTAGAACCTCGTCCTATGCTTAACAAAAGTGTATAATGAAATACGTGGTGGTTGGGTTTTTAACCCCAACCACCATCACTGCATAGAGAGTGGTGGGTGTCGAGGGTACAAACTCAACCACCATAAAAGGAACTATAAAAGGGTAGGATAGGGATACAAGGAACTATAAAAGGGTAGGATGGGGATACACCCCCATTCACCACCATAGTCATGGACTGTGGTGAGGGTCGGGGTAATATCTCCCCCAAGCATCACCGCTATAAATAATAAAACAAGGGCCAGAAGAATGATGGGGGTGTGTGCTCATCACACACCATGATACATATCATGTTGTGTGACAAACATACAGCCCCGCCACTACCATGATGCATGCCATTAATGAAAAGAATGAAATCGGATTTGTAATATGATGCATATTTCAATATGTATTGGGTTTCAAATTTGATTTCAATCAATACATAGAAACTAGGGCACTACAAAGCAAAAACGAAAGCTAAAAGCTTTGAGAAATTGATACATACCACAATCAATGAAAGAATCTTGAGAAATTCAAGCTCTTCAATCCACCATGAAAATGATAATGAAATATTAGGGCACTAATCAAAGAATAAATGGGTAAAGACACCCGATTTGAAACAAACACTTCAAAACATTAAATGCAAACTCGTGTTTAATAAAGGTGGAAATCGGACCTATGGGTCCGATTTGCACTCAAATTGATTACTAAGTGTAAAATCGGACTTTAAAACTGGTTTTACACTAAACAACCAAAAGAATGCAAAATTGAAGTTAAAACCCGATTTTGCATCAAAAAAGGGAAGTTCACTTTTTAAGTTAAAATTTTGAAATTTTAACTCAATGAGGGAATTTCAACACCGAACAATGCATATTCGATGACGAATGAGACGACCAAAATGTCTCATTTTCTTGACTTTGAAAGAAAAGAGGGTGAATTATAAAAAATTCGTAGGGGTTGCCCTATTTTCACAAAAAAAATAAATGAGGACAACATGACAAGCGACTGTAATGCTTGAGATGGCACATGTATCTTGTCTCCATGCTTTTAGTAGAGTATTCATTTCTTCACATAGTGATAGGCCTCTTGTTCCATGGTAGGCCAATAGTAACCCATTCTTAAGAGATTTTAAACCAATGTGGGGCCACTTGAGTGTGCTCTGCATATACCTTCGTGTACTTCTCATAGTGCTTGTTCAACTTCATTGTATAAACACCTAAGGAGGGTTCCATCGAAGTACCTTTGAAATAGGACCGTGTCTCCAAGGATAGTGTAGTGAGAGGATCAATGAATAAATGTTTGTTGTTGGGTTTTAGTGAGATGGGGTGGATGGTTTGGTTGCTTAGGTAGCATAGGTGTCTTGATACCAAAGGAAACCGAGACCAACAAGTTCACATACCATTTCAGATTTAGGCATGTCATATATGGGCACCGAGCGATGCTCAACTAGGAATTCACTCTTGCTATTGTTCTCTAGCATTTGTAGCAAGGATCCAATGGTATTCATAGCATCTGCTACTTTGTTTGTTGCTCGTGGAATCTTATCAAAGTAGATTGAAGTGAAATGTTGTTTAAGCTCTTCAATGGTATGGGAGCAACTTGTGATGGTTTGTTTGATACTCATCATTGAATTATCTAATCATGAGTTGGGAGTCACCATAGACACATAAGTCAATGGTTTTCCATGTGATATCCATGCAAAGTCTTGTGATGAGGGCCTCATATCCGAAGATGTTATTTGTGCATTGAAATGCCAACTTGAATGATTGAGGGATACAATCTTCACGCAATTCGACAAACAAGATGCCTTCCCTCAATCCTCGTTGGGTGAACGGACCATCAAAGAATAACTTACATGGTGTAGTTTATGTGACTATCATGATATTATCATCAGGGAAGTTTATGAAAAGAGGATGATCTACTATGAGGGGTGCTTTGGCTAGTTGATCTATAATTTTTTTCCCGTTATAGCTTTTTTGTCCACACACTCAATGTAAAAGTCACTCAATATCATGACCCATTTAGCCATTCTTCTTGTAAGAGCTGCCTTTGATAGAAGGTACTTCAAAGGATCAATCTTAGCAATGAGCTTAGTTTTCTGATTGAGCATGTAGTGTCTATGATTTCGAGTGCTAAAGATGACAACTAGACAAGCTCGTTCAATGGATGTGTAGTTAATCTCATAGCCCACTAAGGTGCAACTAATGTAGTAGACAACATGTTCTTTACCTTGATCAGCTTATGCTAAAAGTGCCCCCAATGCGACTATTGTTGTTGATATGTATAGGAGGAGCATTCTATTTGGAACAAGAGGCATGAGGACTGGTGGAGAAATGATATATTCTTTGAGTTTGTCAAATCCTTTTTGGCATAAGGAGTCCCACTAAAACTGTGTCTTTTTGCAGGAGATGAGCAAGTGGATGACATTTGTTTGTGAGCTAGGCGATGAATCGCTGAATAGATTGGAGCATACCTTGCAAGCTGCATAATTCCTTGAAAGTATTAGGAGGAGGCATTTCCATGATGGATTTGAATTTTATAGTATCTACTTCTATGCCTCTTCTAGATATAATGAACCCAAGGATCTTTCCTGAAGTAAATCCAAAGACAAACTTTTTAGGGTTGAGCTAGAGTTTATATTTCTCTAGGCATTCAAAGATCTTTGTTAATAGTGCGATGTACCCTTCTCTTGTCTTGGATTTGCTAAGGTGATCATCTACATAGTCCTCCATAATACCATGCAAGAGGTTATGGAATATTATTGGCATAGCTCTCTGGTAGGTTGCATCGACATTCTTTAGCCAAAAGGCATTACCTGATAACAAAAGGTGTCCCATGGAGAAGTGAAAGCAATTTAATGTTGGTCTTCAACGGAGAACTTGATCTGATTATATCCTAAAAAATCATCTATTAAGGAGAGCATCTCATTTTTTGTTGTGAGATCAACTATCATGTCGATGTTTGGTAGAGGAAAGTCATCATTTGGGCATGCCTTGTTAAGATATATGAAATCATTACATATGTGGATGCCCCCAGATGGTTTTCTAATTGGTACTATATTAGAGATCCATTCTGGATAATCAATAGAACAAAAGAAACCCACATCAAGCATTTTCTTTACATATGCTTTGAATAGTAGGGGAATTTGGGGATGCATATTTCTTAGCTTTTTCTTAACATGTTTAGCATCAAGATGTACAACAAGGTGGTGTAGCACAAGCTCTGGATCCAATCCTAGCATGTTTGCATAGGACCATGCGAAGTTCTATTTTGTGCTTTGGAGAAAGACTATGGTATTTTGTCACTCTTGATCATTGAGTCTTGGAAATGAGCATGCTTCTGGGATTTTTGGCAGTGCCAAGGTTGACTTTTTCAATTTGTTCAATCAACATAGAGGATTTGTCTAGGGGGAGTACCATAAGTGGCAAGTCAATTCCTTCATCTTCTAGCACCTTTTGCAGGTTTTCACTAGAGGACGTGTCTTTTGTTTTTTACCTTTTTGTTGTCTAAAGGCGCCTCGGCGAGGTTTTCACCAATGGTCTTGATTTTTCTTTTTATTTTTATGACTAAGGAAGTTGACCGGATTGCTAAAGTATGCATTCTCATGTAACTGGATACCATGAATCTTAGTGTTGTCTTCCAAGTCTTGCATCTCTAATAATTCTATAATATTATTGCCATCAACACATATGTCAATAAATGAAGGTCCTCGTTGTTCCCAATTTATTAATTCAGGGTAAACAAGAGGGAGGTCGTCGGGGATAGATGGGGTTATGGTCATGAAATGGGTTTCAAAGAAAAAGTCATCGAAATACTCAAAAGGCACTTCGTAGAACTCCTCTTTGTCAGAGTCATCGACATCAGAAGGTTGGGCAGTTTGAACACTAGTGATAGTAACCTTAGGTATGGGAGAGTAACCCAATTCTCTGTTGTGTTTGTATGAAATGGGTGCAATGGGTTCTTTTCTTCCTTGTTATGTAGGTCCAAGGCCATGTCCTTTGTAACCCATCTTATTTGCCATAGAAAATTCCTTGGGATATTTTTCTCTAGGAATATCCATAGGATCATCATCTTGGTTACATCAGTTTTCATGTTTTCTTCATCTAATGGACCCCATTGCTGGAACGTTGTCTTTTTGCACTAGATGGCAGGGTTCTTTGGAAGCTCAATTTATTTTGGTCTACTATATGATTTAAGAGATGTAGGGAGGTGCCCCACATAAATTGTATTTTGTACACTATACTCGCCACAACCTTTGTCAATTATCTTGTCCTTGATCTTGGGTGGAGGTGGACGTGAAGTGGAAAGATCAATTGGAGGAGTGGTGGATGATGCGGAAGTGAGGAAATTAAGTGGGAAATGTTGAATGTGTTTCCCCTCAAGGAGATTGCAATATTGAAAGGGTTGTGAATTTGTAGGGATGGTGACTTCTTGGCCATTGTAGGGAAATTTCATGCATTGATGGTATGTGAAGGGGATGACTTGAATTGGGAGGATGTTGTATGGGAGATCAAGGTCCAAGAATTGACATGTTGTTTCCACCATTGTTGGGCCAAACTGGAGTGGAAGCTTGATGGTGCCTTTCAAAACTCTTTCAACATCATCATATGCCTTGATTGTGATTTTTCTTTTAGGATCAACAAGTTCTTTAGAGAATCCAACTGCTTGATCAACTTATATGTACATAAATTCAAATCGGATCCACCATCTATAAGGATTCTCTTGATTTTTTGGTTTTGTACAATGGACTCAATGTGGAGGGATTTGTTATAGAAAGGGTCGTAAGATGGAATGTCTATACAAGCAAAGACAAGGTTTTGCTTTATGGCCAGGTTACTGATTAGGGCTTGCAACTCTGCGACATTGATTTTATCTATTATGTGTAATGCTAGTAAGGCATGTTCAAGAATTTCCTTGTGGATGTGTGAAGTATTAAGGAGCTCAAGGATGGATATTTGTGTAGGCATCTTACCAAGGTTGTCAAGGATATTGTATCACAAGGTGGATTTTGTAGAAGAAGAAGATGGAGGCAAAGTGCCTTGGATAGTTACCCTTTCTCTTTTGGTGGTTACACATCAGGAACATCAATTGCCAGCAATGACAACACAAATAATTGATCATGTCATCTATTCATAGATTCTCAATCTCTTCATCACATATAGACTTCTATCCTTTACCGTTGCAGTCATCCAACTTCAACTGCATCACCCGATCTGCATCAGTTATGACAAATGCCAACAATCTCCCCCTTTGGCATTGATGGCAACACTAATCATATATATAATTAGAATAACATCATCATCTGTAACTTGCTTGCCGATATCACATCTCTGATCACATCTCTGTTGGTTCTCCTTTTGTCATCTCCCCCTTAACCATTGCTTCACTCAATCTGATCTTCAACTTCTCACATGTTTGCCAAATCTGATTTCTATTCATTTCTTCTCCCCCTTTGACAATAATTCCAAAGATGTAAATGCATCACTTGTTTTTAATTCTGATGTTGCCTCTTTCATCATCTCTGCTACATAAATCATAAAAAATATAACAGAGCATTAAATCAGAATTTTATATCAGACTCGCTCCCCAAAGAAGTAGCCTGTACCTTCATCAATCTTTAGTGAAAAATAAACATGAAATCCACAGGATTGATGGATCACCATCACTCTAGTTCTTTCGGTGTAGGGGTCTAACCCCTAGTTTACTTCTAAAAAGCTCAAAGGTATCCTTTGGTAAGGGCTTACTAAAGATATCAACTAACTGATCTTTACTCTTCACATATTCCATCTTCACTTCCTTATCTTGAACTCTTTCCCTTAGGAATTGATACTTCAATTCAATGTGCTTGGTTCTAGCATGAAGTACATGATTATTAGAAATTTTGATTGCACTTGTATTATCACAATAGATAGTCATCAGTTCTGACATATCTATCTTTAATCCTTCTAGAACATGTCTCATCCATATTGCTTGCATGCAATTCATGGATGCAGCAACATACTCAGCTTCAGTTGTAGATTGAGAAACACAAGTTTGTTTCTTGCTCGTCCATGCCACTAATCTTCCTCCAAGTAGAAAAGCTCCACCAGTTGTTCTTTTCCAATCATCGACATTACCTGCCCAATAAACATCAGTAAAGACATCTAAAGTAAAATCACCTTTATAGGAATACCATAAATCGTAGTCTATTGTGCCTTTGAGATACCATAAAATTCTCTCACAGCCACCATGTGACTCTCTTTAGGCTCTTTTTGAAATCTAGCAACTAATCCAACAACATGAGAAATTTTCGGTCTACTATGGATAACATAGTGTAGCTTGCCAATCATAGATCTGTACTCTCTTTCACTAATAGTAGGGGAATCATCTTCCTTTGACAACTTGCAACCAATTCACCATCAATGTCCCTACCGGTTTTCATTCTTCCATGATGAAAGTCTTCAACACCTCTTTGATATACTTGGTCTGAGAAATAAAGATACCACCATCCAGTTGTTGAACTTGTAAGCCAATAAAGAACTTAATTTCACCGATTAGAGACATTTCAAATTTCTTTTTCATTATATCAGCAAAGTCCATACATATATCATCATTGGCACAAAAAAATATGTCATCAACAAACACTTCTGCTATCAACATCTTGTCTCCATTTGTCTTCAAATAAATGTTGTTGTCCTCACTTGTATGATGGAATCCAATCTTGATCAAATGTGTATGTAATCTATCATACCATTCTCTTGGTGCCTGCTTAAGACCATTCAAAGCTTTGTGCAATTTACACATCATGTCTTTATCATCGGTCAAGGAAAATCCATCCAGTTGTTCAATGTATACTTCTTCTAGAATCCCATTTAGAAAGGATGACTTGACATCCATTTGGTAGACTTTGAATCCCTTATATGTAGCAAATGCCAACAACATCCTTACACCTTCTAATCTAGCAATAGGTGAAAATGTTTCACAATAATCCTCTCCTTCCTCTTGAGCATACACATTGTAGACTAACCTTGCCTTGTTTCTTACAATCCTTCCTTCTTCATCCAATTTATTCCCAAAGACCCATTTTGTTCCAATTACATTCTTATCCTCCGGTCTAGGAACTAGTGACCATGTCTGATTCTTCTCAATTTGATCTAATTCTTCATTGATTTCCTTAACCCAATCATCATCCTTTAGTGCTTCCTTAATTGTCTTGGGTTCAATTGTAGATATCAAACATGAATTCTCTTTGATATTTCTCCTAATTTGCACACCTGCATTCTTATCACCAATTATCTATTCTTGTGAATGATTCAATCTGACATATCTAGGTATTGCCTCTATCGGTTCTGCATCTTCTTCATCAGGTTCTTCATCTTCTTCCTCACTGTCATCGCTTACCGGTTGAGCACCTAGTTCAGCATTTGTCGGTTCTTCATTATTCTTTGCTTCCAGTTCAATGATCACAAACTTTTCCTCATTATCATCCTTTTCAAGTTCTAATCTGCTTGCACCTTCAGACTTATTAGATAAATCATCAACTTTTATATTAGCACTTTCAACAATTTTCTTAGTTCTCTTATTGTAACATTTATATGCTTTACTCTTAGAAGAGTAACCAAAAAAAATTCCCTCTTCAGATTTTGCATCAAACTTCTCAGTGTAGTTATCTCTCTTGATAAAACATTGACTTCCAAAGATTTTTAAATAACTAACACAAGGAAATTTTCCATACCATAGATCATAGGGTGTCTTATTGTTACCTCTTTTTATCAGTACCTGGTTTAAAGTGTATACAACAGTACTGACCACTTCTCTCCAAAACATTTTGGATACATTACCCTGTAATAACATGGTTCTTGTAGCTTCCACTATTGTTCTGTTCATGCTTTCTGTTATGTCATTCTGTTGTGGTGTCCTTGAAGCAAACATCTGTCTCTTTATACCCTATTCATTACAATACTTAACAAATTCATTAGATGTGAATTCACCTCCTCGGTCTAATCTTAAACACTTTAAGTTCTTATCGGTTTCCTTCTCAACTGAAGCTTTAAATGATTTAAATTTATTAAATGCTTTTGATTTGTCTCTCAAAAATGTTACCCACATCATTTTAGAATAGTCATCGGTGAAGATCATGAAATACCTAATAGTAACTCTTTATTCTCATAGGACCACAGAGATCAGTATGTACCAAATCTAAAACATTCTAAGAATTACCATTCTTTCTCTTGAAAGAAATAGAGGCCATATTACCGATTTGACAATCTTTGCATATCACACTATCCGGTTTGACAAGTTGGGGTAATCCTCTTACAACACTTAACTTTCTTATCTTAATCAAATTATCAAAATTAACATGACAACCTCTTTTATGCCATAACCAATTGTCTTCCATTCTTTCAACTGGACAATCATTAACATTACTATTCAAATGGAATAAGTTACCTCTAGTTTTCTTCCTCATAGCAATCAGTTCACCATTACCTCCAAGAGTTTTGCAAACTCCACTCTTAAACTCAAGCAAATAACCTTTATCATTGAGCTAACCAACACTTAAAAGATTATGCTTAAGACCATCAACCCAAAATACATTATCAACATTACTCTTTCCATTTAGAGAGATTGAAACTTTACCTTTCACCATGCAAGGAGAGTTGTTCCCAAATCTAACAACACCTCCATCAAATTCATTAAGGGTTATGAACTTACTTTTGTCTCCGATCATGTGGTGCGAGAAACCACTATCTATAATCCATTCATCACTATTCTCCATATGAGATACTATTGCCTTTTTATCAGAAAGTTCCTCCTTCACAACTACAAACACAATTTCTTCATTGTCATCTTCTTCTTCTGACTCCTCATTGGTCACACCTTCATCTACTACAACATAACAATGTTTCTTGCCATTTCCTTTGAATCTTCTAAACTTTTCTTTCTTATAGGTGTTGGGGCATTTAGTAGCAATATGACCAATTTTATTACAAGAGAAACACTTCAAGGTACCTTTCCTTTATACTTACCAGTGCCTCCTGGAAATCTCTTTGCTAACAATGCTTCAAGTTCCATCACTTGATCTTCATTGTCTTCATTTCCATAGTTGCTTCTATGACTTGTCCTGCACTCATGATTTTGACATATATCTTTTCCTTTTCTAGTAGATGAACCGGTAATAGAAGCTTTAAAGGCAGATTCAGTAAATTTTGTCACACTATTGTCAAAACTATTTAACTCAAAAGTTGTAAGCTTACCAATCATTGAATCAAGAGTTGCCTTATCCTTGGAAATAGATCTAAGTTCTTGGATTTCTGATACTCTTATATCATACCGATATTGAAGAGTTCTGAGCATTTTACTTACTATTGTATCATCTTCTATTTTGTCTCCAGCACTCTTAATACCACCCACAACTTCTTTGATTCTCTGACCATACTGTCCAATATTCTCTCCTTCAAGCATTCTCATGCCATCGAACTTTCCTCTCAAGCTTTCCTCTTTAGCTCTTTGAACATGCTCATCTCCTCCATAGATTGTCTCCAACTTTTCCCCAACCTCACCTGCAATTTCCAATCCTTGAACATCAATATATTCTGAATCAGATAAAGTACTTACAATAACTTCTAGGGATTTCATGTTATCTTATCGTTCTTTGAGTTCATCCAGTGTCAAGGGAGTAGTGGTAGGAGTAACATATGTTATTTCAACTTGCTTCCAATATTGTGCACCAAAACCTTTTATGTAGATCTTCATTATGTCTTTCCAAATCTTGTAGTTATCCTTATTGAGCTTGGGACCCTCTTTCTGTTGGCATTTTGATGATGTTTTGATTGTCATTGATGGACACACACTTTCTTGATGTATGAGTTATGCTCAACCGGTAATTGTTCCAACCGGTATTATGTATTATAGTCTTTAGACTATCGGTGTTTTGCAGAAGATGTTTACCGGTCACAAATTGACTGAAGACCTCAAGCGGTATGGAGAACCCAAGCGGTATGAAAACCTCAAGCGGTTCGAGGATCTCAAGTGGTATGAAGGAACAAAGCGGTAGTTAACATTTTCTAGTCTTCATTTTTGACAACCAGTAATCGGTATATTGTATGAACCGGTATTACTCTGTGATGAGTTACCAACTGGTATTTATGTGATGACTTATCATCCACCGACACTTTGGCGGTGATTTTGTGCCGTGTTACCAAATGTGTCTAGATGCACTGAACCTAGGAACTTGTAGTTTAATCCTATTGGACTAACATGAAATCAGTTTCCTTTATAAGGACATCATGTCTAGGGTTTGTATGGATGAGAGATGTATGATGTATGAGAAGGTTATGTGCGATCTTTGCAGAGAAGATTAGGTTTGTGTGAAGAGTTAGAGTGTGGAGATATTCAAGACTGAAGTAATGTTGAAATGCATTAACAATGAGCTATCAAGGATCTAACCAAGCATAATGTGCTAGTATCGAGATCACTCACTTGTTGATTACTCACATCTTTGACAAGTCTGAAACCCTTAACTGGGTAGGCCCAACAAAACCTTTGTAAATCCTCTAACAAGGTGGTTCACAACTATCGATCTGTAATCCTTTAACAAGGTAGTCTTTAATAGGACTTATCTCCTAACAAAGATCTAGATTCCTATCAGGATCTATTTTGGTGAAGAACATTGTATGACCTTAACCGGTCTGACCTTAAACGGTCTGGTTTCTATTTTGCAGATAGTTACTTGTGAGTTTTTGCTCACCGTGGTTTTTCCCATTTGGGTTTCCACGTCAAATATCTTGTGTTATGGTGATTGTGGTTTTGTGGGTGAATGCTTTATTTACTATTTGGTTTGCATTTATCTTAACCAATTTATTAGTGAATCTGTTATACCGGTTATTTGCTAAACTGTTTAAGAGTATGAGTTCAGTATTTTTTGGTATACTAATTCACCCCCCCCCCCTCTTAGTACTCATCAATTGGTATAAGAGCCAACCTTTCTATAAGTCTAACCATTTGGAAGGATATATGGGGGAATACACTACAAGGGAACTTACTCATCGTCCCACTTAGACTGAGAGAGCCTATATTGAACTCAAAGTCTTGAGAAACTGATGGAACTTACTGAAAATAGCTTTTCTGATGAAGCTGACATGGATGCCCTTGTTGAAGAAGTTGAAAAAATGAATGAATCTAAATCCAACCTGAGAAAGGAGTTGGAAGGTTTGAGTATCAGAATGTGTCAAGAGCTTGAGAACCGAAGGAAAGATGAAGATCTGGTAAAAGACAAAGATCATGAGATGTCCAAGTTGAAGCAAGAAATCAGTGCCCTTACCACTCATCTCCAAGAGAGTAAAGTGGAAAAAGAAGAAATGCAAGGTGAACTAAACATGGCTATTTCTGAGAATGCAACCTTGATGGAATCTAATGCTGCTATTTCCAAGGAACTTGCCGAGTCAAAGGAGATACTTGCCAAATTCAATTAGAGTACTGCTAAGCTAGAGAAAAAGCTAGAATTGACAAAACTGGTAAAGAATACTACTAGACTTGGTTTCTCTGGGTATGAGGAAGGTGAAACCTCTGGAACAAAAGCTGAAGCATCAAAGAAGCAACCAACACCCAAGGATTAAGGTAAGAAAAAATTTAAACCTGTTTGCTTCAATTGTCTCAAGGAAGGACATACTACTAATGTGTGTAGAAGCAAGGCCTACAATAATTTTCCTTATTTTCTAAACAATAAGCCTAGATCCAATAGATTCAATGGAACCTTCTATGCATGCAAAAAGTTTGGGCATAGAGAATTTGAATGCATGTCTATTTTGCACAACACTGGGAGATACCCTCCAAGGACTCAAGGAGTTATCCTAGAACCCTCTGTGAACTGGAATCCCAACCGGTATAATACCTATGACCATCGGTCAGGTGGCTATCAAGCGGCAACTAGTCGGAGAGCAACCTGTTTGATCTGTCATGGTAGTGGTCACACTGGTGCAACATGCAGAAGGAAGAATGGTAGTATGAATAATGGACCATGGAGAACACTTGGAATAGTATGCTATCATTGCAACAAACCAGGACACATTGCCAGAACCTGCAGAATGAGAAAGAACCTATCGGATGATATACTGATCACTCAAGAAGGGAAGATTGATGTTGAAACCATTCAAGCGGGAATGAATAAAACTTGGAAAAAGAAACCTGAAGAAGTGTCACAGGATGAATCGGTTTCTGCACCTAGTGTGGAAGTCTCTGAACCGACAAACTGAGCTTCAGAAAAGCTTAGGGGGAGCATATCGGTGAAATATTTGAACCCCTGGTTTATATCGGTAAAGACCTTAACCGATATAAGTTACCTATCATTCAGCATAAGACTTGAAATGGTAAAAGGCAAAATTAGGGTTTGTACCCTAGCGGTGATGCATTTATTATGGTAGGTGAAAGATTGTTTAAAAGGGATTTTTGTCGTCATTTTCACTTATCAGTTTGCGAAAGAAGAACTTTCAAAGAGTAGAGTGACAAAGAGCGATTCGCCTAGCAATTCAAAGTGAATCCAAAAATCTTGCAGAGGAATCCAGCAGACTTTCAATCTATCGGTGAAGAACACTAAGCGGTGTTCCAAGAAACCAAAGTGGTGTGTTGTGAGCGACATTGGCAAACCCTAAATTTTGAATTGTGAAGGTATTTCTTGAAATTCTTGTTTATCATTTAATCATAGCTTCTGCATCGCACTCCAGTTCTAGTGTACCTGTAGATTCAACCGAGTTTCTTCAAAAGAAGATGAAATATAATGCCCTATCCCAGATACCCGTCGGAGTTATTATCGAGGAAGACATTTCAGGATATATAGATTGTAAACTAGAAGAATTAGGATCCTTAGTGATTCATTCTTAGTTAGGTCTGTTTTGTGGGGATGAACAGAAAATCAAACCTGAATATAGCATCCTAGAGAGGAAGAAACTGCACAATGCGGTTTTTTTTCTGGAAGAGTTCACTGAAGATCACATCCGTATCATCCCGAGCAGAGTGCACGGTGATAAAATATATCTTGAGCGGACGCATGACATCACACCGGAAGCAATTCATGTCGTCACCAGTTTCTGTAACATTGGAGAGGTGCCAGCTCTAAGGAAGGTCACCAAGACTGAAATGACTAAGCTCACCGGTTCTTTGAGTGACAAACGAGCGATGACCGTCAACACCATCAAAGATGATCTGGTTAAGTATGCTTGCATGGTGATTGGCTACCAGATGTTTTATGCTAGCAGAATGAACTCTGTCCCTGCTGTTGCAGTGAATGCCGCCTAGAGAATGATTAAGGAAGACACCTCATTTGATTTGTGTACCTGTTTGTAGAAGCAATTGCTACTAAACGTAAAGTCCATTAAACAGGATAATGCTTTAAGGTTCAGGTTTGGACAACTTTTGGTCAACCTATTCTTTTACTTTCAAGGTTATTTCCCTGGAATAGGTGATGTGCAATGGTCTGCTGACTTATCGGTCTCCAGACAAATCAAGGAAAGTCTTCAAGTAGTGAAAAATTCACATCCTCAGAATCTGAACAAATACTTTGATGAATTCAAGTGAAAAATGAGCTAGAGGATGAGGATATCTGGAGATATTGTGAAGAAATATGAAGATGACATCTGCTTCACCATAAAGGTAGATGAATGCATAATGGAAGTGGTGGAACCAAGAAAGGAAGCAGTTGAACTAATGGGGTATGAAGTGATGTATGATATGTTGATCAGGTATGCCTCTACCCTGCTTGCCTCACCAGTAGATGCTAAGAAAAAGAGAACCGACACCTACTTAGAGAGGGTAACACCCGTTGAAGATCCTACACAGAAAAAGGGCAAGGCAATACCATCGGTATCGACACTGGTTACCTCTGCCAGTCCAAAAGTGACCAAGCGGTCACTTGCCAAGAAGAAACCTGAGGTTGCTCCCACTAAAGTATTCGAGAGGAAGTGGAAAACCAAAACCAGCTCACCGGAGTCAAAGGATATTGAATCGGAAATTCAACCTAAGAAGACAAGACAATCAAGCAAGAAGGCAAAATCTACCGGTATTGCACCTGCAACTTCAACACCGGTAAACATAGATATTTCGTCCTATAAGCCTATGACACATTGTCAGAGGACAATCAAGAACATTAGGAGAAAATTGCTTGATGATTTAAAAGAGCATTTTGACGATTTTAATGATAATGAGAAAGATGAAGCAGAACAAGAGGTTATTAGATATTTGTGTGTCAATGACCGGTCGCCATCTAAAATCAGATTAGTCACACTAGATTATTTATACAATTCTTTAGATAACAAATGGTGCATTGCCATTGAAAAAGAACAGGAAATAAGGGAGAGAGTCTTTGCACAATACTTTCCCGATGCCTCTAATTCTGAATTATTTGAGATAATGGATAAGAACAAAGGCCTCTTCTTCATGAGAAGAAGAAGACTCTGGCTACTGGAAGGTAAAGCTTCTGAAGTGGAGGACACACATTTACATGCCAAAGCTGTTGTCCGGTTACACCAAGTGTGTGAGGCCAATCCAAAGGCTGAACAAGCACCTGATCTAACATCAGGCAAACCAGATGAAGCATTTGACAGTGAAGGGGAAAGAGTGACAGAGAAAAATGATCCCATTGATGTGGATGTATTAGATGTTGAGGATGTCACTCGGGACACAAAGAAGGGGAAACAGGACAAAGAAAAAGCAGAGAAAGAGAAACAGGACAAGGAAAAAGCTGAAAAAGAGAAGCAGGACAAAGAACAAATGAAGAAAGAGCAAGCGGAAAAATCAAAGAAAGAGGAAGACAAGAGGAAATAGGAAGAGAAAAAGAAAGAGGAAGACAAGAGGAAAGAGGAAGAGGAAAAGAAAGAGGAGGAGAAGAGGAAACAAGAAGAAGAGAAGAGAAAAGAAGAGGAGAAGAGAAAAGAAGAGGAGAATAGAAAAGAAGAGGAGAAGAGGAAAGAAGAGGAGAAAAAGGAGGAAGAAAAGAAAAAGCAGAAAGAAGACAAGAAGAAGGAAGAACTGAAGAAGAAATAAGAAGAGGAGCAAAAGAAGAAAGAAGAGGAAAAGAAAAGAGCAGCAGAGGAGAAGGAAGCAGAGAAAACCAAACAAGCGGAGACTCCTAAGGCAACTAGTGGTCAAGCCAAATCGGTTGACACCACCAGTCTGATTGACCTTCAATCAACAGATGAGTCCGAGCTGCTGCGAGGCATCAAACTGGCACAAGACAGATTGGAAGAGTTGCAGAGGAAGAAGGAAAGGGATGTCATATAAACTATGGTTGACACCCTTACTAGTCTAATTCCTGGTACTAACCTCCCCAGTACCGATTCCTCTTTGTCCAAGCTAAAACTCCTTTGTACTGTAGTAGAGGACCAAGTACAATGTTTGGAAGATGTTGCTGCAACCACTAGGAAGAAGAATCATGAAAAGGCACTCAACACTGCCTTAGTCAAGAAACTGAATGAGCTCCAGTCACATCTTCTGAATCAGCAGAAGGATGTCAGGGGTGCTATGGATGAGGGAAAATTATTGTTGAGTAAAATCTGCCAACCCCATCTATTTTGTGATGATGTGCTTAAGCAGAAAGATAAACTCTAATCGAATTTCCAGGCATACATCAACACCTTCAAGATGCCATATGGTTCATTTACTACATATGGGCAAATGGTTCATCATTATCAGCTGTAGACTGCCAGGGTGGAATCAAAAATCTGCAATCGGACAAAAGATTTGCAGGAGCATCAACTGGTCTTATTACCCAGACTGCAGATTCTTTAGAAATGTTTTCTCAATCTGGAAGCCATAACGGTAAGTCAAGAGATGAGTACCATTGATGCTATGGAAGAACTGGTATTCCAGATGCAGACAAAAAGTGAGGTTGCTACCTCATTACTTGAGTCATGGACATTGGCCATGAAAACTTTTATGCAAGATTTTAAATCTATTTTTGATAAGTTTTATTCCTTATTGTTATAAACATTTACTCTATTTTTATATATAAGGAAACATGGGTTATTCTGCATTACTTTGTCATTGTTAGCAAATGGGGAGTAGTATTTAAAATTTTGGTGAATGTTATCATTTCATGTATACTTTCATGTTACCACTTTGGGGGAATAGTATACATTGTAATTTCTGTTAAAATTTTGGTGAATGTTACCTTCATCTACTGCAACATAACAATGTTTCTTGCCATTTCCTTTGAATCTTCTAAACTTCTCTTTTTTATAGGTGTTGGGGCATTTAGTAGCAATAGGACCAATTTTATTACAAGAGAAACACTTCAAAGGTAGCTTTCCTTTATACTTACCAGTGCCTCTTGGAAATCTCTTTGCTAACAATGCTTCAAGTTCCATCACTTGATCTTCACTGTCTTTATTTCCCAGGTTGCTTCTATGACTTGTCATGCACTCATGATTTTGACATACATCTTTTCCTTTTCTAGTAGATGAACCGATAATAGAAGCTTTAAAGGTAGATTCAGTAGATTTTGTCACACTATTGTCAAAACTATTTAACTCAAAAGTTGTAAGCTTACCAATCAATGAATCAAGAGTTACCTTATCCTTGGAAATAGATCTAAGTTCTTGGATTGCTGATACTCTTATATAGTACCGAGGTTGAAGAGTTCTGAGCATTTTACTTACTATTGTATCATCTTCTATTTTGTCTCTAGCACTCTTAATGCCGCCAACAACTTCTTTGATTCTCTGACCATACTGTCCAATATTTTCTCCTTCAAGCATTCTCATGCCATCGAACTTTCCTCTCAAGCTTTCCTCTCTAGCTCTTTGAACATGCTCATCTCCTCCATAGATTGTCTCTTACTTTTCCCAAACCTCACCTGCAGTTTCCAATCCTTGAACATCAATATATTCTGAATTAGATAAAGTACTTACAATAACTTCGTAGGGATTGCATGTTATCTTGTTGTTCTTTGAGTTCATCCGGTGTCAAGGGAGTAGTGGTAGGAGCAACATATGTTGTTTCAACTTGCTTCCAATATTGTGCACCAAAACCTTTTATGTAGATCTTCATTATGTCTTTCCAAATCTTGTAGTTATCCTTATTGAACTTGGGACCCTCTTTCTGTTGGCATTTTGATGATGTTTTGATTTTCATTGATGGACACGCACTTTCTTGATGTATGAGTTATGCTCAACCGGTAATTGTTCCAACCGGTATTATGTATTATAGTCTTTAGACTATTGGTGTTTTGCAGAAGATGTTTACCAGTCACAAATTGACTAAAGACCTCAAGCGGTATGGAGAACCCAAGCGGTACGAAGACCTCGAGCGGTTCGAGGATCTCAAGTGGTATGAAGGAACAAAGCGGTAGTTAACATTTTCCAATCTTCATTTTTGACAACCGATAATCGATATATTGTATGAACCGGTATTACTCTGTGATGAGTTACCAACTGATATTTCTGTGATGATTTATCATCCACCGACACTTTGGCGGTGATTTTGTGTCGTGTTACCAAATGTGTCTAGATGCACTGAACCTAGGAACTTGTAGTTTAATCCTATTGGACCGACATAAAATCAGTTTCCTTTATAAGGACATCATGTCTAGGGTTTGTATGGATGAGAGATGTATGATGTATGAGAAGGTTATGTGTGATCTTTGCAGAGAAGATTAGGTTTGTGTGAAGAGTTAGAGTGTGGAGATATTGAAGACTGAACTAATACTGAAATGCATTAGCAATGAGCTATTAAGGATCTAACCAAGCATACTGTGCTAGTATCTAGATCACTCACTTGTTGATTACTCACATCTTCGACAAGTCTGAAACCCTTAACCGGGTAGGCCCAGCAAAGCCTTTGTAAATCCTCTAACAAAGTGGTTCACAACTGTGGCTCTAAAATCCTTTAACAAGGCAGTCTTTAACAAGACTTATCTCCTAACAGAGATGTAGATTCCTAACAGGATATGTTCTGGTGAAGAACATTGTATGACCTTAACCGGCCTGGTTTCTATTCTGCAGATAGTTACTTTTGAGTTTTTGCTCACCGTGTTTTTTCCCATTTGGGTTTCCACGTCAAATATCTTGTGTTATGGTGATTGTGGTTTTGTGGGTGAATGCTTTATTTGCTATTTGGTTTGCATTTATCTTAACCGGTTTATTAGTGAATCTATTATACTGGTTATCTGCTAACTATTTAAGAGTTTGAGTTCAGTATTTTTTGGTATACTAATTCACCCCCCCCCCCTCTTAGTACTCATCACTTTCTTCATCATCTTGAATTACTCGGAATCTTTTCCTCAAGCGGTTAGGCTTTCTGCACTCAGAGGACCAAAGCTCTGATATCAATTGTTAATCCTATGAGAATCTGGTTAATACTGAGAGGGGGGGGGGGTGAATCAGTATTGAGACCAATTCAAACTTTAACTCAAAATCAAACTTATTTCAGATCTGAGATATCTCAACTTCTGTAATCACATCTAATAACTTCTTTATCAGATTTGCTTAACACATTAATAAAATCATTTACCAATACTTTCACCACCAAAGTAATCATATAAACTTGATCAATTACCAACCCATTAACCTTATCAATAAGATCAAATACTTTCTCAAACAACTTCTTATCAATACCAGTAACCTCTGATAAAGTTCTGATAAAAGATCATAACCAGTGTCTCAGAAATAATGCATGAAAGGAAATATAAACAAGAACATCACATGAAAAGCATTTCACACATGAACACCATAAGTTTTTGACGTGGAAACCCAAATAGGGAAAAAACCATGGTGAAAGTTGGCACCCACAAATATTTGTACTCTTTTGAAGTATGCCATGTGAGGAGCTTAGGCTTGTTAGAAGCTTACAATACGTCTGGTTAAGAGCAGACCTTGTTAGGAGTCACCCGGTTAGGGGATTTGCCTTGTAGCCCGTTTAGGACCTTGATGATATGTTAGGATCAACCTCATGAGAGGATTTAACACTAAAGTTTGAGAGATGCCATGTTAGGGGACTTAAATGTTTAAGGCCTGTTAGAACCTACCCAGTCAAGGGATTTAACCTGCTACAACTATTAGGGAACAACGGTAAGAAAATGATCTGTTACTTGCACTTCTCTGCTTGCTTGCTCAGATCCAGTTATACACAACACTCTGAAACTCTCAAGTAGATCTCACACTTCTCTTGGACGACTTAACATATTATCTAAGACCACCAACACAATAAACATCAACCGTGTCAATCTAAATATCCATCTCAACTAGGTCAGCCACAAAACCTAATTACATCATGAATTTACAATAAGATGACAAAAGATCATCGTAGATCACTATCTAGATAATTACAACAAATTACAATGCAATATGAATCGTTGGTTGATCTTAACTCATCACGGAAATCCGATCTGTATCCTCAAAACACTCTACTAAGCATTTCACTGATTCCCAATAAAATCTTCCTTGAATCGTGCCAAAATATCTATTAAATCTTTCACGTGGGTTGTGTCGTGTTACAAACTTTAAGTAGACTCGCTGTTGATCACCATCATAATAGAAATCATTACCGGTTTGATGATTTCTTCACCAATCCTTAAACCCTACTAAAACCTTAGCAAAACTTCATCAGAAATTTGAAATACACCTTCTGGTAATCATCACAAGTTTCAATTCCGGTCATACATCTTTCCATGATATAAGTTCACCATACAAACCACATATCACCAATCATCGCCAATTGATCGATCCAGTCAAAATAATTTTGCTTTACTGGTTAAAGTCCTATTTCACAAACTTTAGCTCATTATCAGTAAACCCTGTCTTCCGGTAAACCAAATCACTTAGATGACAAAACAAAACATCAGGAACATCAGTTCCCAGCAATGACAACACAAATAACTGATCATGTCATCTATTCATAGAATCTCAATCTCTTCATCACAAATAGACTTCTATCCTTTACCTGTGCAGTAATCCAAATTCAACTGCATCACTTGATCTGCATCAATTATGCCAAATGCCAATAGGATGCATCAATCTCAATATTGTATTCATAATGAGCAACAAATTTTCCAATAAGGTTAGGGAATGAGTTAATAGAGCCATGTGGTAGATCAGAAAACCAAGAAAGAGAAAATCCACTTAGACTCTTTGGGAAGAGTCTTTGTAGGTAAACGTCACTATAGGATACCTCTTGGAAAGCTATGTAAAATTATCTAACATGTTCTTGGGGATCTTATTTCCCTTTGTATTTGTCAAATTTGGGCATCTCTAAACTAGGTGGATAGGGGGCCCTTGAGAGCAACAAATTAAAACGACATGGGCATGTCTCTTCAAAAGTATAGGGCTTCTTGCGAGTCCCATCTTTGAGGTTTTGATTATATTCTTCATATCTTGTATTTCCTTTGCTAGGTTAGGCACTTGGGGTGTGGTGATATGTTGATGTTGGAGAGGACAGAGTTGATGGGTCAAATTGGGTATGTATGGGATATGGGTAGTTACCAGTGGAATGCTACCACCAATGTATTGGTAGGAAGATGTAGTTGCTTGTGAAGTGGTTGGTAGATGTGGGAGTGGTGCAACACTAATGGTTGGAAGGCTAGTATTGATTTATCGGACTGAAATTCCTAAAGGTACGGATGTTGTGGGTGGTTGGGTGGTAGGATTAGCAGTGTTTGCAGGTATGGAAGTGTTCGGTTGAGGATTGATGAGGGTATTAAGAACGGGCCTATCGATAAATTCACCCTCCATGGGGGTATCAAGGATGGTTTTATCAAAGTCGATTGACAATATTGCCCCATATGTAATGAGATCTGCTAGGAAAATGCTAGGATTGGTCTTTATCAGCTTGTTTATCATTTCTTGGTTATATGGATCTCCCATGAAAGTTTGCAAGCGAGGTGAATGTTTAGGTTGTTCTACAAGGATTTCCTCTTCTCGAATCTCTGGGTCAATATGGGAATTAGGATCGGGAAGTGCATCTCTTTGGGCATCCCTCTTTTTCTTTTGGGCGTGCGTGTAGACCATACAAGGGTGACTTCAAAATGACAAAAGGATGGTTTGAAATGATAGGGATATGGAAATGCTAGATGAAGAAATATTGGATTTGGACTTAGGACTTAGTGCTTTGAGTGAAAAATCAAACCTTAGGGTAGGACTAGATTTTGGATTAGGTTGAACCTTGGTCCTTTGATTAGGATTAGGTTGGATTCAACTGCATTAAAATCTTCTCTCACTTGGAATAGACAAAGTTTCTAAGAAAAATTAGATGAGATGTAGGGATCAATGATTTGGCTATGAAGCAAGGTAGAAACCTAGCTAAGTTGAATCTAGATCCTCTAATTAAGATTGGATTTGGATTAGGTCTTTTCTAACTCAGGTTAGGTTAAGTTCCTAGGAAAAGTCAGACATAGATAAGGGTTTGGATCAACATTGGATGATTAAATCCAATTAGGAACAATACTTGAGATAGATAGTTTCTCAAACACTATGCTAATTAGGGATTTTCAAAGGATAAAAGATCTAAATTAACTTTTGCAAAATTTTGATCTTAGTGTGGGGATGATGATGATTGGATGGGATTGGGTCGATTAGGATCATAAGGTTGATTTTGGTTGATTACACTAAGTCCACAGGGATCATGAAAGATTGGATTCAAAAGATGATGGTCTAAAAATGGATTGATAGAAAAATATGATTGGTGATGGATGACTAATAGTTTATCTTTGGATTAGGGAGATGTGACAGTGGAATGCGATAATTTCCATTAATGAATTAAGACAAGGCTAGCCTTTGATTGTGGGCTTGTGTTCTTAAAGGCTCTAATTCAAACTCATTGATAAATCCATGGATAAAGTCATGATATTGGTGTAGGAATACGTGATGTTTCAACAGGAGGTCACAATTTTTGTATAGACTTCTTCGCTTTTAGATAACCTTAGGACTAGGCTTCTTCATTTTTGAACTGATGATAGATGGACTTATTGATATGTTTGAGCGTCTTGAGGATATAACACATTGCAATTTTGGGGACAAGGTGCACGTTTTGATCAAATTTAGAATTTCTTCTCTTGGCAAGAGATATCAAACAATAAAACACATCAGCCAATTTGACACTTTGAGCAAGCGCAAGATAGGAGTGGGCCTAGATTAGCCTTGATTGAACGTAACGGGTTTCAACAATTGCAAGAACCTGAAAACATACAACTTAGGCTGGAAAGAGGTTAATATTTGCTAAAGCCCTTCGCTATAAATAGCAATAGCTTAGACAAAGCAGACACATAAAGATATGGTGACACGAGCTTCGTGGTTGGCACAAGCACACCAAATCTCTTACCCTGAAGGTTTGGAAACCTTTTGACTAAGGAGTTTTGTATCTCACTGTTACAAGTGCGGCTGTCGTTGCACCAAAAGATCGACTTGTTAATGCCTGATACAACCATTATACTTATAGAATCCACAAGAGGTGGTTAAGCCATGTCACAAACTCAAGTGCTATGTTGCACAACATAAGGGGACTAAGGGCGCACACCTTACAACATCTCACGATGAAGGGTACAGTAAGGGTTAACTTTGGGATATGATCCACATTCCCTGAATTAGCAAATATGAGATTTTGGCCTTCTAGAACAATGGTGTTTAGCCAATCCTGAGGAACAAAATGACATACGAATTCACAAGGCAATCCACTAAAAGCTTTGCAACCCTTATCAAAAGACCCGAATTTAGATTTCACCTTGGCCATATGGACCATTTGAGCACAAGGTTTCACTTGCCACCCGTTTATATAGCAACTTGAGTCACTTCTTTGATTCATTCACTCTCACAGGTGTAATGCACCAAGAGGCAGGCTCACTACAAATATACCACAGTTTCTCTTGCACCTAACAAAGGGGAGAGGATACCTCCGTGATATTTTGGGTTTTAACATAGAATGCACAAATGTGCCAATCACAATAGACACTTGCTCTTTTTAATGCCTCATCACAAAATGTGAGTTCTTTATAAAACCAATTTGTAGCAAAAATGACAAAGTGACTGTTCTTTTTTAAAACCCGAAAATGACAAAGTGATTGTTCTTTTCAAACCATTTGTTGCACAAAGTAAAAGTGACTATCCTAGGATTGATCAATTTGCACAATTAAATGATTTTAAATAAGTATTTGCCAATTTTAAGCCTTGAAAACCTGCAAAAACAATTTGTTAGAGTTGATATATTGCAGCTGCACCCTTGTTAGCCAACAATTAGCAAAAATCAAAGGAAATGAACAAAATGAGTTTAAAGAAATGATTTCAACACTTACAAAAGCTCATGTGTCGTGGTTGTCAATTTTCCTGATTTCTTGCGTTTGTTTTCTCCTTCTTGCAAGTCTCTTTAGCAACTAGAAACAATACCAAATGTCCCACCTTTACATTAATAATAATAGGTCATAATAATATTCTTAACAATATGCTCATGCGTGCATACATTGCAGGCCGAAAATATGATCTTTCCTCTCCAACCATGGGAATGAAACCCTATCCAAATGTGGGTCAAGGTAGGAAAATGAGCCGCTTCTTAACAAAACCATGAAGAAGAAAATACATCGAGAACTACCATAAAACTGCATTGGTCAAAGTGGACTCTTGTAGAAAGGATGTGAAACCTGACATAAATAAGGCAAGTTGGGAAAGAAAACTTGTGCTCGAGAAAAACTTAATTGCGTTGCCCACCCTAGATAAAGCCCCTTAATGGAGTAGGCTGAGAAAAAAGTAAAGGCTGACCTGAGGGTGGGAAGCCCTATGCATAGGATTTGACCTATAACAAGGTAGCCCACAACAAATAAATGAGCCCCAATCAAAGCATCTGACAAAATTAAATTAAAGGCTTCCTAGACTGATTTGCGATATGTTGGCATTTGATCATTTGATCTTAATCGGTAATTGTATGTTTGCTTGATGCAACCGATACATGTTTGATTAGATTATTGTATGATGATTATGTTGTATTTTGTCATTGATGGAAACTATGTTTTTTACAGCCATCTAAGTCCTATAGGTCAACCAACAAGGTTTAACCGATAAGCAAAGATAGTTTTATCAGAACTGGTAATTAAAACTTTAATTGGTAAAAGACAGGCATAGTTATATTCCGACAATCGGTACATGAAATCTATGAAGAATGAGATGATGTGGTTCAACAACAACAATGAAGGATGGTACATGAAGTTATGTTCGTGACCACATGTGTTGATTTGATCAGATGAACGAGATGTGATTGACAGAGCAAGTATTCTGACTGAGACTTAATTGGTAGTGATGAAAATCACTAAGATCGGTAAAATGACACATAATTGGATTTGTTATTTCGGTGGCCGACATAACTAAGGCGTACAATGCAAGTTTGTCTAGATGCATTGAACCTAGGGAATTGTAACAAGGTTCTAGCCGACCTAATGATGCTTTTAAATGTGTGATGAGGCATGAAAGGATATATGTGTATGAGCTTGAAAGTGTGAAAGATCATTAGCAAATTTTGTATTTCTAATAGTGCGATGATCAAAGGAATTGAGAGATGACGTCTATATGATGTTGTAATGTTCGGAAGAGAATCTTATCAGACATTAAAGGTGTTATATGAGATCATTTGTACTTGTTGTCTCCCTAACTGTTGCAACAAGAAAACCCTCTTACAAGGTCACTCCTAATAGGGTGTAGTCAGATCCTAACAGTTCTAATCTTTAAATCCTCTAACCAGGTGACACATTAACTTGTGTTTTCAAATCTTAGTTACTTGGGTAGCTCCTAACAGGGCTGGTCCTCACAAGCCTTTTTGTAAAGCTCTTAACCGGGCTTAGACACTTCTAACTGGGTGTGCCCCTAACCGGGTGTTGTAGACCTTAACCGGTCAAAAGTCTATACTGCAACTAGTGGATCTTTGTGGGTACCTACTCCCACTGTGGTTTTTCCCATTTGGGTTTTCCACATATAATCTCTTGTGTCATGTGGTTTATGATTTGTGTGGTGATTGCATACTTGGTGTTATTTCTTACATGCCTATTAAGTTTTAAGTTGGTGAAATTGATAATCAGATTTGTATTGTTTTTACTTGCACTGATTCACCCCCACCCCTCCCCCCTCTCAGTGCCTTATAAGTTCATCACCATTTACTGTTACATGATGACTGTATGCTTGGTCACAATTTGTTCAATAGATAAATCATTCCTGACACCTAAATATATCTCCTTACCTCACTACAGGGTATTGTAAGAGTTTGACATAAACATTAACCTTGGAAGATTGAGTAGTCATGAAATGAGAAATGTGATGATTTAGAATTGAGCTTTAATTCAACATTGTATGCTTATGCCTTAGAAGTATACAAAATCTCGAAATTCATTTCACAACATTTACTGTTTGACAAAATATTTCAAAGAGATGTTAGCTCACGAAATACAGTTATTGCGCGATGTGCACAAAACTGATTTGGTGCAAAGGCTTTAGAAGATTTCAAGCAAATGCAATCGGCTAGTGTGATGTCCCACCTGGCATGTCAAATGTGATGTCAATAAAATGGAGATTAGTAGAAACTGTTAGAAATCAATATAAATTCGTAATAAAGCTCAACTATAAGCATATGAACTTAACCATTTAATAACATCTCAAATAAGATTAGCATATGAAACATAAATGAAGAACATGAACAAACATGCAAACTTTACTTCCCCATGATGCTCCCAATGCTATTCGTTTTTCTTTGTCCTTCTCTTCTTCATGATTCCGTTGCTACAAGATTGACATATGAAAATTGGGAGATGGTTGAGGATAATGAATGTGGACTGCTCTCACATTTGGCATAACAAAGGATGGAGATTTTTACGTGGTAAGAGGGATGTGGATTGGTGAATAGATGGCTTATGCAATCAAATTGATAGCATAAGAATGCAATGGAAGTGGATAATTTATGAAGGGGAGGGACTCCAATTTATAGATTTCCAAATTTGGAATGGATGGTGGAGATCAAAAGATGATGAAGGGCCAAGATTGAATGTGAGAGGAGAGGACAAGTGGGAGATCCAAGAGATTTAGCCATAAAGGAATTCCTTAATTCCACACTCCTCAAGGACATGGGGAAGAGGGACAAAGGGAATTGGGAGAAGATGGTCACGGGGACAATAAAAGGATTAAGGAATTGAAAATCCTTGGGAAGGGGACCATGGGGAAAATAAAGGAATTTAAAATTTCTTGGATAGATAAAAGTGGGTAGCATTTAAGGTTGGGAGGTGAGATGGGGGAGCCATTTATGGCATGCGGTTGACTAATACCTAATCTTGGAGATTAGGAATGTGCAAATGATTAGTGAGGGTGATTAGATGAAATGATGAGGGATTGAGATGCAAGTGGACAAGTTAGGAGGATGTGATGGGTGGAGAGAGACTGAGTGGAGATTTTTAAATTGAGAAAAATGATAATGAAGATTAGGCCTGGATTAATTAGGTTAAATGACGGAGATTAGGCAGAGGATTTGTAGGAACTAGGGTATTAGTTTAATTAATTGTGAATTAATTTAACTAACTGGGATTAGAAGGAAGATTGAAATATTTGCCTAAGGTTGAGTTCGAAACCTTAAAAGAACCGAGATATATATAATTAATTGATAAATTAATTATATGGATAGAAGGGGGTAGTTAATTAAATGTGATTTAATTAATTTAAAAATAATAAAGGGCTAACATGATTAATAAAACTAATTATGTGACATGGGGGTAATTAATTAATCTTTTTTATGTGTCTACACCCACCTTTTTGTTCATTTTGTTTCACTTGTTTTCTTGTGTTACACTTGTTTTCTTATGTTTCATAGATAATTTGTGGTGGAAACACTACCACTGTATATTTTCTTTTGTCTCACTCATTTGGTTGAGTTGCATGGTTCACATTCTTTTTCTTTGTGATCTATCATGTCCACCTTTTGGTTCATTTTGTTTCACTTGTTTTCTTGTGTTTCATAGATAATTGGCGGTGGAAACACTATGACTCATCATTTTGTTTTGTCTCACTCATTTGGTTGAGTTGCATGGTTCACATTCTTCTTCTTTGTGATCTAGCATGTCTACCTTTTGGTTTTTTTTTTCAGTTGTTTTCTTTTGTACCATAGATAATTGGTGGTTTCTTCATTGTTGATGTCTATTTGTATCTTGTTGCTTCTCATTATCTCTATGACGTTGAAAAATTTGTGTATGGATTTGGCTCATCTGTCTTCAATGAGATTATGAGATCATTTCCATATTTTGATTGCAAGAGTCCATCATTCCAATCATGCACTTTAATCATCTTTACCTCTCATATTCATTATAGCATATTTTTGTTTTCTTGTAATTTATTGTTATTGTCTTTAATATTCCCTTTGATATCCATTTATATATTGCTTTTTCTTTTTATTTATAGTGTTTGATTAATGAGATGACATTTAACTATATACCAACATTGTATGGCATCTATCCTATCCATTCTCTTGTTATTTCATTTGTTGGATTTTATAATTTTGTGCCTCTTAACCTTTGGCCATTCTTTTGTTCCATAGACAATTTGTTTCTTCATTGTTCATGCCTATTTGCATCTTGCTTCTCATCATCTCTATGATCTTGAGAAATTTATGTGGATTTGCCTCATATGTTCTCAACTTTTTATATTTTGATCTCAAGAACCTATCATTCGAGTCATGCACTTTAATCATCTTTACCTCTCATATTCATTATAACATCTTTTTTTTCTTTTTGTAATTTATTGTTGTTGTCTTTAATATTCCTTTTGGTATCCATTTCTATATTGATTTGTCTCTTTATTTATAATGTTTGATTAATGAAATTACACTAAACTATATATCAACTTTTGATGACATTAAACATTTATCAAATATTATAAATTTAATTAATATTAACTACCAATATATAAATCAATATTGACATTATGTAAAACAAATATTTTCTCACTCCCTTTAATAAAGAATAGACTAAAGTAAATGCAATTCCTTTCTATATTAAATAAACAGATAAAACATTTCATTGTGTTCTAAACCCTCATTATGCTTTCGATGCACTAAGAAAATAATTTGTTTTCTTTCCATAAAATTTGATTTGGAATAACATTTTATCTATTCAACATGGCGAACGAGATTCTAATTATAAAGAAACTAATATTCAAAGTTAAAATGTGCACAAAAAGGAAGATTGTAATTTAGAGATGGAGTTAAGTGAACTAGAGATAAGTAAAAATGCTTAAAAGAATTTTAGAGTTAATTAAGATCCCCATTATTACTCCAACTATCGTGACATGAGCCTTACTATATATATGTAGGCTTACCATTATTTTTGCATATATATATATATATATATATATATATACAAATAAATTTCCATATATAATGTATTTATATATTTATACATGCATGTACACATATATACATAAATATAGAGAAAATAAACAATAATACGAAGATTAAAATATGTAAAATTAAGAAAGGCCTAAGAATTGTGATAGCAAGCAAGAATATATATATATTAATAAAAAGTAAGACATGGGAGTTATAGAGGAAAGCAAGCGATTAAGAAATTTAATAAATAAGTACTAATGGAAGAAAATAAACAACCAATACAAAAATGATAAGCTAAGGGATCAACAAGAATGCAAGTGGGAAATGACACTTGAGGTTGAGACACATAGGAAAATAGGAGAAGAATAGATGAAATAAAGAAAAGATAGGGATGGCTCACAATGTGAAGAAGGGGATGCAAGCTACACATGAATAAGGGGTAGGAGAAAGCTGAATTGGAATAGGGTAATACCAACACAAAAGATGGAGAAAAGGGGAGGAAGGCTATCAATAAAGAAAGGGAATATAAGAAGAAAAAGATAGAAGGAAGCTCAAGAGAGAATAAAAGAAGGGAAGGAAAAGAGAGGTCATAAAGGAGGTAGAAAGTTTCTAAGGAGGGTCAATAGAGGGTGCCATGAGAAAATTAAACTTCCCCAACCATCGTGATTAAGGTTAGTGGGGTGATTTCCAAGTTATATAGCCTCTTCGAGTTTTCTCTTCAAGTGGATGTCTTCTTTGACCAATATCTAGTCGTCCTCCAAGTGGATGTGGTGTTTGGTGATGGAGGACTATTTAACAAGACCCAATATCAACATTCTTGATTATGACGTTGATATGACAATTGATCTTATCGACATCGGGTATGTCACAAAAATAAACAATCTTGTATAGCTCTAAGTTATTAAAGAGATATAATTTGGAATATTTTGGTGAAGAGATAAGGTTTCTCATAGTTGAGATGGGTTTGAAGGCACAGTTGAGGTTATTTTATGATTTGAATATTAGAAATCTTGTTGTAAATTCTTTTAATGTAGAGAGAGTAGAAACAAAATTAGCAAGTTTAACTACCTTGAGTTTGAAACTATTGCAAGATTTGGGTTGTTTGAATTCTCTCATAATGCGTTTTCCCTTGTACCCTTTCGATTTAAGACTTTGGTAACTATTGTTTTTTTTTCATCATCACTTATATGAAAATCTCTAGAGGCCAAAGTTTCTAAGATAATTATCTTTTAGGTTGGGTGGTGATGAGAGGAAGAGTGAAGGTAGAGGTCTATTTGGGTAGATTTTTTGAAGGCATTGTGGACTAAGGAACCATAAAGGTTTTTTATGAGAAAAATAAAAAGGAATGTGGTTTGGTCGTTGGTTTCAAGTTATTTGGTAAAAGAGATGCACTCAACAATGTTGTTTGATCATGAGAGGAACTCTTCTTATTTCTTTCGTCCACGAGTCTAGCATATATTATAGTATCATCAACACATCATTTCCACCATCTTGTTTTGAGGGGGAAGGAGTTAAAGACAATTTATTTGAAAATCTCCATGTTAAGGTTAGCCATAATAATGGATAGAGGAGATCACATGGTGACCTCATCCAACAACTTGTACAAGTCTCCCTAGAAGTGAAAAAATGTAGATCTCAAGTATAACTCTACCAAGGAGACAAGTTCGTCATTAGACTTGTGTCAAATTATTTCAAAATAGTCAAGAATAGGGACCTTCGTGAATAGGGAAACAACATCAATGCTAACCAAGATGTCGCCCCCTTCTAAATTTTTATCCTTGATAGACTAGACATGATGAAGAAGCTATACATTAGTGGGAAGATAAACTTAGCTAAGAAGGTTGTAAACTTGTGAGTTCATGAGTGGATGATATCCAAAATGGGTTTGATAGAAATGTCAACCTCATGTATTTTTGGATTGATAAATTTGGGGGTGACCTTTTTGATAGGAATACACTATTCACTTTTGATACAACCATCAAATGAAAAAGTGATTTTCTTTTTATATATATATTTTTTATTATCTTAGAGATAAAATTATAGAAAAATATTTTAATTAATGAGAAGTTCAAGTTTGAACGAAAATTTACTACTCCCAATTGATGAGTGACAAAGAGAAAATGTCATCTTTTCTTTCAAACATTTCTCTATTGGTCGCCCCATAATCACTCTTTTCCTTAGTGTTGAGAGGGACAATCATCACCTTTCTACTATCTTTTGGAATTATTTATGACAATCTAATTTTTTTTATACAGATCACCAAGTTTTAGGAAATGTCTCTATATTTTACATAGACACCTATCAAGACGGCAACATCTATGCAGCAACCAATATGCACCTTGGACAATATTTATTGATTAATTGAATATCAGAATACAACAGTTTTTTTAATTTTCAATAGATTAATAAATAAAGTCAAAAGTACATCTAGATACGACAGACATTTTGTAGAAGAGGAGGGTAATTTTCCAATCCTCTTTCAGTTTTCAAGGGGGAAAGTAGAAAAGAGAGAGGTATTAAAACAAACGGAGAAAAAGATTTAAATAAAACAGGGGGGAATTTGCTGAAGCTTCTCTTCCATGATGCCTCCAGTAAATAGCACAAAAAGGGGGCCCGAAGTAGTTGTTCGTCTGCGATCATGAGATTCGCAGATCCATTCTGCCCTCTATATTTCAATGGTTTTTTTCAACAACAGTTTTTTCCGAAAAGGTACGTTCGCCTATTTCAATCCTGGAAAAAAGTATGATAATAATTTTCCATCATTTGTTGTATATATCCAAAATATTCTGTCATTGAAATCTTTGTTTTTTTTTAAATTACCGTGTACATGAAGAATTGGAGTTTTTTTAATTCTTCACTGCTCAGATTTTCCTAAAATTTCTATAAATGATTGATTCTGTCCAATGTTAAGGCGGTTCAATTGTTTATTTCAACATTTTGTCTTGGAAATTGAAAATTCATTTCAAATGCCAGTAATAGTTTAATTTCTCTTTCTATTTCTTTTAATATAACATTCATTTTGCCCTGTTAATCCTATTTTAGGGTACACATTGAAAATAAGTTAAATAACGAGTATTTACTGTTCCATTCGAGTTCCTTAGATTTAAAATGAGAGTTGAAACAGCTCCTTATAATGGAAAATCTGAGTCCTTTTTTAAACAGCTGCTCTATTATAATCTAAGGGCAGGTCTCCATGCAGCTACTTAGCTTATTTTGTGGAGCTGGTGGTTCCATGAAAGTTGAATTTTGCTCCTTATAAAAACTATCAATTATTTCAAATTATATTTTTAATATAATCTTTAATAATAATAAATTTTCACTTAAATTTTAGAGAAAAAAATGGAAACATAAAAAAAGGGAAAAAAAATTGTGGAGCCACTTGTCATTTTTCTCAATAAGTAGTTGCTGCTTATTTTCAGCCCCCCTTTTTTTCAAAGCTTATTTTTAAGTTTTAAGTAGTGGCCCCTACACGAAAATAGGAAAAGATTCTAATTTATCCTTTCCTCTTAATTAAAAATTTCCCTGGGAACACTCCAATTGCTTAATTTTAAGCAGATTTTACATTTAAACAGCAGCATGAGGACATGAAGTAAATTCCCATTAAAATATGTGATTTTATAATATTGTATATACCTGAAATCCTAGACCAACCTATCTCTGAATCTTCAACTTAGTAATTGTTTAACTTATGTTCTTTAATTGGCAAAAGCTTGCCCTTTAGGAAAGCTGATACAGCGCCATTATTGATGGGCGAATCTCTGCTATGGAGATTACTTATTCAACCAGCAAAATCAACACTTTAAGTAACCCTGGTCTTGCACTTGACCTTGAGTCATTTTTGAATCATTTTTGTGGATTTAGCTATTGGTAGGGTAGATTACAGAAGGAGGTAATTTATAAGTTTAGTTATATTATTTCTTAGCTTTGTCCTGCAGTCTGCCAATCAATATATATATTACATAGAAATCCAGGTACAGGCAGTTTCACTTTTAGGGGTTAATGGAAATGCTTTGCATTTGTATAGAATGTCATTTGATAATGTAGCTTCTAGGAAACTGTGATCTTAATTGAAGTTTTTAGGAAACTGTGATCTTAATTAAAGTGTTTATTAAAAAAAAGATCTAGTATTTAAATTGAAAATTTTAGTCATTTATTTTAATTTCTAAACTTTCAGAGAGGTCACCCATCTCAGTACTATTCAGATCCAAGCGTGCTTAATGTGAAGTTCTGATGAGATCCACTCCACTAACACTGGTATGATAATTGAAACATATGATATTTGACCATGGCTGAAAAACTTACAGATAAAAAAAAGAAATACCTTTAATATGGTTCAAGGAATTAATTTTAACTTGACAGAAATTAGATATGAAGGTTAATATTAAGAGAATGCAAATTTGATTAGTGATATTTATTTATCTAAATGTTAGATGAACAATTTTTTAAGGTGGGAAAATCTATCATGTAGCTGCTAACATTATTGATCTTGACCTCTACACTATGCGAATGAATTATGCGAATGAATATATCATCTGATGACTAATGAAATTTTAAACCTCTACACTATGCGAATGAATAGATCATCTGATGACTAATGAAATTTTAAAAATTGATATATGTATGACTATAAATCTTATAAAGTTCAGATAGATAGATAACATTCTAATATATATCTTTTCCCTTCAAATAAATAATCAATAACCTCTATTCATTAATGATAGAATTCTATTCACTGCATGATATTTTTTATATATGATGACATACACATTTGTTTCAAAAGAATTAAGTTCTCGGCCTTAGTCATGTATATTCCTTAGAGATCTCGTTACTTTTCTTCCTCATCCTCTCTCAATTGGAAGTTCCCTTCTATGCTAATTGAAGAAGGATAAAAAGAAAAAGAATAATTGGTTGTTAAGGGGAGGATAGGGTGTTGTAGTTGTTAAGAAGATTGATAATTGAGCTTAAAAGTCATTTGTAGATTGCAAAAATAAAAGCTTGGGGACTATAAATAATTGGAGAATGTTATGTACCTAGAGATATAATATCATAATTTATATAAGTGGATGAAGACCCCAACATGTGGCACACATCCCTTAAGTAAGTTATAATGGATCGTGAATTTTATAAGGTAATTAATAAACCTTTATGTATTTAGTGGTTTACCACTTATTGTGTTATTAGGGGATCCATATAAAGAAGACAAATCATTGTAATGATAATGATGAGTATGATATTGTTGGGATCTCTTGGAGATATAGTATGCAATGACTTCTTTCATATTGAGTATTGTACAAAGTTGCCCTACCTCAAGGATTACTCTATTTCTACATATATTGGATATTAGGACATCTTGTGCCTCAAACATCTCTTGTATGATGTGAGATTTATTTTCTATATGTTCTTATTTCCATTATTATATGTGTGGATCTTATCAAGTGGTAACACGGCTATGAATCTAGCAAAGGTGAGGACAAAACCTTAATTTTTAAAAATTCTTCTATATTTTATAAACAATTGTGATTTTTTTTCTTTTCTAGATTTAGAGAATTAGATAAGAAAGTTACAATCTAAAATCCAACTTTTGATCATCAATATTGAGTGAGTTATTTCAAAATTATATTATAAAAGTACATTTCTAGAAAGCTAGTGAACATTCATTAAGGGTCTATTATTTGTCTTTTTGGTTTTGACGCCAACAACATGATTAAATGTCTAGATCAAAGCTTGGTCAACTAGTTCATTAGAAAGATGATAATCCATTTAGCTCCCAAGGTATGTATAAAGATTTATAAAAAAGCTTTGACAAACCTATGTGTAATAGGAGATAAAACACTTCTTAAAATAAAATAAAAATTATGATTCATGTGTCCACCCCTTATGAAAAAGCAAAAAGGGTAAAAAATAAAGCCATGCAAAGAAATCTCACACACAATCAAAGTAGGCATGTTTACCCTTTTTACAAATAATTTGTTCTCTATAGAATGTGTGTATTTTGAGGTGTTTCAATAATCGCAAAAGGGGCAATCTGATAGATAAGAGGTGTACACATCATATTTATGTCAAAAGTCAAGTTTCAAAAAGTGACAAGGGCCATAGGTTGAAAAAGAGGCCAATCAAGCACAAAAAAAATAAAATGGAAGCATCTTGGAGATCAACAAACCACTCCACCAAACTTCAATTTGATAGATAATATGTGTACATATCATATTTATAATAAAAGTAAAGTTTCAAAAAGTGATAAGAGCCATATGTTGAAAAAGAGGCTAATCAAGCAAAAAATAAGAAAATGTAAGCATCTTGAGGTGAAAAAAACACTCCACCAAACTTTATATATATAACAAAAGTCAAGCTTCAAAAAGTGACAAGGGGACAAAAGTCAAGTCACAAAAAGCGAGAAGGCGCATAGGTTGAAGAAGAAGCTAAGTAAGCACAAAATAGGAAATGAGAATCATCCTAGGGGTCAACAAAACACTTCCACCATACTAAGATGTGTGTGTGTGTGTGTGTGTGTGTGAGAGAGAGAGAGAGAGAGAGAGAGAGAGAGAGAGAGAGAGAGAGAGAGAGAGAGAGAGAGAGAGAGAGAGAGAGAGAGAGAGAGATATGTTTTTCTATTTCACATCATTTATAGTTATGTGTGTTAGGGCATCCGTAGACCTACTATGTATGTCTATCTCATTTAGTCATTTGTAGAACTATCATTGCCTAGTGAATTCCGCAAAGATGTCTATTAACACTATCCTCTTTATATAACAAAGTAGAACACCAAGACAAACAAATTCCTAGCATCAAATTGTGTGCAAATCATTTTCACACAACAATCATATCTACCTACAAGTGTCAAATTTATGATCGCATTATTCATTTCCATTTCTCTAAACATGAAGATTAATTACACCTATAAACATCAACTTTATGAGTCTCAAGACAATTATCTAACATATTCCAATTTTAAGACGTTAATAAACCAATTAACATCTATCACAATCAAAATTTCAACAAACCTAAAATTAAACACAATTAATTAAAATATCGATTTCCCAAACATTTATTTTAATAACATGATCTCATAAAACCAAAAATTCAGGAAACCTAAAATTAAATAGCATCCATTTAATGTTTAAATAACATGATTGTCACAATCAAATCTTAATCAAACTTAAAACTAAATATTATTATTTAACATTTAGTTTTATAATATAATGCATACCAATCCTTTATCCTAAACTAAATTATCAAATTATTTTCCAAATATATTGGTATAGAAACATTCACTTCTCCTTAAAAGCTTACACCCAGCTATATCTATCACGAAATCAAATCAAATCAGTCATGGTTTTCCAGAAGGGTCATGGTTTTACCTTAAGCAAGAACATAGTTTCTTGAGTGCAACAGAAATGTTGGTCAGCCCTTTTCTTCCTTACGCAATAATGTTTCTTGAGTAGAGCGGGGTCCGCAACATGGATTTTTCCAAAAATGCCGTTTCGTGCATGAATTTACTTGAGATAGTGGTGATAGGTGAGATGGGTTTTTGCCAATTCCTACCCAAGGTACTGTTTTTTCAATAAAGAAATAGACAACCTCAATTGCTCATAGCCAGCACTCAGCAACGTGGACATTTCTCCAAAAACTTTAGTGCATGTATAAACTTAGTGCTTGGCGGCTGTAGTTTAATGGCGGACAGTAGAGGTCTATATATTTTTGGGTGATTTGATTGAATAGATTTTTTTTTCATTTATGACAATTTAATTTAAGGAAATTTCACGTATGTTATAATTTTATATGTTATAATTTTATTCCAATTTCTGTATAACCCATTTATTTCTTTATTACATAGTCAAATCACATTAATGACTCCCTAAAAATCCGTCACCATCCAAACAAACAGCTTGTTGCAGTACTGAAAATAGATTTGTAAAATTTAATCTGTTTTCCCTGGAAATGGTAGGGGTAGCGTTCCAGTAGCCGTTATAGTTAACTTCTTCCGAAATGTCTGATGAAATCGGATTTAATGAATCTTGTTATGAAATTGGATTGGTCAAATCATCTAATGAAATTGGATTTAATGAATCTTCTTATGAAATTAGATTTAATAGGGGTCTTCCTCTAAAAAGTCTGATAAAATTGGATTTAAAGAGACCTTCCTCCAAAACGTCCAATGAATTTGGATTTAATGGATCTTCCTCCAAAACATCTGATAAAATTGGATTTGACTGATCTTCCTCTAAAATGTCTGATGAAATTGGATTTAAGGGTCTTCTGGTATTGGATTTAATAGATCTTCCTCCAAAATGTTATGGATCTTTCTCCAAAACGTCTGATGAAATTTGATTTAATGGATCTTCCTCCTTAATAATTCAGTAATATTTATCTTCAGTTACTTTTTCTAGTTAAGCTCCCATGGGGTTGTTGCACAATTGTAAAAGGTGAAGATGTGCAGTTGCATGACAGGAGGTTTCAAATCTCTTAAACTGCCCATAATTGTCTCTGCAAGTAACGTTTATACTCATTTAGATGAATTGGCAAGAAACCATATACTTCCCAGCTTGGTCATAGAAAAAAATTTAAGTAAATGGGAACAGCCAACTAAACCTTACCTCTGTCCTGAGATGGAAACCTGGGGTACATATTTGCACGCTATAGCCCCAAGTTGGCCTCTGGTTTAAATTAAGGGTTGGCCTGAAATCTAGGTGTGCGAATATTCCTCTACACCAAATTGGCATCTGGTTAAAGTGAAGGGTTGGCCTGAAATCTAGGAGTGCAAATATTCCCCTACACCAAATTGGCATTTGGTTGAAGTAAAAGATTTGCCCATCACACAGTGGTCACGCACAATTGTTAATAAACAGTGATAAAGAAGATACGCTGAAATCCTTGAGATATAGAAGATCCAAAGGAAAACCCATTGCAGAGAAAAACATTCATATACTGAGCAGAGCTCTCCCGCTTAGAGTTCCAAATATTTGTTATCAGTCGAAGTTCTTGAATGCATCATTCTTAACTCTACTTTGAACTTTGCTAGCAGACAATAGAATTCAAAGAATCGCCCTCAACCTCACCATATCAAATTACAGCTATTCTGCAAAGATTAATTTGTGGGTCACTTAGCTCGAAAACATGTGAAAATATGTTTAGAAGTTCAACGCATTTCATGATAGAGAAAAATTAAATCCAAAGGGATGCCCCTGAAGGAAATAATCTTTTTCAATCACGCAGTTATCATGCTCTACTGTTCATTACCAGTGAAAAAGATGACCAAAGGGGAACCCCCATGCTCTACTGTTCATTACCAGTGAAAAAGATGACCAAAGGGGAACCCCTGGAAGAAAATAGCATCTTTCAATCACACAATTGTCACAGTTGTCATATTCTACTGTTCATAACCAGTGATAAAGACGACCAAAGGAAAAACCCCAGGAAGGAAAGAGCATCTTTCATTCACACAATTGTCACGTTCAATCATTTAAACCAGAGATAAACAAGAAACAAGGGAAACCCATGACAGAAAGAAAAGAGAATCAAATTCAGGAAACCCATCCCTCTTCCAGGCCAAAACATCTGTTAACATTTACAGTTATTGAAAGCATCATTGTTAACTACGCTTGAACTTTGCTAGCAGCCAATGAAATTCAATGCACAACCCTCATCCTCAAAGTATCAAATTTGAGCCACATTTTACAGAAATTAATTTGCGGAAAACTTACCTCTATAATACATTTCATGATAAAAGAAAGACGATATCTTGCACACAAGGATTTTATCTAAATTAAATGTTCTCACAACAGAGAAAATGCGTGCTATCGAAGTTGTATAAGGCACAAATACAGAACAAAATGACATAGATGAACTCATAAAGAGAACCTTGTTGAGAAATTTCATCAACATCGTGAAGAATCATAGTTGTAGCTGTATTTGCAAATTAGTGGAATCATAGCTGTATATATGTCTGTGCACAAAAAAGTCAGAAACAGAGCCTGGAAATTAAGCAGACATAAGCACAATTTCTGCTAAACGACAATTTAAAGATACAATGGTTAATGAACACAATACATATATTGACTAGAAGATTATTTGATAGCCATGAAAAAGAAGACTGCACTTAGAGAAGATCAAACTGGAACTTTTAAAAGCAAATCTGCAGAGCCTCTCCTGGTATATCCCATATTACCATAGTGTTATAGATAATTTTAACCAAGTCCTTGGCAATCGAGCACCAAACAAGAAGCAAACGCCATTACCCAAATAAGCCGTAACTCCATCAATGGCTAAATGCTGTACAAAACACTACATCGCAACAACAGCAAGAAGCAAAAACTGCAATGTCATTTTAGCCCTAACAAAATGTTAGTTCATGATCCCTTGGCGACACCCATATAAGATAATCCAACCATATGCATGGTTTCTTTCCGCTGACTGTCCCTTAAATCTGAAATACTAACTTTGATGCAAAGTCTAAATTTCCTGCATGTACACAATCGATGCGATAACCCTAAAAGCTTATCAGAAAACCCTGTAAGCCGTATGACATCTTGGACAAGATTAAAAATTCAGGGATACCCAAGAGAGAGTCTGCCTTCCTAATCTAGGAATTCGGTTCTCTTGGGGAATGAAGGGGAAAGAGAGGAAGCAGCTCAGGGTCAGAACCACGCGGGGTTTGGCGCGGGGAAGGGTGCAAATAGAATCCTTTCTCAGCTATGGCTCTCTCTTCTTCAGATGAATCAGAAGTAGGCGTAGCAGCGTTGGGCGTACTCGATGGGCTATACCCATTGACATTGTGAAATGGGTCAGATGCGAGGGGAGTAACAGGGCTAGGGGCATGAAGAGCCTGCAGGTCTGTAACATTGGGGGATCGAATCTCACCTGATCTGGGGGATAAAGGATTAAGACGCAGAGAAGTTAGACCTAGCTGAATCTCTAGTTTCCTCATGCTTTGTCTTCTCTCCTGCAACTTGAAGGCAGATTTCCGAGGACCCACTTCAATTTTTGAACAAGATGATGCTGAAGATAATGGGGAAACTGCTTCTGCTTGAACCTGCTTAGCTCCTACTCCTGACCTATTGTAGTAGCGTGCGGGCATGGTGATGGGCAGCTTCTCCTGACTCTCATCTGAAATGCCTGTGAGTTTCTGAACAAGCTCCCTAAAGCTACTTGTATCGGCCTGCACAAAAGTTGTTGGAACTGCAATCTGTTGGGTTTTTGGCGATTGATCAAAACAGTTCCCACCCTGGCTCGCAATGGATTTCTCCTTCTCCATCTCCATCTCATTGCATTGCCCAAAATTTTATGATTGATATCCGGATTTCGCTATTTGGAGAAAGAAAGATAAACCCAACTCCCCTTTTGAGAAAAAAAAAATACCCAACCCCCACACCAAGTCCAATTCCAACCAGAGCAAGCACAGGAAGTGCAATCAATCCACACAAAGCCCACAAAATTCTCGATCTTGGGCAGAGAATCTATAGTCAGAAATACGCTTTCTAGTCCCCGCATAAAGAATAGGCATCCAACCATAAGTGAAAGATGGAACTAGTAACCGCCAATCCTATTCATAGCCATGTCCAAGCCCAAGTCTTAAGCAGTAGCAATAATTATGGAATCGAATAGAATGATACAACAACAAAAGAAAGGAACAAGTCACGCGGAGAGGACAATCAGGATTCTCGGACGCAAAGAGGGGAAAATGGCCGTCACTCCACTCCATATCCCCGTGCCCTTCTGCACGCTTATTAGCGTGTGAGAGAGGTCATCCATTACCACATCATCGCATTTCACTACGTACACGCTACATACATTTAAATACAGTTAAATGGCTCAATTTCTTTGCTTGACTAAATGAGATGCCGAATTTCGGACACCGCAGAGGCAACTTATTTCCCGTCGTGCAAGAAAGCGACTTCCCCTCTCCTCGTCCTTCCCTTTCGTCGTCTCAGCCGAAAAAAATAAAAAGGTATCTTTTCTTCGAATTGGATACTCTTCATAAAATATTCTCTTCCAATTATCTTTTGGGAGCCCTCTTCAATAAACAATTAGGGTCTTGTCAAATAAATTTGGTGTTCTAGTCACACAACTTGTATTATAAAAAACATATATATATATATTTTAATTAGTGGAAGAGAGAAAAAACTTTAAATTAATTTAGGTTAGTCAAGTAAAAAGGAAATAAATGATTACTAATTTAGATTATATAGTTATAGAGTAAATCTTTTACATTTTGATTTTTGTCTAAGACATCAATAGAAATAATGACTGTTTTCAGGTGGTTTCATAGGCAATGTCAACAAGGAACATGGTTTCTATCAAAAGTCTTCTTTTTGGAGTTGTTTTCTTCGTGTAGAAGTCAAGTAAAGGAAATGGATGCATGAAAAGGATGCATGTTGCTCTCATGGGAATTTTCAGTCTCAACTTTCCTCATAGTTTTTCTATGTCATTAGTCAAAGGGGGTCCACATGTCATCATGACGTGCATTCCAAAAGTGATATGTTCTGCCATAACTTTTCTTTTGTACTATTGGATTAGAGAATCCACATTGCTATGTGACGCATGATTTTGGGGTACCATAAAAGATAAATCTTTTGAGCCACACCATTGGTTGAAGAGCAAAAGTTGTCAGCCTGTGGGACCTAGCAAAGGAAACACGAAGATACTTGTGCTCTAAAAGAGAGGTCACAAGTTCAAATCCCATAAGGGGGTAAGGTATGTACACCTCATTTGTAGCGCAATTAGGTGTCTCCCATAAGGAGTATGAGGTAGTCCCATATTGCTCAAACCACTCTATGACCCATATACAGATTACTGGCATAGTGGACTAGAAAAGATCCTTTCCTTTCCTTTTTGTACCAATACAATGCTTCTCCTGAGCTAGGAAATTTCTAACAAAGCAAAGACATTGCACCATTAGTTGAGGCAACATTTTTCTATGATTGCTTTTATTCATATGGAATCAAAGGGGCAATTAAACGCCGTTTTCAACAATTTGAGACAATGCATGCAATTTTGATTCCCATGTTATAATCGAGTAACACCTTGTTCTATGAGTTTAAACCCAAAATGATCACCATGATTAAGGATCACTTGAGTTTAAATATGCATGTAATCTTTGTAAAAGGGGTTAATAGCTTTTTATTCTAGAGAGCCTTAATGAGTGCTTCTCAAGGAAGGATCTAAATATTGTATATTTGTGCACTCATTGCAATATGTTCTCTATTCTCCTTTCGACAATGAAGATTTTGTGACATTCTATTCACATTGATTCTAGAGTCTTAAATTATTATATTAAATACATATTCGACCTATGTGATTCATTGGCATGATTAAATTCATGAATGCTTTTAAATCATGCATTATGCTCTTTTCAAAGTTTTGAATTTGTATCATTACTATCAAATGGTTACATTGTGCCTTCTTTTTATTTAGACATAATATCAGCTTGTGGCACATCGCCATAAAGCTAGTGAGTTAGTTTAGTTTGTTTTGAATAAATTCTTCCCTTTCTCCCAAAACTTTGATCCTGAAACATATGAACTAATATCTTAGGGATCGTAAGCTAAACAAGGCATTACAAATATACAAAATCAATTTAATGCAAAAGTATAATATGAAGTTGATGGGTTTGGATGAAATGGTTTTGTTGATAAGGTTTTAAAAAATGGCATGCATATGGAATTGGCCAATACAATGCGAAATCCCTCATGTTGCTAACAGTTTGTGCAAAAATGGGTGTATAGAGAATCTAATAGGAGTCGATATGGAAGAGGATATCTTCTAATGGTTTAACACAAATATGGGTACTCTATGCATGCAAGGTACAAATTTTCCTTAAAACACCAGACCCATCTCAAGAATGATTGATCTATGTTAAGGGATACCAAAAAATGTCAGATAAAGATTTGTGAAGAAAGGGCCAAATGCAAGGCTTAATGAGGGTTGGAATACTAAATTCAGATATATAGGTTTTGACTCATAGATCCAAATCATGACTTAGTAAAATCACAACTAATGTTACTAAGAGGTTGAAGGGCTCCAACACTAGATCATGCATGATTAGTTTGGTAGATTTCCACTAAGTTTAAAGTAGATCAAATGCATGCAAATTCAAATTAAGAAGGAGAAGAGATAGGTGTGTGCAAAAAAATTATAAAAAAAAGTCTATACTAAATCTTCATGCATTTGAGTATATGCACCAATCTGTGACACAATTAAGATGCCAATTTTGTTTTTTGGCTTGAAATGAGCATTTGGTGAGTGCAAAATTTGGTACATGCCAAATGGCTCAAAATGACCAAGCCTGAGGCTTGGTCAATTCAAAATGTTTAGCAAGCACAAAATGAAAATGCATTTTCATTTGGCACTCACTAAATTTGGTGAGCATCGAATGGTCTTTCCTTTGTTCTCTTTCTACCTCTCTTTATCTCACTCTTTCCTCTCTCCCCAATATCCAGCCCTACTGTTAAACCTCTCTCTCTGTCTCTGTCTCTGTCTCTCTCTCTGTCTCTCTCTCTGTCTCTCTCTCTCTCTACTATATGTCTCATCTCTCTCTTTACACACCTCCCCCTCACTCCCCCTACCTCTATTTCTCTAGGCCTCTCCCACCCTCTCTCCCTCTCTACCTCGCCTTCCCTCCTTAACCCTATCTCTATCCTTGCCTCCCTCCTCTCTTCTTCTCTCTCCCTGTATTATTATTTCTCTCTCATCTCTCTCCATTCTCTCAATCACTACCTCTCTCTCCAACAATCTCTATCCCCATACCTAGGTTTGTACCTCCCTCCATCTTTACCTCTCTACCTCTATCTTCCTATCTCATTACTCATCTTCTTTCCCCCTCTATTTTCCCCCCTATGTCTCTCACCCCTCTCTCCCTACACTCTAGGTCTCTCACCTCTATATCTCTCGAGCCTCTCTCTCCATTCTCTCAATCACTACCTCTCCCTCCAACTCCCTCTCTACCCATTCATAGGTTTCTCCCTTCCTATCTCATTGCCCACCTCTCTCTCCTCCTCTATCTCTCTCCCCTCTCTAGTTTATTCCCACCCTCTCCACTTATCTCTCTATCTCCTTACCCATCTTTACCTACTTATTTAACTTATCTCTCTCAATTTCTTCTCTCTCCCTCACCTCTCCCCTCTTTAGGTATCCCAGTCACTCCCCATCTACCTCTCCCTCCCTCCCCACTTAGCCCTCTATTTCTCTTTATTCTCTCTCTCTCTCTCTCTCTCTCTCTCTCTCTCTCTCTCTCTCTCTCTCTCTCTCTCTCTCTCTCTCTCTCTCTCTCTCTCTCTCTCTCTCTCTCTCTCTCTCTCTCTCTCTCTCTCTCCCCTCCCCTTTCTAGGTCATTATTTCTCCCTCCTTTTTATAGGGTTTATGTAATAGGTTGTAAGATATATCATTTAAGTTATAAGGTTCAGGGTACACGATTGATGGTAGAGGGTTTAGGGTACATAGAGTTGAGGGTATTGCCCATATTGATACTTCTCTCTCTCTCTCTCTCTCTCTCTAGGTCTCTCCCTTCCCTCTTCCTTCCCTCACTTTCTCTTATTATTTGTCCATCTCTTATTCTCTCTCTTCATTGTCCAAGTCATCACCTCTCTCTCCCACCCTTTCTCTCTTCTCTCTAGGGATAGAAGAGGAGAGAGGTCACAACCTAGAGTGGGGAGGGAGAGTGGGGACAAAGAGAAAGAGAGGGCTAATGAGGGAGGGATGGAGAGGTAGATTGGGAGCAGTGAGAGACTTGGAGAGGGGAGACATAGAAAGGTGAGGGAGAGAGAGAAGAAAATGAGTAAGATATGAGTTCAAAGAGAGAGGGGTAAGGAGGTAGGGAGAGTGGTGGAGAGGAAGGGAAAGAACTAGACATGGAGAGATATAGAGGTGAGAGACCTAGAGAGCAAGAGATAGATGTGAGAGAGATAGAGAGGGAGAGAGGTGGGCAATGAGATAGGGATGGAGAGGTAGATAGGTAAAGATGGAGGTAGGAAGAGACATGGAGAGGGGGGAGAGTGAGAGGTAGTGATTGAGGGAATGGAAATAGGGGATATAAATAATAAGAGAGGAAGATAGAATAAGAGAGAGGGAGGGATGTAGGGATAGAGATGGGAGTGAGGAAAGGCAAGGTAGAGAGGGAGAGAGAGAGAAGAACTAGAGGTGAGAGACCTAGAGGGTGAGGGATAGATGTGAGAGAGACAAATGGGGAGAGAGAGGTGGGTAATGAAATAGGGATGGAGAGGTAGAGAGGTAAAGAGGGAGGGAGGGAGGGAGAGGTAGTGATGGAGAGAATGGAGAGAGGGGGGAGATAAACAATAAGAGAGGGAGAGAGAAGAACATAGAGGGAGGGATGCATGGATAAAGATGGGGATAAGTAGGAAAGGCGAGGTAGATAAGGAGAGATGATGGGAGAGACCTCAAGAGCGAAGAGAGAGGTGAGAGGTAAAATAGAGGGAGAGATAAAGGAAAGTATTAGTAGAGAGAGGAGGCAAGGAGGGAGTGAAAGGTAAAACCTCAAGTATTGATCATCAATCAAAAACCATAAAATCTAAGCCTTAATCAAAGTGGGAGAGAGAGAAAAACAAAAAGAGAATAGATTCAATGCAGACAATAATGTGCTAGCATTATTTAGCACTAGTGTTATGTTTTTGCATTTTCATAACCCTATACCAATACCCTAAACCTTGAACCCTATACCCTAAACCTATAGACATGGATAGAGGGGGATAGAGAGAGGTGGGTAATGAGACATGGATATAGAGGTAGAGAGGTGGAGAGGGAGGGAGGGAGAAACATATAGAGGAGAGAGAAGGTGGGAGGGAAAGGTGACAATCTTGATAGTGGAGAGAGAGAATGAGAGTGAGTGGGGAAGGGAGATAGAGCTTAGATGGGCATAAGGAGGGAGGTGGAGATAGAGAGATAGAGGAGAAGAAAGGGAGGTAGAGATCTAGATAGGGGAGAGATGGAGAAGATGAGAGATAAAAGAACAAAGAAATAGAGGAGTAAGAAGGGATGGAGGGAGAGGTAGACATGAAGGGAATGAGAGACCTAGGGAAGGAGGAGATAGAGAGGTGAGGGGGTAGAGAGAAGAGAAGGAGATATTTCATAAAGGGATAGGGGTAAGGGGGAGGGAGAGAGAGGTGGTTAAGGAGGGAGATAATTAGAGGGAGAACGAGAGGTGAGAGATCAAAATGGTGAGAGGGATGAGATAGATAGAGGTGTGTAGTGAGACATGGATGAAAAGGTAGAGATGTAGAGAGGGAGGGAGGGAAAAACCTAGAGAGAGAGAGAGAGAGAGAGAGAGAGAGAGAGAGAGAGAGAGAGAGAGAGAGAGAGAGAGAGAGAGAGAGAGAGAGAGGTGAAGAGCTAGACAATGGAAATAGAGAATAAGAGAGAGTGGGGGAGAGAGAGAGAGATGAGGGTTAGGAGAGAGGGGATATGGAAAGTGGGAGAGGAATAAAGGGAGGGAGATACCTAGAGAGGGGAGAAATGTGAGACAAAGAAGAGACGGACTGAGAGAGGGAGAGATAGAGAGAAGCATCAACATGGGCAATACCCTCAACCCTATGTACCCTAAACCGTAAATCCTATACTCTCAACCCTATACCATAAGCCTTTTATTCTACACCATATTCCCTAAAACATATACCCTAAACCCTATACCATATGAAGTGGAGGGAGAGGTTACAACCTAGTGAGACTAAGGAACAAAGGGAGAGAGAGAGAAAGGAGTAAAAAGGGATGGGGGGAGAGGTAGACATGGATGGATTGAGATACCTAGGGAATGCGATAGAGAGGTCAAGGGAGAGAGAGAGGAGGGGAGAGTTGATAAAGGGATAGTAGTAGGGGGGGGAGAGAGAGGTGGAGAGGGAGGGAGATAACTAGAGAGAGGATAGATAGATAGGTGAGAGACCTAGATGGGGAGACAAATGAGTGAGATATATAGAGGGGGATAGTGAGAGGTGGGTAATGGGAAATGTATGGTGAGGTAATGAGGTGGAGAGGGAGAAGGGAAAAAACTAGAGAGGGGAGAGAGAGGGAGGTGGTGACCTAGACAATGGAGAGATAGATAGGGAGTAATTGAGACATAAAGAGGGGAGAAGTAGAGAGGGAAGGGGGAGAGAGAGAATAAAATGAGAGATAAGTTCACATAGAGAGAAAGAGGGGTAAGGAGGCAGTGACATAGGTGTAGAGGGTGAGAAAGATATAGAGAGGAGTGAGGACCTAGGGGAGAGAGACATAGGTGGAGAGAGAGGTGGATGATGAGATAGGGAGGGAGGGGTGGAGAGGTAAATATGGAGGGAGGGAGAGACTTGGGGATGGGGAGAGAGGGTGGGAGGGAAAGGTAGTGATCAAGAGAATGGAGAGGGAGGGGAAAGACACAACATGAGAGGGAGAGAGGGTGGGAGAGACCTAAAGAAATAGAGGTGGGGAGGGAATAAGGGGGAGGTGTGTAAAGAGAAAGAGAGAGGATACATATAGTAGAGAGTGAAGGGTGAGAGAGAGAGGTATAAAGGGGACAAAGGAAGAGTGATAGAGAGAGATAGGTCTAGAGTTCAAGGGAGATAAAGAGAGTGATAAAGTATTGATAAAAGCCAATTGATTATTGAAATTCGACTAAATCTAAAAATTTCTAAGATCTTCTAAAACCTAGAATCTAGATTATAACCCCTAGAGATATGAAACCACTCTCAAACATGTCCAATATATAAATGAAATATAACTTAAAGTATAAGAAAGAAAAAGACATATTGAAATGTGACTTATACCTAAATGTTATATTTTATGTATATATTCTTGCAAGAAGATTGGGTTTGACTTGAAGAAAATAGAAATGCATTCTTATATTTGGATTTAGCATTCTAAGAATGCATTATATTTGGCTAATGCCAAATTTGGTGCTAGCCAAATGTAAATGCTTTTTTGCATTTGGTGGCAAATGAAAATGCAAAAATTAAAAATTCATTAAGTTTGGCGCTTGCCAAAGTTGGCGAGTGCTAAATTTTGCACTTAGTAGAAAATTCCAACCATTTTGGGTTTGATTTGCCTTGGGCATCCAACCCACAGGTTTGGACTACCATTTCATGCAAAAGATGTGTTTTTTTGAAAGGATAGAAAAATTTCACACATTTTTGGTCGCGCTCTCCATTAGGTTTGCATGTGTTTCAATGCACATTTAATCAAATACCACAATGATGTTAAACTCTCTCTTAGCTATCTATCTAGATAAATTTCTTCCACATTTTGATTATGTTAAGGTTTTCATCTTTAATTTCTTTTATTAGTGTGTTCGTATTCTGTCAAAAACTAATATGTGGTATTCTGGGTATAGCTTCTTACTTATTCATTGAATTTTAAAGCAAACTACATTTTAAACAAATAGACTCCACTATACACATTGAAAAAAAAAGTTGAGGTTCAATTAATTTTCAAAAAGTTTAGAGGGGAGTATTTTCAAGTTTTTATTTTTTAGGATGTGTCCACTTAAAAAATTAGTAAAAAAGTCACATTCATTAAAAAATTAGTCAAAAAATGTGGCATAAACTAAACAGTGTTAACTAATTTCTCACTGTAGTGATTTCTGATATTCTAAAAAAATATTTTAGGGGAAGCACACCAAACACTATGTTATTTTTTTGGAAAAACAAGACCACTTTGAGTGCTCCCCCCTTTTGAAGCTCTTAATATTTACCATTTTCAAATTAAATTAGTATTTTATAAATTAGATTCAGAGCACTGCAACTCATGTTCATGTTGCATCTTTAAATTTTGAGTGTAACTATTTTTTTTTTCTCGTTGAAGACTAGACTTTGCTAATTTTATAAAAAATGGCGTCTTAAGACCCCCTTTTTGTGTCATATGGTGCATATACCCATCTACATTTGGATAATATTATGATCTTACTCCTTAATGTTCTGAATGGTATCCTTGCCTATTCCAAGATGGGAGTTATGACAATAACTATGGGTATTCATTTATATGGACAATAAGGACATGCAATCGTTTGATTGCCATTATCAAGGAACTTTCAACCAACAAATGATTAATGATGACCACTTAATAAAATGAAAGGGATGATGATACATAATTTGTATTCCCTTGAAATGCATTGCTTGAAATAATTTTAATAAAGGATTTGATGGTTTGGAAGCAACTTATAGTTTGATTTGTTTCCCTTCTTCCATCAACCACATATATTATGATGTTTGATTTTAACTTTCTATGCCCTTCTTCTCACTTCTTTCAACTTGTCCTTGACAAGTTTGTTTGCATTCTTCTTTATTATTTGTTAGACTATGTTTTTTTCCCTTCCCTTAAGAAAACAATGATTCTTCACTACATATTTCATTCTTTAATCCCTACACGATCTCACAATCCATATCCATGTCACGCTCTTTCATACATAAAAGCCATTGTGAGCACAACCATTCTTTCGTATGCAAGTGGTACATATAGCAACTCTTGGGTGTGCAACCACTTTTTTTCTATTTTAAGGAAATTTAGGTCGCAATTGCATATACAAAGACACCATTGGCCTCTGATAGAAAGTACATATACAAGGACAATCTTTGGTCAAGTATGCTTAATTCAAAGCAAGAGAATGTGGATTTGGGAAGATAATAAAATGCACCCAAAAAGCAAGGAAAGTGAAACCAAATGCTTCTCCCGAAGGTTTATTTTTGCACGTGCTATATTGTTGTGTCTCCATTGAAGGATTAATTGTCTTTTTGTTAAATTTGCGATGCCTTTGTTAAGGCATGCTTGGCACCAACCTTTGGTGCTTGCCTTTCTTTTGGAACTCTAGTAAAACTCATACATTTTAGCCCATTTATTAGAGACTCCAAAAAATGAGGGAGGTTATTGTGGATAGGCATTACATGTTGTATAAGTTTAGATAAAATGGTTTTATGTGTCATAAATTTTGAGAAACAACTCATCTAAGTTTGTTAGTTTTTGGCACTTATGGCTCTTAGGAGAAAGTGTTTGCATAGTATCTAGCCTAGAACATTCAAGAGAGTTTGGGTGCAAAATAGGACCATACCTAGTGTAAGCTTGCTCAACCAAACATGTTGGCATTGATGGTTTGATCCCACAATGCATTAAACATAAATTATGCTACCTTGCAACTTTGCATTGAATGCATTTGATAGTTTTTAGAACACTAGAATTTTTTTTTTCGTGACCCACTAGATTGGGGACTTTAAAAAATGAGAGAGGCTATTGTTTATTGGCTTTATGTGACCCTATAAGTTTAGATATGATGTTCATATGTGCCATGAATTTCGAGATATATCCCGTCAGTGTTTAGTAGTTTTGAGCAATTAGGACTCTCAAGAGAAAGCATAGACATGATGTAGCTTGGAATGCTCGACAGAGCTAGGGCAAAATACAAGATCACTCCTAGTGTAAAAATGTCCACCCAAACATGTTGGTGTTGTTGGTTCGGCCCCATGAGGAACATAACAAAAATTGTGCTATATTGCAACTTTACATTAAATGCATTTGATGGTTTTGGAAACTTTTTAAAAGAAAATTGCCACAACCAATTGCATAGGAGTCTTAAAAAATCAAGAGAGGTTATTGTAGATGGATCCTATATGACCCTATAGGTTTGAATAAAACATTTTAATGTGACACAAATTATTAGAAACAACCTGTCAAAGTTTGACAATTTTTGCACTTAGGGCTCATAAGTGAAAATGTCACCATATTGTATCCTATAATATTTGGGAGAGATAGGGTGTGAACAAGATCATTCCTAGCATATAAATACCTACCCAAACATGTTGGCATTGATGATTCAGTCCCACGATGTACACAATAAAAAATATACTACTTTGCAACTTTATATTGAATGCATTTGATAGTTTTTGCAACAATATTTTTTTTAATTGTCACAACCAACTAGATTAGAGACTTAAAAATTGAGAGAAATTATTGTGGAATGGACCTTTATGACCTTGTAGGTTCAAACAAAATATTTGTATGTGCCATGAATTCTAAGATACATATTGTCAAATTTTGATAATTTTATGTAGTTAGGGCTCTGAATAAAAATCACCAACACAATGTAACTTGGAACATTCAAGAGAACTAGGGAGAGAAACATGAACATTCCTTGCATAAAATCTCCCACTAGGATGAGTTGGCACTAACGGTTCGGCCCCATGACACATGGAATGAAAATTGTGCTACATTGCAACTTTAGATTTAATACATTTGATAGTTTTTAAAGCAACTTTTGATAAAAAAATTGCCACAACCAACTATATTGGATTCTTTAAACAATGAGAGATATTATTGTGAAGGGACCCTACATGACCCTATAGGTTGAGACAAAACTTTTCTATGTGCCATGAATACCATGAAATAGCTTGTCATATTTTAATTTTTTTTTGCACTTAGGGCTCTTGAGCGACAATGTTGGAAAAGTGTAGCATGAAACTATTTGATGTCATGGGGAACAAATAGAGTACTTCTCTAGCATTCACCTACCCACTCAAACATGTTGGTGCATGAATAACCAGTTTTATTAATCATTAATGATATTTCATAGCTTGCCTAACAAAATTTATTATTTACCAGCCTTGAGTAATATAAAGCTAAAAATTGAATCTTTTCAACCATTTCAATGAAAGAATACATGAATATTTAGTAACACATTAGATTAATTTAAGGCCAACTTTAGATTCTAGACAACATTGTAGGTTTTCCAAGTTTTATATTTTTAGATTGTATTGCAACAATCACACCTCAATTGTAGGAGTAAGTGTAGGTTTAGTTTGTGGCATAAAAAAGGCATGAAAACTAGAGCACATCTTCACAAAAAATAATGTCATTTATTTATTAAAAGTATTGCACATAAGTATCTCATAAGACACTTATCATATATATATATATATATATATATATATATATATATATATATATATATATATATATATATATATATATATATATATATTGTAAGATCTGACTATGAAGGTAGTCAACCAAGATCTAGAGGCCTAATGGAAAACACATGGACAAGAGAGAAATAATGTGACAAGAATAAGTTGTATTCTCATCAATGATGCAATAGAATACGATCAACTAGATCGAATTGGAATGAATAGAGTTTACAATAGAGACCCCTTGGTTAAATAGGCCAAGGTTCATAGGATTTCATAAGATTAGTACAAGTGTCATAATCTTCTTACATGAGACATAAAGTGATAACCTATCACCCACCTAAAGTGAAAAAGTGATAGTGTGATGACATCACTAAAGGTGGATCACCCACCTAAGGTGGAGAAGTGAAACCATGAAAGGTGGATGTGATAATGTGAAAGTGGAATGTGATAACATGATAACACCACCTAAAGTGGGATTGCTCCTAAAAGCTCATATGTGGTCCCTACATAATCTTAAGTGACATGTAATTAGGACCTAGGTGAAGAATAACCATGGTACAACACCTTAATTACACCAACAACCCCCCTTAAGTGCAACTTAGGGAGAATGTATACAAAAGAAATCAATGCAAGATGTGTCCCGATGATTAGGCCATGGTAGGTACCAATGTACAAATGCAATGCAATCTCTCACAAATAGAGAAAAAGGAGAAAACCCATTGGGACAAAACTCCTCCCCAAAAGAGATAAAAATACAAAAGACTCTTAAAGAAGTATGAGAAGGACAAAACCCCATGGTGATCAATAGTGTTTGTTCAAGCTTCAACATCTATGTGAATGAATCAAAAGATGATGTAGTATAGGAACTCCCCATTGTCAATTGATGAGTATGAAAATTAGAAATGAAAGTTTTCTAACAAATTGAAGAACAATTGTGCTTCCTTCTTATCAATTCCACAATCCTTGATTTGTTCTCTTAGCTCATTTTCCTTAGTTTCATAGTCTTGGATTGCATCAAAATCCTTAGCTACTAAATTTGTGACATTAGTATCAAGTTTGTATCCTCTAATATCATCAATTTTTCATACAATTGAGCAAGTTTTTTCCACATATCCTTAATTGTCTTACACTTATCAATGTGAAAGATAAGATCAACATATACATATTTCCTCAATGTTCCAAGAGCCATAGTACTTTTAATGAGCCAATTTATTTTCAAATTAGCATTTGATGGTTCTGAAATGGTTCCATCAATGTAATGAGTTAATCCTTTTTCTATGAGCTTACTCCATGCATTTATTTTCCATGTTGCATAATTGTGTGGAGTTAAAAGTAGACATTTAAGAGAACCCATAATTTGAAAATCAAAAGAGAAAATGAGAGAGCTAAAGGCACAATCACACAAAACACCCCCCCCCCCCCCCCCCCCCCTCCCCCCCTCCAAAACATAAAAAATAAAAAATGATGATTTGACACTTTATACTTAGTGCAATTACAATGGCCAATTGCAAAACAAAGGCAAAGTGGACTTCTAATTTCAGTGTTTACAACTACCTTAATCAAGCTATATCATACTCAAATCACTAATGCAAAAGACCAATATGAGATCTAAGCACTATAATTACCATAGGGCAAAAAATACCATATGCTTCACATTCACTATAAATTGATAGCACCACTATTAAGTACACAAAAATTATGCAATTTAAATAAAGACACCTAAAAAGGAGTTTATATGAGAAGCCTTGGAAGTTGCAGAAACGTGGAGTGTATCACAAGATCTGTGAAAAACTCAATTTAAAAAAAATATGTGCACAAAAATTAGAAACTAGTGTCACCATTGTGTAGAGCACAAAAAATTAGCCCAAAACAAAAAAACGCTATGAAAAAGGACTCAGAATAATTGCAAGTTATGGGCATTTGAAAATTGCCTCCAAAATCAAAACAACGAACCGTGAGGGGGGAGCAAAAAATAAATTATTGCACATTCACTGTGTGGGGGATAAATACACTATTTATATATTATGCATTATAATATGATTGTAGAAGTCATGTGCAAGGCTTTGCAAGAGTTGAGCCTAAACTAAATGTTGGTGGATATGTTGATTGGGTGCCAACTATGCATATGGTTCATAGTTGCTATTGATGTGGCACATATACTTGTAAATGACATGTCGTCATGGGTCACTTATGTGTTCCCAATTTGTGCTTGCCATGCATCATGTTTTGAGTGATTCGAGTTGGTGTTGATTGCAGGTTTACCTTGACTGCAGATATGGCACCAATGGAAATGTGCCACTTGGTATATGCAAGATGATGTAGGTACACTGCATAGTATGTCTGGATAGGTACTACATAACTGTAAAAAGTTCTTTTTTTTGGTTTTAAAAATAAAAAACTTTACAAAGGAATTAAAAATTGTGAAAAATATTTAAAATAAAATTAAACAACAATATTTGAAGATATTAATACTTTATTTTTACAAAAAATTGTATCGTATTGTCATAATGATGTTGGTACAACCATGGAGGGGAAAATTTATTTGATGGCTCTAGGTCAATTGCTCTGATTTAGATGATTTGACAAGAAATCTTGGGGTTTTTGGGTCTTCTAAGTGTGATGATGGGGTCAATTTTGGCCCAAAATGCTCATAAATTGTAGGCTCCTCTTGAATATGGTAATTACCTTTACCTTCAAATGATTGTAGATTTAGCCTCTAGTGACTGATTTGGATGAAACAAAAGGTTATTCTAACTTTCTCGAACCTCTTGAATCCAATGGTGGCCTTAGATTTGACTCAAAAAACTCTAAATTTGACCTACAATAGAAAGGTGTGAAATACAAAACCCCAAATTGCACCAAAATTCTCTTAAAATGAATATCCAAAGGCACCATAATGGCTTTGATGCCATATAAGATTTGGCTATAAAGGTAGCCACCAAGATCTAGAGGCCTAATGGGAAGCACATGAAGATGAGAAAAAAAATTGTGACAAGAATAAGCTATATTCTTATCAATGATGCAACAAAATATGATTAATTGGGTTGAATTGTAATGGATTGAGTTTACAATAGAGACCCTTGGTTAAATAGGCCAAGGTGAGAACATAGAAAATCATAAGATTAGGACAAGTGTCATAATCTTATGACTTGAGATATAAAGTGATAACCTATCACCCACCTAAAGTGAAAAAGTGATAGTGTGATAACACCACTAAAGGTGGATTACCCACCTAAGGCGGAAAAGTGAAACCACGAAAGATGGATGCGATAATTTGTGATAAAACCACTTAAGGTAGAGACACCATATAAAGTATAATGTGATAACATGATAACACCACCTAAAGTGAGAATGCTCTTAAAAGCTCCTACATCGTCCCTAAGCAAGCTTAAGTGATGTGTAATTAGGACATATGTGAAGCATAACCAAGGTAAACCACCTTAATTACACCAACACACACACACACACACACACACACACACACACACACACACACACACACACACACACACACACACACACACACACACACACACACACACACACACACACACACACACACACACACACACACACACACACACACACACACAAAAGGTTGATATTAGAAATATTTTTTTATTTACAATCAATTAAAATAAGTATCTGGATTCACTATACTAGCTTTATTTGTTCAAGTATTACCTTGTGGTTAGATTCACAAACCTTCCACAGGTTCTTGTTCAATGATCTACCCTCATATTTGATCAAATGAACATTTGATGCCACAAAAATGTTATAATGATGAAGAATCTCCCTATGCATCTCAAATTCCTCAAACAACCACAAATAAAACTTCTTTACTAGTTACCTTCTAAGTCATATTCGAGTAACTGTTGGCAATTAACACTCAATTGGTTGGTTTCAATATTTTGCCATTGATGGCAACATGGCAATTTATTTTGGCTTCATATTTTGGGTTAGTTTTGTACCGACGGGCACTTTATAGACACTTCACCGACACCGACAGGTTGGATAGATTTCTTTGGTAACTGGCAATGCAGGTCGACATGGTTTAGAATTAGGTTATCGGTATTACAGGACAACATCTTTTGGATCCGGCATCGACAATTGTTTTTGATATTCATGTTATCTAGCCGACATGTATATTCATATTATAATTATCTTTGTAAGCCGACATAAGGCATGCTGAATTGTAAAGGGTATATAGGTCAGTTGGTTAGATCATTTTTAAATATGACATGACATGGATGGATAGGATAATATTGTAATGTTATGTAATGCGAAACATATCAGAGAGATTATGTACGTGAGGATATTTATGTAAGGTTTATTCCGATATAGGGTTTAGGGTTTTAGATCGGAACAGACAAAGCTTAACCAGAACTGTATTTAGGCATAGAAGATGCTATCTTTGCAATTCAATCATTTCTTTGAATTGTAGTATGAATTTGTATGTAGTTAGTGAGGCTCATTTTGTGATTGAGCAGTGTGCTCTAGGTTGTAAGCCTTCCTACAAGTGCAGGCCCCTATATGTTGTAATATCTCTTCATATGGCCAGTGGATTGATATTGTGGGTCACAAATCCCACCATGGTTTTTCCTCTTTGAGGTTTTCCACGTATAACTTTGTGTGTTATGGTATTCTTTTATGTGATTGGCTTGTTGGTTGCTTTACTTCTTTCAATTCTATATGTACCGGTATATCGGTTGGTGCATGCATGTTTTAATAAGGTTAAAATTTATCTTTTCGGTAGAACAATGATTCACCCCCCACCCCCCCCTCTCAGTGTTCTTGGATTCCAACAAGTGGTATCAGAGCCTTGTGCCTCGGAGGAAGTTTAACAACTTGAGGAAGATCGAGAATCTATGGATATGAGTTTCGAAAAGCAACTTGAGGTGGCACTTGAAGATTATGATGCTGAAAGGATGAAGAACTTGAAGCTACAAAATGAATTGAATTCTGCTTAGGAATTCATTCTTGTCCTACAGGAGAGGCTGTCATTTGTTCAAGCTAGGAGGAAGGAACTTTTGCAAAATCAGGAGGATGAAGAGAAAGATGCACTTAAGGAACAGTGTCAGAAGTCGAGTCAGGAGAACATGGTCATGAGAAATGAAATGCAAGCTATAACTATGAGAATAACTAAGGAGATTGAAGACCGGAAGAAAAATGAAGAAAATTTTATTGTATCTCTGAAGAACAAATTTGAAGAATGTGGTAGGTTGGTCCATGAGAATGATATGTTGAGAACTGATTTAGTACAATCCCAGAGTAATGAACAAGAGCTTGAGAGACAAATGATCATTCTAAGAGATGATATGACTAATGCAAGTGAGTATAAAGAAAAATTCAAGATTAGTTCAACATATCTAGATGAGTTATTGAAGAGACAAAGGCAGAATGGTGATTCCAGTGGACTTGGATTTGAACAAGGACATAGTTCCGGTACTGCAAATGAAGATCAAAACCATAAGACACCGGTAAGGCAGTTTAACACTTATACATTTAATGGTAGATGCTTTGTTTGTAATAAATTTGGTCAAATGGCTAGGCAATGTAGAAACAAAGTATATCATAACCCTAATTCTGCTCCCGATCAATGTTCTAAATGTAATAAGTATGGTCATAAGATAGAAGATTGCAAAATGAATGTTAAGTGTTATGTATGTGGAAAATTTGGACATATGGATAATCAGTGCAGGTCAAGCAATTATATCGGTTTTAGCAAAGTAATTCAAAAGAACAATGTTACATATTATGCATGTAATGAGGTTGGACATATTGCTAAATTCTGTAGAAGCAGAAATCCACCGGTTGGTAATGGAGGATCAAATGAGAAAGGGAAAGAAGAGGTTAATGAAATCCGGCAAGATCATACCCAGAGATGGGTTAGGAAGTCAGAAGATCAATCTGCAGATGGGAATGCTCCAGTTACTTATCTGATAGAGGAGGTTGCTCTTGCACCGATAGGAAGATCAATCGGTAACTAAGGCAAATGCCTTAGGGGTAGGCAAAATTCATGAAGACGTTGCATATGCCCCAGGAAGAGGTTCTGAAAGATGTTCTAGACATTGGAGATGCTTATCCGGCATGGAAATGTTTGATCGAGATCTGGTATCTTCCACCAGAAGTCATTGATGTCAATGAAAGATTAGGGTCTTTCTTGAGGGATAAAAGGTCGAATTCACTTCATTTCTGATCACTTTGCATTCAGAGAAATTCAGAGCGATTCAAAGGAAGTCTAAGGCAAATCAGTGCGATTGATATCATCTTGAGCGATTTCACCAGCGATTGGAAGAGGTATTTAGGGTCTTTTATCGATATCGATTCAAAGGTATTTATCTTCAATCATAGAAGCGAGATCATCATCTTTACCTATTTTTGTTGCAAATCCGACTGCTATTGAGGTCAAGGACCGTCCCAGGCCGATTTTCAAGTGATATCCTCATGTTGCTACCCTAGATGATTCGGTTGGAGCTTTTTCTTGTGTCCCGGAAGGAGTCGTGTATGTTGAAGATGCAAGAGCCTACATTCAATGTCATATTGAGGATTTGGGAACGACTGATATCAAGAGCATGTACATGAAGGAGTTAATGGGAGATTCTAGAAAGATTAAACCCGAATACCAACATATTGTTGATTTAGGGTTTATTGGAATTCTGGATATTTCAGAATTCGAAGATGAAATTGTTAGGTATGTTTTGAGTAGAGTGCATGGAGAGTTTATCTAGTTGGATAGACCATATAATATTACAAAGGAGACCATCATGGCAATCACCGGTTTACCACATGTTGGACAACGTCCGGAGAAGAAAATTTCAAATGATCAGGTTAACAAGATTATCGACGCAACATCAAACAGGCGGTCAATGAGGATCAGTACTATCACCGATACAGACATTAGATTTGGAAGCATGGTCATCAGTTACAAGGTAACACAATCAAACTGGCTGAATTTTATTTCTAGCTCTTGCATTTATGCAGCTCATAAAATGATGAGGGAGAATGAGAAGTTGGGTCTATGTGGTTGGATGTTGGATGAACTGTTGATTAACCTAGGAAAGATTAAAGGAGAAAAGAAAGGAACTTTTTGGTATGGTAACCTAATTGTTTGTTTAATGCTTTTTTTCATCAACGAGACTCCCGGTTTTGGGAAGAGAAAATGGGCATTCAATATCCCAGTAGGGAGGCAATTAAAACAGTCTATTGCTACATTGGGTAATCAGAGGGATGAAAAACTATGGGGTTATTTTAAAGCATTTCAAAAGGCTATGAATTCTAGGATGAGGGTTCCATAGCACATTGTTGAGAAGTACTCAACCAACATATGCTTCATGGTCAAGAAAGATGAAACTTTGATGGAAGCTGTTAAACCCCAGAAGATTTGGATTGAGGAAACAGGTTATGAAGTTGATGCACAGATCCTTGATGCTTATGCACAAATGCTAATTGATGCACCGATAGATGAAATTGTAAAAACCTTTGGCATTGCTAAACAAAAGACACAAGAGGTTGAAACTGAGTTCAACCGGAAGAAGAGAGAGAAGCAAGAAGGTAAGGCATGCAAGTTTGTTGAAAAGGTTTCACAGGACATCAAAGCATTGATTGATGATATCCTGGAGAAAGGCAGGAAGAGGAAAGAACCATAAATATTTGTTGAGCCTATTGCAACAGAGTCTACATCTGATGATGACACACCCCTGGCATTCAAAAGGGTAATAAGGAAGAAAATTGAAGAAACTAAGGTAGAGGCTAAGAAGCAACTGATTAGGAAAGTTACTATCAGGGTATCGACACAGAAGAAAGCACCAAAAGAGACACCTTCAGCCCCATCCGGTACTAGAAGGAGAAAGAAGAAGGATGACATTGATCTTGCAATTAAGCCTGGTAATGTAACTATCATTCCACCAAAGACTTGTGCAGAGTTAGTTGATGAGATTACTAAAGATGGTATGTTAAAGAATGTACAATTTTATTATGAACATTTAGAAAATGATGAACAAAGAGAAGTAGAGGAAGCAATTTTGTTATATTTGGATATTTATAACAAAGCCCTGTTAGAAATTGAAGACCAAATATTGACAAAGTTGTATGATATGTTAGATGCTAGAAGACTATCAACAATGCAAGAGGACAAGCATATAAACATTCAAGAGTTGTTATCTATTTGTGTTTCTATTGCTCCAAAGGAGATGGATAAGACACTTGAAGTTGCAGATAGGAAAATCTTTAACAACAAGCATAGAATAATCAGTCTTATGTTAGGAAGGGTCAATGAGATAATCAAGGAGACCAAGGCATGGGTTAAGTTCTTTGAAGAGAATTGTGGATTTTATACTTCACCGGAATCTAAGATAGATATTGCGGACATCCCGGTTGAAGGGAAGGGTAAAGGTATTATGGGTACTTCACCCTCAATTTTGAAAAACATTAAGATAGTGGAAATTAAGCCCCCGATAGATACAAATGTACAGACAAATGCTGAGATACCGGCAAATACAAAGAGTGTAAAGGTTGATAATGTACAAGATACTAATGTTGAGGACAATAGTCCTCCGGATACAAATGTACAGGATGAGATTACAGTTCCTAGGGAGGAATCGATAGTTACTGAGACTTCACCAAGTGGCGAAGCCACCGGTGCAAGTGAGGAAGGTATAAAGGTTAAATCATTAGAGGAAAAGAAAGAGGAATCTGACAGGGAATCGGTAGTGAGTCCATCATTGTTGTCAATTGACACCTCGCAGGTTGAAAAGAAAAGCATAACCGAGATGAGTTCTACTGAACTCATGATGATGGTTGAACAAAAAATGATGAAGGAAGGATCTATGGATAAAGGTGTTATTGATTAGTCTATCACTCTTTTGCATAGACTAGTCCCAAAGTGCAAGTTTGGCAATGAAGCGAGCCCATCGGACAAGCTTAAGTTAATCACTGAACACATTTCAAAGGATTTTTAGTCCTTGCGGCAGATTTCAAACCGGCCAGCACTGGAGAGGTTCACACAGGCAAAAATAGCTACATTTGATCAAGTGATTGAGTCTAAGAGGAAGAAGATTAATGAAAAGATGAAATTGACAGATAATGCATTAAGGCAATGTACTAATATCTATAGAGTATGCTGTAATACAGGTTTGCTCACAAGTGAAACAGATAAAAATATTAAGGACATTTAGGATGAGATTGCAGGTATAGCCAATTCTTTTGATGGATTGAATTCATTGACTACATCTATAGATGGTCAGATTTTGGTTTTGGAAGCCCAAGTTTTTGCTCTTGAGAGGGAAAAAAAATCATAAGAAGAGCCAGAAGTCTTAGAGGTTTGGTGAGTTCCCGGTTGGATTCATTAAGTGTACATAAGGAGTGTATAGATCTGGTTGGTAAGCCCACATTGGCAAAGCTTAATGGGAAAGAGTCATTTGCCCATATGCTAAATGGACTTGTATCTATTTCCGACACTTTCAAATCTGGTTGGGATACCTATCTTGAGCTATTGGAGAAGGCTTATCCGGATATTTTCAAATATAATCAGCTCTGGTAAGGTATTTTTGGGATAATCATTATACAATCTTCCATTCTTCGTCCCAGTTTTTGGGTTTTGGTATTCTTTTTGGAATTTTTTTTATGGCATTGATGTCAAAGGGGGAGTGATATAGATGTGAATGTGAAAAATAAAAAAAGGGAGTTGTATACATTAGGGGGAGATATGGAGATATGGAGTATTTTTTATTATGATCATAGATGAATATTTAGCTCAGGGGGAGCAGGTTCAGGATGAAACTGACAATTGGAAACCATGACCATTTTTCACATGAGTGTTGCCATCAATGCCAAAGGGGGAGATTGTTCACAATTGACACTCAATTGGTTGGTTTCAATATGTTGTCATTGATGGTAACATGGCAATTTATTCCGGCTTCATATTTTGGGTTAGTTGTGTATTGACAGACACTTCACCGGCACCAGCACTAACAAATTGGATAGATTTCTTTGGTAATCAGCAATGGAGGCCAACATGGTTTAGAATTAGGTTATTGGTATTGGAGGACGACATATTTTGGATCCGGTATCGATAATTGTTTTTGATATTCATGTATTTATGTTATCTAGCCGACATGTATATTCATATTGTAATTATCTTTGTAAGCCGACATAAGGCATGATGAATTGTAAAGGGTATATATGTCAGTTGGTTAGATCATTTTGAAATATGACATGCCATGGATGGATAGGAAAATATGATAATGTTATGTAATGCAAAACATATCAAAGAGATTATGTATGTGAGGATATTTATGTAAGGGTTATTTCGGTATAGGGTTTAGGGTTTCAGACCAGAATAGTCAGAGCTTAACCGGAACTGTATTCAGGCATAGAAGATGCTATCTTTGCAGTTCAATCATTTCTCCGGATTGTAGTTTGGATTTGTATGTAGTCAGTGAGGCTCCTTTTGTGATTGAGCAATGTGCTCTAGGTTGTAAGCCTTCCTGCAAGTGCATGCCCCTATATTTTGTAATATCTCTTCATATGGCCAGTGGATTGATATTGTGGGTCACAAATCCCATCGTGGTTTTTCCTCTTTGAGGTTTTTCATGTATAATTCTATGTGTTATGGTATTCATTTATGTGATTGGCTTGTTGGTTGCTTTACTTCTTTCAATTCTATATGTACTGGTATACTGATTGGTGTATGCATGTTTTAATAAGGTTAAAATTTATCTTTCCGGTAGAACACTGATTCACCCCCCCCTCTCAGTGTTCTTGGATTCCAACAGTAACAACCGCTGATCCTATAGGGTACTCAATGTTTTTTCCATGTATAACAAAGGCATCTAATTTCTTTTTTCCCTCAACATAATGACATTATAGATAATAACTTGTTCCTTATTTGTTGTCTCTAACTAAAATAACTACATAAACATGCCTTGAAATAATATGTGCACTCAACGAGATGAATTTATTAAATAATTAAAAACTTAAAAATAAAATAAAAATATTGAATTTGATTAAATTTACATATAGATAATTTACCTAGTTGGACTATATATGATATGTGGTCAAAGTCAACTAATTCTTCGATCTATGTGAGTTGTAGTGTTGTCAAGAATCAATACATCTTAAGTGAAATTAGAGTTTTTGTACACCATCTATCAACCCACTCCTTTGATTCACACTCATTCCAAGCTTGATTTGTACATGAAGAATAAATATATACAACTATTGCATATGGATACTCCATGAAGATGCATTAGAGCTTCTAAAAGAGTGTATCCCACTCAATCCTAACAATGTACAATAATCCTCATATTTCACAATGTTAGTATCATTTATTGACCAAAATATCTATGAAATGTAGACTTACCTTCATTACCTAAACCCATAGTAGCATTACATCATCCAATGATAGATTTCACATCTATCAATTTTTCTTTGCCTTTTTACTTTAAATCTTCTCATGCTAAGGCTCTTTTAATACATTCTCTTGCACCATCATGCTCCCCCTTTCCATGCTCGGGCTCAGATACATTCCGCATATGTTGAAAACCAGTGATCTTACACATCATTCTTAACCAATAGAATGCCCATAGGTTCTTGAGTAATGATGCACAATTATATGACCATATGATATGCTGATAGAATGATATGCCCTTGCTAGCCAAATTACAATAGAACATCTAAAAGCAATCTTGCACAAACTCTATAGAATGTGTGCATCTTGATATAAAAATAATACCCCCTCAAGGTCTTCCTGTCATCCTCTATACTATCACCTAAATGAATGAACAATATATACACAAATATAGGAACCTGTGCAGAGTTGTAATACTGAGATTGCACCTCATTTTGTGGCTATAGTGTGTAATTCTTTGCAAAGTCAATAGCTGAAATGATGGTATTAAGTGAAAATGTGTGCTTGCATAACTTGAACTACAAGTCCAATCACTGAACCCTATGGGTGTGGATTGCATACTCATACACTATATTCTCACAAAAATCCCATAAACTAATACACTGAAATCTTTTCACAAACCAATTCACAACTTTTTACTTCTTTTCCATCTTTTAGATTGTAGGCCATTGTCTTATATTTCTCAAATTTTACTAGTTAATTTTCAATTACATGTGTACTTTCCATATGTTCACAAATTAGCAAATATCGTAAGCCACTGCAAAGACCACCTGTTCTATACAAGCATAAGTTCTTGTAAAACGGTTGACCATCCTCTCTTTAATATAAAATGTTAGATATGAAATATCTTAAGATATAAATTGAGCCTTTGTGTTACATTCCTACAAAACATCGTTAGTATCCAAATCTACAAATTTATATTGGTAACATCATAATGCTTAGAAAATTCAATATGTAATCTACAAAAACAAGTTGTGCGTGTGTGAATTATTTTTACATAAAAAGGCTTTACCATTTCAAAAAACCCCTTTCTACGACTGTCAATAGAGTTTTTCTTGTTATTTTTCAATGCTTGACTTGTCTTTCTAATGAGGCAACATTTCTTCATTTTATTTCTTACTACTGTTGATGTAATGACATGCCAGGAAACATTACTATCTTTGGTGCATGAGGTGGAGCCCACACTCTCATAATATGCACTCATTAGATTATTTACAATAGATTTCTCACTTGATGCATCCAATGTCCTTAGCCCAAGAATCTTTGTAATGGGCCTAAATTTTAGATTTCTCATCATATCAACAAATAGTTGACATCTAGATAGGTTTCATTTAACTCAAAAAATAATATCTATATCCTCTTAGCATATATTTGACAAGTACACTTTGGAATCTTGTCAACCATTGGTTTCAAAAGATTGTCATCAATATTGATAAAAAATTAAGCTTTCTATGCAAAACTCTAGGAGGTGTTCTCAAAGGTAAAGTTACCTCAACATTAGGAATTTTAACAACATTAGGGATAGATGACAAGCTTCAACCAAAGATGAAAAATATGACTTACCTTGAAGTTGGGATGTAAAAGGTGGTGTACCTTCAACTTGAGATGTGAATGGTGACGTACTTTCAAAATGGGATATTGTAGGTGGTGCACCTTCAACTTGACATGTCATAGATGATGTACCCCAACTTTAGGATATAATTATCTCATTGTAGGGAGGTTTTGTATTTGTTGCCTTTGTGTCATCAATTCTATATCTCTCACATTGTGTGGATGTTTTCATATTACTCTTAAATTGGTATGTCTTCTTGTATGTGATGAACAATGATGAACAAAAAATACCCTAATCAGTACTGAGAGTGGGGGGGGGGGTGTGAATCAGTACATACAAAAACTTTCTCAACAACTTATTAAGTTAAAACAATACCAACCGGTTGTCTTCATCACTGAACTTAACCATGGCAATACCGGTTAAACATAGTAAAACTTCAGACAACATAAACTGATAAGTCTGATCACTTCAAATACATTCAATACTTGATAACAACTTCACCCATAAACATATGCATGTGGTATACTAGTAATACCATAACCTATTAGCTCTGCATGCATAATCACTAAAACACAGAATACTTAATCATCACATGAAAAATGCACAACTCATGACACACAGTTTTTTCACGTGGAAACCCAAATGGGAAAAACCATGATGGGGATGAATACCCACAAGCTTGTTTTGAACTCTTTTGAAGCTCGCTCTGTTAGGAGCCTAGTCCGGTTAAAGACTTTACAATAAGGTTATGTTAGGAATCGATCCTGTTAAAGATCACTCGGTTAAGGGATGGCTATATACCTTGTTAAAGGTTAGCTCACTAGAGGATTTGAAGAACTCAATGATCTTGAGTCACCCGGTTAAAGGATTTACAATAAGCCTGTTAAAGCTACCCGATAAAGGGATTTTCCAACTGTTGAAATTGTTAGAAGACAATAGGTAAAACTCTAATCTGATAACAACACTATATGCCAAGGCAGATCCTTTTCATTTCCTCTCTTCTGGATTCACACTCTGCAGTTTTCCTCTTACTGGTCTGGCATGTATCTCATCACTCAGATACACACACACAACATTTGCCAACAACAAACAATAACAAACATCATCGACCTTATAGACAACAATTAGGTCGGTAGCATAAACCCTAAACCCTGAGAATTTAGGTTTACAATAGAAGCGGTCCAATCCTGATCGTCCAAACACTTTGCATAGAGCAATACAATCTTAAACAAATCACAAGACAATCTGCATCCTTCATTCTTCACCGCATATGGGAATCAGTAACCCATCACACTCTCTTCTCATACCACTAAGAAGAATGATCATTCCTGAGGTAGACATTTAATGCAGTCGATCTTCTCGTGCAAGATCCTCAAGGAAATCCTTCATGTGCACAAAGCTGACATGGCACCTCGATCTCATCCTCATTTCTTAGCTAACTCATCACATAATGTCTTCGGTTGCATCACACAAGCTGGATTGCAAAATCGGAAACCTTAGAGCAAAGACTACCAACCGGTAGTCACACTTAGTGAAACCCCAACACCGGTTCACTACATATCTTCATACCGGTTCACCAACTTCTTTCAATATGCATATCGGTTTACTTACACTTATTGACATCAATGACAACATACATTATCATCATATCAACATGTCGGTTCATCATATGCCAACAATATCCAACAGTATGGTGTTCAATTTCCTTCCTTCACGAAATTTCGTCAGTCCTTCTCTTTTCTTCACATTATTATCTTCGCGCTCACTAGGTGTTAGAGTATTTGATCATTTGCTTGGCATGATGATGAATTCTACATGTATGCAAAAATAAGACATATAGATTATTTCCATACAAATATAGGTCTATTATAACTTCATTAGGAATATTTTATCTTCATGTCGTTAGGACTATCATAAATTTCTTAGGATAGTCATAGGTACATTAGGTTCATTAGGATTTTATGTTGCGTTCTTAGGACAATCGAAATTTCATTAGGATAGTCACAACTTCATCATAGGCTATTTAGGACAATCATATGTTTGATAGGACTATCATAAATTTCTAAGGATAATCATAGCTTCATTAAGACTATCATCTTTCCATTAGGACTATCATAACCCTTTTAAGCTAGACTTTAACTTTATTAGGATTGTCATTGAACTTTCTTAGGACAGTCATAGCTTCATTAGGACTATCATAAATTCTTTAGTACAATCCTAATGAAAGTAAGATAGTCAAAGCTTCATTGGGACTATCATAAATTCATTAGGACAATCCTAATGGATGTAGGACAATAATAGGTTCATTACAAATGATACAAATATTAAACAAATGCTGAAAAAAATATTGTGTTTTATTTTTGTAATGTGATCGTAGAGGATGAAATAATATTAGTTAAGGAAAGTGGGTTGTCATTGTTACTTGGAAGGAATTGTAGTGTCCTAAATTGTACTCCCTTACAATTTGTCCTCATTTGGGCCCTCACCTTGGCGTTCATCTCCTAAGGCCTGATCGGAGCCCTGATCTGCTCACACCATGCACTAAACTCAAAATTTTCATCATGCACACTTTCTCCACAAACTTCTTGTGTCCTTGATTGGTCTGGACAAGGGCGCTAGCGCCATGGTCCTCAAGGACCAGAGCATCCAATGCTCTGGTCCTCCCAATCAAGGCCCATTTTGGGACCTCTCAATGGTAACATGATTTGAGTGGGAATCTAGATCCTATGTCAGATCATGTCAAAAAATTAAGTTTTTTTTCCAACAAGCATGTATAAAAGGAGGCCTGCCCCTCTCATTTTGAGATACATTCAATCAAATTGGAAAATTCGAAATTAAGCATTCATTCAAATTCAAGTGAGCAAGCAATCAGTCTTCTTTCAAGCATTGGAGCAGATGTAAGGTCAAGATCAAGCATTGGAGTTGAAATTCATGTTCTATATTTATGAAGACTACATGAAACCCTAATTCCTCATAGAGACAAACAAAACTTCATAAAGAGGTATAACATTAGCATTTCAAACATTATTCAACATTTCCCTCAAAAGGAAATCATTTCCATTACAACAATTCATTTACATTTTACTTCTATTTCATGGTTAATTCCAAGACTAGGGTTTGACCTAGGCAAAACCCTATTCCCAACCATTTTCCCTTCTCTACTATGTGTAGGAACAGGTATGAAGTTGCAATTCTCAAGATCATCTTTATTCATAGAGACAAACAGATTCCCTATTAGACGGAGAAATGTTTGGAGGACTAGAGCGAGGCATTCTAGTCCATACAATTTAGGATGACCTTTTGGAAACAGACCTGAACACTCACATATTTCTTAGATTCAGGTTTGTGGCTTTTTTTGACGACTACAACTCACTGTTTATGCATATTTTCTTCAATTTCAACACGTTTACCCTAATTTCAACATTTTTTGAGGAGTTAAATGAAACCTATAGATGTCAACTATTTGTTTAAGCCAAAGTAATCTTCCTAATCCAGTGAATCCATTAAGAATTCTCAGCCCTATTCTTGTTGATTTGGGGCTAGATCTATTGGGTTCACCCCTCTTTAATGTGTTGGTCCCTAAAAATAAATTAGTGGCTATCATACATCTAATGGTGGAAACCCTATTTTTTCACCATCACATTTTGTTGAACTCGACATCTTGCACTTTAATTTTTTGATTTATGTTCTCAGATCTAAGTGTTTATGCATTTCAAATTCAAATTTATATTTACAAGTTTAATTTTCAATTGAATTTCAAAAATTTAGAGGTTAAATTCACAAAAACCCTAAGTAAATTAATTCTAAAACTGAACTTGTAGGTTGTCTAATTTGGATTAATTCTTTCAGATTTGATTACTTATTCAATTTCAAATTCTACTTTAGCTATAGATTGGGAAATACAACTCTGCTTCTTACTCGTCCATGATACTAATCTTCCACCGAGAAAGAACGCTCCACCGGTTGTGCTCTTCCGGTCGTCCACATTACCTCCCCAATCGGCATTGGTATACACTCTGAGATTGAAGTCACCATTATATGGATACCACAATCCATAGTCAACTGTTCCTTTTAGATATCTACGAATCCTCTTGACTGCTACCAAGTGGGATTCTCTAGGACATTTATGAAAACAAGCTACTATGCCCACGACATGAGCAATATCTGGTCTGTTGTGCACCACATAGTGCAGCTTACCGATCATTGACCGATACTCTTTCTCATTCGCCAACGCTGAATCATCTTCCTTAGTCAGTTTGCAACCGGTCACCATCGGTGTACCAACCGGTTTTCTCTCCTCCATGCCAAAGGTCTTCAATACCTCTTTGACATACTTGGACTGGGTAATAAAGATACCCTCTTTCATTTGCTAAATCTGTAAACCAATGAAGAATTTTATCTCCCTAATCAGAGACATCTCAAACTCTTTCTTCATTACATCTGCAAATGCATGGCTCATTTCATCATCTCCTCCAAAGATTGTCATCTACAAACACTTCACAGATCGGAATTTGATCACCTTCTGATTTCAAGTAGATGTTGCTATCTTCGCTTGTTCTCTCAAATCCAATCTTCACAAGATGAGAGTGTAATCATTCATTCCATGCCCTTGGTGCTTGTTTTAATCCATACAGGGCCTTGTGTAATCTACACACCATGTCACTATCTTCTGATAGGGCAAACCCATCCGGTTGCTCTATATATACTTCCTCTTCAAGGATTCCATTCAAGAATGCAGACTTCACATCCATTTGATATACCTTGAATCCCTTAAATGCTGCAAATGCAAGTAACATTTGAACACCTTCTATTCTAGCCACAGGGGCAAAGGTTTCTCCATAGTCTTCTCCCTCTTCTTGAGCGTATCCCTTGCATACAAGCCTAGCCTTGTTCCTTATAATTGTACCTTCTTCACTCAGTCTATTTCTGAAGACCCATTTGGTACCAATGACATTCTTGTGTTCAGGTCTAGGTACCAAAGACCATGTTGCATTCTTTTCAATTTGATCTAGCTCCTCTTCCATTGCCTTAGTCCAATCTTCATCTGTAAGCGCCTCTTTAATAGTCTTAGGCTCCAATTCGGAGATCATGCAAGAGTTCTCCTTCACTTTTCTTCTTGTGAGTATCCCTACATCTTTATCTCCTATGATCTGCTTTGGATCGTGATGTAATTTCACATATCTAGGAATGACTCTAGCTAGTTCTTCTTGCTTTTCCTCTTCTCCTTTTTCTCCATCTTCTTCTTCTCCTACCACAGCTTCCTCTGGTACAGGAACACTGAGATCTTTGCTTGTTTCTTTTGTAACCAGTTCCTAGAAAGCTATTCTTGGTTCACCTTCCACTTGCTTGCTGCTGGTTCCCTCAGATTTCTCAGGAGATTCATCAACCTTGACATTGATGCTCTCAACAATCTTTTGAGTTTTGTTATTATAGCACTTTAGGGCTTTGCTCTTAGTGGAATATCCTAGAAATATTCCTTCATCACATTTAGCATCAAATTTGCTCAAATGCTCACCTCTCTTGACATAGAACTTACTCCCAAATACCTTAAAGTAACTCACAGTGGGAGTCTTCCCGGTCTAGTACTCATAAGGGGTTTTATCTTTGCCTTTCTTGATAAGTACTCGATTCATTGTATAGACTGCGATGCTCACCGTTTCTCTCCAAAAGGTGTGAGCAACCTTTCCTTGGATCAACATTGTTCTCGCTGCTTCAACTACAGTGTTGTTGTTCCTTTCTACTATGTTGTGGTGTCCTAGGGGCAAACAATTGCCTCTTGATGTCGTTCTCTTCACAGTACTTGTTGAATTCATCAAAAGTGAATTCTCCTCCTTGATCAATTCTTAGGCACTTTATCCTTTGGCCACTTTCATTTTCTACTAATGCTCTGAAGGCTTTGAACTTTCCAAATACTTTGGACTTGTCTTTCAAGAATGTGACCGACATCATTCTTGATCAGTCATTAGTAAGAATCATAAAATACCTATCTCCCTGAAGACTTCTAGTTTTCATAGGACCACCCAAATCAGTATGCACAAGATCAAGTAAATTCTCTGCGGAAAAAGACTTACCTTTAAAAGTTGAGGAAGACATCTTCCCAAATTGACATTCTCTGCACAAATAATTCTCAGGTTTGTTCAGCAAAGGCAATCCTCTTACCGCGTTGATCTTATCGGCTTTAATAATATTGTCAAAGTTCATATGACAGAGTCTCCTATGCCATATCCAACTGTCATCAAACTTAGCCATCAGACACTAACTAATCTTGGCATTCAACCGAAATAGGTTACCTTTGGTCTGCTTACCGGTGGCAATAAGTTCACCACTCTTTCCAATTATACTGCAGATTCCACCTTTGAACTTCAGAGTGAGTCCTTTGTCATCCAATTGAGTAACACTTAAAAGGTTATGCTTCAGACCTTCTACCCACTAGACATCATCTGCACTGCTTTTTCCATTCAGTGAGATGGATCCTTTGCCTTTTACCAAGCATGGTGCATCGTTGCCAAACCAGACAACACCTCCATCATATTCTTCCAGAGACAGAAACTTTCTCCGGTCACCAATCATGTGGTGAGAACACCCACTATCTACAATCCACTCATTGGAGTTGTCAATGCGAGAGACAAGGACTTTCTTGTCAGACACTTCTTACTTTACAACTACAAACACTATATCTTCACTCTCTTCATCCTCCGATTCTTCATCAGTAACACCTTCATCCACAACAACAAGACAATTTTTTCTATTTCCTCCTTTATACTTTCTAAACCTCTCCGGTTTATCCTTATTATCACTGTTAGGACAATTAATAGCTATATGTCCTATCTTGTTGCAGAAGAAACATTTTAAAGGAAGCTTACCTCTATATTTACTAGTTCCTTTTGGAAGTCTTTTAGCAAGAAGAGCTTCAAACTCCATCAAAATCTTTGCATCATCCATATCTCTACATTGTCTTGATTCATAACTGGTACTAGTTTCTTTTCCTTTTCTGGATGCTCTAAAGGCTGACTCAGTCTTCTGAACACTGCCATCATAGCTATTCAACTCATATGCAGTCAACTTTGCAATGATAGATCAGTAACAATGATCTCAATACTTTACTAACAACGGTGGCATCCTCAATCGTTCCACCAGTGCTTTTGATATCTCCAACCACAGTCTTAATCCTAATGCCATATTGTTGAATGGTCTCTCCTTCAACCATTCTCATGTCTTCAAATTTTCCTCAAAGGCTCTCTTCCTTAGCTTTCTTTACATGCTCATCACCACCACAAATGGTTTCCAGTGCGTCTCATATATCCTTAGGAGTGTCCTTGTCTTGTACATCAATAAACTCAATATCTGACAGGCTACTGATAAGGGCTTCCATGATTGGCCCATTTTCTTGAATCTCTCTCTTTTGATCATCGGTCAGAGTGCCAGTGGGAATCACAGAGGCATTCTCAACATAGCTCCAGTGTTGAGCACCCATACTCTTGATGTAAATCTTCATTCTGTCCTTCCATATCTTGAAGTTATCTCTATTGAACTTAGGACCTTCCCTCTTCATCATTACAACAAGATCTTTTACCTCAAGCGGTTAAGCTTATATCACCGAGGACCTGGAGTTGCTCTGATACCAATTGATGAATAATGATGAACAACAAATACCCTAATCGGTACTGAGAGAGGGGGGAGGTGAATCAGTACAGATGAAAACTTTCTCAACAACTTATCAAGTTAAAACAATACCAACCGGTTGTCTTCATCACTGAACTTAACCATGGCAATATCAGTTAAACACAGTAAGACTTCAGACAACATAAACTGATAAGTCTGATCACTTCAAATACATTCAATACTTGATAACAACATCACCCATAAACATATGCATGTGGTATACCAGTAATACCATAGCCTATTAGCTCTGCATGCATAATCACTAAAACACAAAATACTTAATCATCACATGAAAAATGCACAACTCATGACACAGTTTTTTCACGTGGAAACCCAAATGGGAAAAACGACGATGGGGATGAATACCCACAAGCTTGTTTTGAACTCTTTTGAAGCTCGCTCTGTTAGGAGCCTAGTCCGGTTAAAGACTTTCCAGTAAGGTTCTGTTAGGAATCGATCCTGTTAAAGATCACCCGGTTAAGGGATGGCTATATACCCTGTTAAAGGTTACCTCACTAGAGGATTTGAAGAACTCAATGATCTTGAGTCACCCGGTTAAAGGATTTACAATAAGCCTGTTAAAGCTACCCGATAAAGGGATTTTCCAACTGTTGAAATGGTTAGAAGACAACAGGTAAAACTCTGATCTGATAACCAAGGATCTTTACTAATCCTTTACCTTCCCATTCTACTAATCCAGTTGAGTCTGAGCATCTTGACTTTTCTCCCAATTACTTTGGCCTTGTTTTTAACAATGTGGCGAATCTTGTTGATAAACCTACACCTCCTAAGGACCTATGCATTACCTTTGATCCTAGTGAGACTATTGATGCACTTGATGACCCACTAAATATCATTGTAAAGATCAAAGACAAACTCTCGCGTGTGGTGCTTATTGATCCAACATGTATGGTGAATGTGGTAACTAAAGAATATCTTTATACTCTACAATTGCATCAAGTAACATATGATAAGTCTGAAGTAGTAGTTAAGGTGTATGATGGTTTCTCTTTCCCTACTATTGGTTGTATTACTCTTCCCGTTGAGGTTGGTACTATGTGCTTAGATGTCATTGTTTCTAGCATTCCTACATTCAATCAATTTCATGTGAAGTTGTGACATTCTTGGCTCTCTTCCATGAAGGTGATCCCTTCTACTATGCATGAATGCTTAAAATCTCCTCATAATGACAAAATCATAACAATTAATTTCATAGCATGTATCAACCCATGGTGAGGCGTGGAGATGTCAACCTTGATTACTTTTGGCCTAAACAATTTGTGCCTCTTAAGCCTTGTAGTGATGCTCCTTTTCAATCTTATCAAAAGTGGAAGAATGAGATGATCTTATCTTTGAGTAAGCTTAGAGATCCTAGACCTATTCCTCCTCCTCATGATGGAGTCGATCTCCTTCCTACACCTTATGTTCCTCCTCTATATGATGTAGTTATGTATCCTACATCTTACAAACAGAAGCACCTGACATATCCTATCTTTCAACCTAGTATACCTTCTCCCATTCCACCTTTAAAGGAAGAGAAAAAGCTTATGTCCATTGATCCTAAACCTTCACAATCCTCGACTAAAACTATTTAAAAAGAAACTGTTGCGCGAGAGAATGCCAATGGAGACATTGTGCTAAGGCTTGTGAACCTACTTCTCAACCCATTTCATCCCCGAAGACACCAAATGTTGACTTAGTCCCATTTTTCTAGCCTTTGCTTGACCCAAGCGAGAAAGTTCAACCTAAATCACTTAGATTGAAAATGCTTAAGAAAAGTGATGGTTTATGTTTTATTCGTGTTAAAGATCCTATTTTTTATTAATCTTGATGAATAAATGGATGAAAATGATATTCATGATAACAATGTTGATGCTAATGATTCTAATGATGAATATGAGCTTGTTAATGTTGACAATGATTTATCTAAACAATTTTCAAAAGCATTAATCCTAGTTCCTAGTAATAGACAAAGTGACTCATCCTTAGAGCATGGTCCTTGTTCAGAACTTGCAATAGCTCCATCCATCATGCTTGAAGTTTCTCCTCTTGCATCTTGTCCACCTTCCCAAAAAAATATTCAAGAAGATTGGGTGGAGGATGATTTGCTTGATTAGCTTCATTTGTATCATAGATTCTCTCTTTCTCTCGTCTCTTGCTTGTTCATAACATTATTCTATTTGTTTCTCAATTCTTCTATTTGTTGTCCCTTGTGTTGTCTACTTGAGGATGATGCAAAGAATTGAGATCTCTTTTGGTCTCTTCCATGTTGACTCAAAAGACACATGTGCCCTTCTTCCATTGTTGTTCTACTTCCTTTGGGGGATGAGATCAATTTAATGCAAATATATTTCTTGATATACATTATTTATCATAAGAGCATACTAATCCCATAGTTAGTAGAACCCTTATGTGTTTTGTGACCATTATCCTTTGATTTGTCCTTTCTTGGGGGCATATCATTGTGGTAACATGCTTGTCTTTTGAATGCATTCTACCTTAAAACAATTGATCTCGATGAGGCGTATGCAATTTCTTTAACGTGGGGGCATACACTTCGTTCACTGTTTCACTTTTTGCATACACTATCACATATTTTGAAACTCAAGTTACTTTGCAAGCTGAGTCTTTTTGCTTTGTAATTTGATATTCTTCTTTTTCATGACTCATAGTAAGCAAACCTTACTAGGCTAGTAGCCATGCTCTTTCTCTCTTTCTCTTATGATGTCCCTATTATCTTGATATTAAAGATGTAAGATACCAAAGTCCATTTGGGGCTTGGTGTGGTTTGCCTCTTTCATGTCTTGATGAAAGTTTTCAATGCAAACCTTTGTACTTTATGTAGAGTATGCTTAGTCTCATAGTCCTGCTAAAGTGGGGGCTAAATGTAGCATCCTAAATTGTACCCCCTTACAATTTTATCCTCATTTGTGTCCTGACCTTGACATTCGTCTCCTGAAGCCTGATCAGAGCCCTGATTTTGTTCACACCATGCACTAAACTCAAAATTTTCATCATGCACACTTTCACCCCAAACTTCCTATGTCCCTGATTGGTCAAGTTTAGGGAGTTAGCACCCTGGTCCTCAAGGACCAGAACACCCAACGCTTTGGTCCTCAAGGACCAGAACACCCAGCGCTTTGGTCCTCAAGGACCAGGGCGCCCAACGCTCTGGTCCTCCAATTTGGGCCCATTTTGGGGCCTCTCAATGGTAACATGATTTGAGGTGGAACCTAGATCCTGTGTCATTTCATGTAGGAAAATTAAGTTGTTTATTGACAAGCATATATAAAAGGAGATCTACCCCTCTCATTTTGAGATACATTCGATCAATTGGAAAATTCAAGCAATCAAGCATTCATTCAAATTCAAGTGAGAAGGCAATCAATCTTCTTTCAAGCATTCACATGGGCTTAACTTAGTGAACCTAGGTTATATCACGTGCATTCATGGTGTACTAAAGAATCTCCCCATTTTCAAAAAATATTGCCCTAAACTCCTTTTTTGTCACCCGCTCCCAATACACAACCCGAATTAAAAACCCCCTATTTTCACTAGATATTGTATTTTTTCATAGCTCGAATTAAAAACCTCCCTATTTTCATTAGATAGGCAATATATTGGTTTTGATTTTGGGGATATTAAGCCCCCAATATTAATGCATATGATATAATATTACCAACCCAATGAAAGCCATGCACAAGCATTGGAGTTGACATTCATGTTCTATGTTTATGAAGATTACATGAAACCTTAATTCTTCATGGAGACAAACAAAACTTCATAAAGAGGTATAACATTAGCGTTTTCGACATTATTCAACATTTCCCCCAAAAGGAAATCATTTCCATTAGAGAAATTCATTTAAATTTCATTTCTATTTCATGGTTAATTCCAAAACTAGGGTTTGACCTAAGGCAAACCCCTATTCCCAATCATTTTTCCTTCTCTGCTATGTGCAGGAATAGGTACAAAGCTGCAATTCTCAGGATTGGCTTTATTCGTCAGAGACGAATAGATTCCCTTTTGGATGACAAAAAGTTTGGAGGACAAGAACAATGAGCATTCTAGTCCTGACAATTTAGGATGACCTTTTGGGAATAGATTTGAACACTCACATATTGCTTAGATCTAGGTTCGTGGCTCTATTTGACGACTGTAGCTCACTGTTTATGCATATTTGTTTCAATTTTAACACATTTACCCTAATTTCAACATTTTCACAATTCAACTTAAAAAGAGGGCATCAAAGCCTAATCCAGTGAATCCAATAAGAATTCTCAACGCCATCCTTGCTTATTTGAGGCTAGATCTATTGGGTTCACCCCTCTTTAATTTGTTGGTCCCTAAACAAAAATTAGTGGTCTTCGTACATCTAATGGTGGAAACCCTAATTTTTCACCATCACATTTTGGTGAATTTGACATCTTGCACTTTAATTTTTTATTTATGTTCTCGAATCTGAGTGTTTATGCATTTTGAATTCAAATTTATATTTACAAGTTTAATTTTCAATCTACTTAAAAAAATTTAGAGGTTAAATTCACAAATCCCTAATTTTTAATTCTAAAATTGAACTTTTGGGTTGTCTAATTTGGTTTAGTTATTTCAGATCTGATTTCTTATTCAATTTCAAATTCAATTTTTCACTCATAGATCTAAATTTCAATTGAATTTCATAAATTTAGTGGTTGAATTTACAAAAAACCTAGTTTATAATTCTAAAATTTACTTGTGGGTTGCATAATTTTTCAAATTCCTTTTCAGATCTGATCTTTATGATATGCTTTAGAGGCATTTATCTTTCAAATTCACACATTGCATTTAATTAATTGGTTAATCAATCATTTTTATTAAATTTTGTATTGTTTAATCATAATTTTCAATTTGAAATTCATATTTCCCTCCTTTATGCATGAGTTTTACTACCATTAGTCCTACCTACAATATTCCCGTAAGAAGTTGTAGAATTAAGGCTTCCCAAGGTTTAACTACTAAGGATATGGCACATAATTTGGATAACTTATTTCATGAGAATATTGGTGGTTCCTCTAATCCAACAAATGATTCATGGCACTGAAAAGTGTTATTCCCTAAGGAGCAGGATTAAAGACTTTATTGATAATAATACCATATCCGTAGCTAGTGTGAATGATGAAGGAAACAAATCTATAGCTCCTCCTAATCAATATATTCAAATCTTTACTAATCCTTTACCTTCCCATTCTACTAATGTTATAGAATTAGGAAGTACTCTATTTGACACTTTCATGAAGTATGGAGAAGAGAAGAGGTAGAATGTAAGATTGAATCCAATTTTGAGTACTTATTACCATGCGCTTATCACATCAGTAATTTAAAGTTGACCAAATTTAAGTAAGGTTGATAGTACATTTCATTATTGTTTAATATTGGTAATATTTTTCTTGTATGACCATAAGACTCAAGGAGGTATATAGGTTCCTTACAATTGTCAAAGATCTTTAGGGCAACCATGTGATCCTAGGTGTGCCAACATGAACCAATATAGGAATGTGAGGTAGCAGTGCAACATATGTTCATTTGTTTCAACATGGACCACTTAAGGTGTGCACATATCATTGACATATTAACTAGGGACATACTAACACAATCATAAAGACAAGTAAGAAAATGCAAAAAAGAAAAAATCAGATAAAAAGTATTGTAATTTAACTATGTGATAGGATGTCAAGCACAAAATGTATAAAGACAAATAGAACATACCTTAAAATTTGAGATTCGATTTTACTATTTACACAATTATGTCTAGTTCTTTCACTTTTTGCTTCAAACTCCTCAAAAACTTGAGAGTTTTTTGGCAAGTTCTTTGAAAGTTAATGTTCAATTCTATGTAAATCTAATATAATTAGTAAAAAATTATGAAAAGTGAATCTATATTCTCAAATTAAATTAATAAAATCATAATAAACATTTGAATTCTAGAAACATGAAAATATTACCTCATATAATCAAATTCGATCTAAAAACATCAAACTTTCTACTTCTATGTTGTTAAACAAATAGAAATGCGATAGAATATGTAAAATATGCTTGTGTAAGATGTCAAAACCATGAAAAAGTGTTTCTTTGTTGGATAATTCACAAGAGCCAAACAATAACAAAGCATGTGGGCTTGAATGATGGGTCACATGCATCTTTTTAACATTTTTAGTGTAGGTTATAATGTGCAATGCTATAACATGAATACACTATAACTTCTATTGAGATTTATCAATCCTTAACAAATTGGGAAAGAAAAGATAGAGACAAAAGAGAGAAAGAGAAATAGAGAGAAAAAGATAGAGAGAGAAAGAGATAAGGAAAGGCAATGAGGGAGAGAGAGAGAGAGATAAACATAAAGACCCTAAACCTTATACCCTCAACCATAAACCCTATAACCTCAATCCTAAACCCTAAACCCTAAACTCTATACCAATACTCTCAAGTATAAATTGAGTACCTAAAACCTACACTCTCAACCATGCATACCTTATACCATGAACCCTTGACCTTACACCCTCAACCAATACCCTCAAGTTTTATAAAACCTAAACCAAATAGAACAAGAGAGAGAAGAACAAAGATAGGGAGGGAGTGAGGAAGGTGCTCATAGAGGGGAGAGATTGAGAGGTGAGGGGGAGGGAGAAAGGGGTGTATTGATATAGAGGGACATAGTGGATTGATAGAGAGGGACATAGGGATGGAGGTAGAGGTGTGTGTGTGTGTGTGTGAGAGAGAGAGAGAGAGAGAGAGAGAGAGAGAGAGAGAGAGAGAGAGAGAGAGAGAGAGAGAGAGAGAGAGAGAGAGAGAGAGAGAGAGAGAGAGAGAGAGAGAGGGAGGTGGGTAATGAGACAAAGAGGGAGAGACAAAGATGTAAAGCATAGGGTTTATGATTGATGGTATAAGGTATATGTACCCTCAATCATTAACGTTATAACCTAAACTCTATACTCTAAACCATAAAGCCAATACCCTATACCCTAAACCCCCAATGCTAAACTCTAAACCCTATACCCTAAATCCTATACTATCAACCCTATACCCTCAACCATAAATCCAATACTCTAAACCCTATATCTTATACGGGCTCAAACCTATACCTTAAACCTTATACGCTATCCAGCCTTCTACCCTAAACCCTATACCTTATACCCTCAACCTATAACCAATACCCTCAATCCTATAACCAACACCCTCAACCCTAAACCCTATACCAATACCCTAAACCCTAAATCATATACCCTGAACAATAAACCCTATACCCTCAACCCTAAAACCTAAATCATATACCTCATACCAATACCTTAGACCCTATAACCCTATATGCTAAATCCTCAACCCTATACCTTATACATTATACATTTCGACCATAAAGCCAATAAGTACTCAACTACTCACAAGGCTATGTCAATTTTGTAGAATAAGTACTCAATTACTCACTTCAATTTCACTCAAATCTTTTATATTATATGCTTCCTAATCAAAATCTTGAGATTCATTGATTTTTAGATTACACTAGAATTTACTCAACTTCTTGAAATATAATGATTTTGATGAAAATACAAAACAGTCTTTATAAATTTTAATTAACTTTACAACAAGATACATTAATAAAAAGAATGTACAAATTGGACACTCATTCTAACTTTGACATTAAAATTTCTAATTTCATTTATTCAAACTTCATTCTTAGATAAATAACCTATAATCTACCTATCAATCAATCAACAATGCCCACCTCATCAAACACCAAGAAATGAAGCCTTTTAAACCATTGATAGCTATTTGATTAAAAGATCTATCGTTTCTCTTTATTGCAGCATCATACATTCAATCAACTTTGCTTACTTTGCAAGTCCTAAACAACTAATCAAACCAGATCAACGGCCCATATTCACTCCACTCAGAAGAATCAAGAATTATGAGCTTTGGAGATCAAGAGTTAGGCCCACATTTGGGATTGGTGCACAACTAATCAAACTAGATTTTCTTCCTTACTCAATGGACCATTCGCTCATCTAACTTACCTAGTTTTGTCTCCCAAGCTCGATATGATTAAAAGACGAAGTGTTCACCATGGGACCCACTTGTCCATGTAGGACCTCCCCACCGTCAGATCGAACAGATCAACCATCGTCACTAATTTGTCTTTTCTTAAGTGGGTCCCATTTTGAAAAAATAAAATTGGGCGATCAAAAAAGTGGCGCGATAATTACTTTAATGCCACGTCTGCATCTAAAGTTTCTTCATCAACCACCGTGAATATTTGAATCTTCACATGAAGACTAGATTTCGTACATGCAAAATTCATGCTAACAATAAAGACATCAAACTTGATGGATCAAAACAGACTTGGGTCTGATGTAGGTGCCATGATCACATCCGGGTTGGTGGTATGGTTTGGCCCTCCAAGTTTAAATTCTCAAATTCATTTCTAAGGTCCATTAATAGGAAAAAAATAAAATTAAATATAAGTATGACAACAAAAACTTAACATAATCAATACAATTTTATTTCGTCGTAAGTACAATACAAAAATTAGATTACTAAGATAGAGCAACCAGTTAAATGGATATTTCGTTTTACGATTTGTGATTATGAGATTCTTTTCTTCAAAAAATTGGCGTTTTATGATGCACTGTAGTGTGTAAAGTGGATATAATTGTAACTAATCTCCCCTTGTACTTTTCAATGTCATCATGACTTTAACATGACATTTTTTTTTTATAATATCCATTTACATTCAATAGGCTTTCTTCCTTCTAGTAATGGTAATACATCTTAAGTGTCATTTTTAATCAATGTAGCCATCTCCTCATTAATAACTACTCTTTAAGAATTAGAATAGCTCATATCTATCACTTGGACTTCATAGTTTTAGGTTCATCGCTAATAGTAATGAAAGCAAAATACATCTCAAATCAAGAGTTGTATACATTTCTAGTTACTATCGCTACCACGTGGACCTCTTCAAGAGTTGAGGTGGAGGTTCTAACTCCTCTTTGAACCTATCTAAACTAAGATCTTGTCCTCTTCAATTCCTTCTTAATCTTATATTTAAATTTTGTTAATATTTTGGGATAGTTGAACCACACATATCTTCACATCTTCTTATGGTTGTCACATTATAGAAAAAAGGCTTAATTTCCTTGAAAATAATACTTTTTTTTATATAAAACTTCCTTTTACCATTGGGTCCTAAAGCTTTTACTATTTCACACTAAAATTAGAACTAATGAAGATACATTCAACTATCTTGTTCTCCAACTTTGACTATCTCTCCCTAGGTAGATGTGCACGTGTCTCACAACCAAAAAGTCTACGATGTTGTAATGAGGGATTTATACTCGTCAATGCATCCATAGGAGTCTTACGAACAAGAGATGATGTAGGAGATTGTTACTTACATAATAAGCAATAGAAACCATTCACCTATAACTTTTGTTTCAATCTAAGACTACTATGCATACTTATTGCCATCTCCATCAATGTCCTATTCATTCTCTATTCAACTCCATTCTTCTAAAGTGTATATGGAGCTTCTTTTTATCTTTGAATCCTATATTTTGTAAATCTGTCATCATTTAAGGAATAAAAATCATCACTATTTTCATTCCATAAAACCTTAATCTTCTCATACTTTTTTTTTTTCACGAGGCCTTTAAACTTCTTCAAATTGACGAAATACTTTAGCTTTACTTATATGGAAATGCATCCATGTCTTAGAAAAATAATCTATAGAAGATACATAGTACAAAGACTTAGAAATCAAAGGAACATTAATAGGACTAAATGCATTCGAATGAATCTTGAGACCAACACCCCAAAAGATTTATAAGAACTATCTAATAAAATTATATGTGGCTCTATTTCTATATACATAATTTTCACATACGTTACTAACAAGAGTACAATAAATCACCCCCTAAAAAATATTTTTGCTTTTTAGGGTCCTTAGACCATTCTCATCCATATGGCCCAATTTTAGTGCCACATCACATTTTTCTTCACAATTAACTTTCCTTCTAAACCAAGATCTTCCTTAGGTATCAAGAAAGTATGAATATTAGAAGTATCCATATGAAACTCCTTTTTGCTAACATTTCAAATGGTGAATGTGTTAATTATGTGTAATGTCATAAATTGCACCCCATGCAATTCCACCTCACATAAGTGTCTTCACTTTGAGCTGATTGGAATCATGCATAGCCTCATTTGTCCTTTTGTCCACATGGATTGCCTTGTCAGCTTAGAACTTGGCTTCTAGCGACCATGCTAACCAGTTGACTGATGGACTCTAGCGTGCTACAGAGATGTCCATGCGTTGTGCTAGTGTCCCACGAATCTATTAGTCCGCAGGTGGCCATTTTTTCATTACACCTGCGCTCGGAAGAGTTCGTAACACCTCTATCTATGGCCACTGATGTTGGGAATCCTTCCAACACATATCTCTTACATTTTGAGACTTTCTAAGGACTTGTTGATCGTTTAGGAAGTTTCCAAGCTATTGGCATATCTTTGTACATCTTTTACAAGCTTCTTCAGTGATTATCGTCCACCATTGTTGCAGGTGTAGGAGCTTTTTGGTTGTTAGTCTTCAATCCTTCTAGCATCAACTTCTCAGGTGTTGAAGGGGAGTTCTCATTATCTTATTATCTAGTTATCTTATTGTCTTTCTATATCATTTATCTTTCTTTATCATTTATCAGGTGTTGAAGGGGAGTTCTCATTATCCTTCTAACTACTATATGGGTTGTTCGTGGAGGTGGAAACACCAAAACAAGGGTCTGATTGAGGAAGTCCTCTAAACACAAGCCCCGACAGTTCCCTTTGTTATTTGTGTGTAGGTTTGTGATCGTGGGAAGATACTCATCTCATGGGAGGCTTCAATCATTGACCGGTTGTAAGCTTCCCTTGCCCTTCTCATCTTCTTTTGGTGTTTCACATTCTATATCATTCACTTAGTTTATTATTGTGTCATTTGTTTAGTAGTTCAATCATATCTATCGCTTTCATACGGTTTATGTTCTATGTCCGTACAAGACGCTAGTGTGCCGCATTCCAGTGTCCTAGTTCCGCACACTCCTCTCGAGGATGTATACTTAACAAATTCGTTCGAGAGTCTTATTCATAACTTGTTAGTTTAGTTTTATATTTTCATCCCCTGGCTCACCTTTAGTGCTAGTTTAAGTGAGGTAGAGTGAAGGTAGGTTTGTCCCTTGAGGTTCATCACCTCGAGGGTGATAAATCTCGTCCTCTACATTTTTGTGAACCCAATGTGAACTAGTTGCACTATCATTTTCTTTAGTCTTTGTTTCGTAATTCTATTTAAAATTTAATGTAAATTAAGAAGCGAAAACAAAGAGACAAGCATAAACACATTTTAGCTTTAAACACAATTTAAATCACCTTCCTTCATCACTGAGTATTATAGACTTGTGACATCCTCGTAGTGTGGTCAAAGTGTTGTAGAGCTTGTCCATGAGCTTTATGACCTAGACTACCACAAGAGTTGTTGTAAGAAGGACTACTAGGAAGAGTATTCCTATGAATCACTACTGTCCTCCTTAGCTAATCCTACCAATGTTTGATGATCTGCTTTCTGACCCAAATGACCTCATAGCCTCACCCTATTATGACCATTTTGACAAGGGGTCCTTCTTCACCCGATTCGCAATCGAATTCTCGAAATAATTCGTCGAAAAATTCTCCCCCATCTTCTCCTTTTGTTGTTGATCATGATTGTACTGTCACTATTGACTTTGACTAGATTAACATGTTAGAGCATAACTTGAGAGACATTGAGGGTTTTTTGAATTGGGAGAATGTTATCCCCTAGGCTTGAAGTGTTGTGAGAACTTTGAGAGACATGTTGATTTTAGACATAAGAGGCTTGGAGATGTTGAGAACATTGTCTATGATTGTTAAGAATAATGTATCCCTGGCTGGTACTTGTCCTCGGGACAATTAGTCTAACACACGTGGTTCTCATCTTGGTGTCAATATATTTGGGATGAAAGTGCATATGGTCGATTCCATCATTCGTAGCATCAATGCTTCTACTATTCCCCTGGGTTATACTGGCATGGTTAGTAGTTCCACCATCACTTCTGCTACAATGCATACCACTTCTATCAGCGCTAGTCCAGGTGCTAGTGCTATCCCTAGTGGTGGTATCAATCCTCATGTCAGTTCTAGTGGAGGCGGTGGCACACATGGTGCTCCTCCTCCTCCTTCGCCACCTGCTAATCCTGTCCTAAACATTATATTGCAAAACATGGGACAAATGGAGTTATAGATTATGAACCTTGCGTTTGCCTCTAGCCAGTCTTCAATGCCTACCTATTATCGTAAGAACCCACTTGACATCACCATCCTTAATACCATCCTTTCCCAGGGGGCTGCGTTGTTGAAGTTTGATTGGTTTAATGATGATGGAGATCACTATGTGCACATTGATTCGTTCATGACCATGTGTAGTGACTACCATAGTCTGGATTTTGTCTTACTCAAACCGTTCTCGCGCTCTCTTAAGGGGACTACGTTAGAGTGGTATAGTTCATTACCTGATCACTTCGTCCAGACGTTTAACCTGCTTATGGATCTATTCCTCAAATAGTTTCAAGCTAACATTGGTAGTAGGGTCACCATCGTAGACCTTGTTCACTGTAAACAAAAGTTTAATGAGAGAGTTATAGATTTCATTTCTTAGTATCAGCCTATCTCTACCAAGATCCCCTTTGCCCTAGACCAAATAGTGATTTGCAGAGGATGTTAATCGAGAATCTATAGTCGACATTGAGGGAGAAATTATCTCTTAATCATAATCAAAACTTTTCTAATTTATGTTCTACACACACTGATTACCAGCATACGATGACTCGATTTGGAGTATCTTCTTCAAACCCTCATATTGGTATATTCGTAGGCATGTCTGCGGAAGGGTCCAGAAAGGACAAAGTTGTGACTAATATTGTAGCTACTCCTTCGATAGGTGTTGCATAGGAACCACAATGCAATAGGGTCTTCACCAAGTTGAATGATTCCTATTTGAGTATAATGCAAAGGTTATTGAAAGATGACCTCATAACCCTTCCTGAGATTAGACCTCTACCTAATAACAAACCATACCCTTGTTGGTATGATGGCTCTAAATTTTTCCACTATCACAGTGTGCTTGGTCGTAACACTAAGAGATGTTAGTGCCTTAGACACATTGTCTAAGACCACATTGACAATGGAGCTATAAAGGTCGGTGATAGAAAGCATAAATCCAACAAGTTTGTTGATAAAACAAACAATGAATTTCAAATCTACACAAATTCATTCCCACTGCATTTGTCTATCTTTATCTCTACATCAAATTTAGTTTTGGATGATGGCCCTTATATTAATATGGTTACCATCACTCCAATCTCGCCTCCTAGCCAAAAGGTGAAAATATTTGATATATCAAATTCACCATTCTGGATGCCCCTTATTGTGGAGAGTCTACTCCTCTCTACATCCTTGTGAAGCTCAATGGTCAAACTGTTATAGGTTTGATGGTTGACTCTTTGTGCAGAGTCAATTTCATCATAGAGGAAACCTTGTTTGTCAATGGATGGCATAGGCTAAGATATGACGAGTGACGTGCAACTTTGAGAATGCACAATGGGCTCTCTTTCTCCTTTGGGCAGTATCACCTTGACGGTCCTTGTGGGACCCAAGGCAGTTTCATCTACATTTGTTATCATTCCCAAATCAAACCTTTTTTGAGTTAAACTAGGCATTCTCTGGTTGATTTCTATGGATGTAGTCCCTTAAGTGATTCATAAGTTCCTGAAATTCCTTCGTGAGGGTTCAATGCATGTCATCTAGGATATTGGATATCGACCCCTGGTAGCACTTGGGGATTTTTTGTTAGATCATTTTTGGCTTTCTCCAGTGGGGTCCATGCTTCCCCATGGTGACTTGATGTACCGAGCATATTATCAGTACAAGACGAGGGAGTCGGCCCCTAAACCGATTCAACTTAAGTATCTGTTTCCTCTTCTGGCAGCGACCTTTACTCCATCTATTCTTGTGTTGGAGGGGGTAGTGCCTTATGCCCCTTCATCGTTGGGGATGAAGTTAAGCTTGTTCCTCTAAATAGACTTCCTTGCCTACCCAAGACTACACAATCTCTAGTGGTGTCCTATGTTCTTGCAACTACACCTAGTGTAGATAAGGGAAATGCACTTAGACTGTCAAAGTTCATGGCCTACCCTCCCTTTGATCTCCCAATCATGCCGATATCCCCCAGCCTTCTCGATATGAGAAGGGGAAGTGTTCCCCTCATTCTCGTTTGTCACTTCTCGCTCCTACTTACCAGCCTATGCAGGTACCCACTATTCCTCCAACTACTCCTCGAGAAAAGCGAGTTATGGTATGTGTTGTTGTGAATGTAGTGCCTATCTCAAGTGCACTTCCTATTTCATCTGTTGGGCCTTCTCTTGTCCTCGATAAGGTTTCAGAGGCCTCTCCTATGGAGCATGATGCTCTTGACTCTTCCCACGCTTTGACTAGTGGTCTTCATCTTCGTCGCAATTAGCATGTGCATGAGTGTAAGCGCTATCAATGGGCCATGGCTTGGTAACGTGATGCTACTTTGCAATTTGATGGCGTACCTTCATCACCCATCCTCGTTGTATCAGATCTTATCTCTTCGGATGTTGCAGTTTTTGCATCATCTTCGGTGTTGCTTCCGGTTGTTTCAGGGCCTATTGATGAACCTGCCCCTAAACGGGTGCAGGTCTTCATTACTCCTTCCCTAGAGCCGCCTCTTATCATTTTTCTACTGGATGTACCTTTTTTGTCTTGGCCTTTGGATGTGTTGCGCACGTAGGTGGTGTCTAGTACAACTTTGTCTAGCCCTCCTATTTTGCAGCCACTTCTTCATTAGAGATTTCTCAGGGTCCTTCAACCTGCCATGATCTACAAGCAACCTATGCCTCCTAGGCAACCGAAATGCAAGTTTGAGAAAGGCCCCATTCCAAAGTTTCATTAGCGCAAATCGGCTCAGGTATGCTCTTCACCTATCTCTTTGTCAGCTTCAGTGCATGTTTCTATTTGTGTTGTTGAGAAGGCCCAACCTTCTCCTGAGTTTGTCACTGCCCCTCTTGCTGGGGTCGAAAATCCAACTCTTGCCTCACCTTCTTAGACCGAGTCACCTACTTCCTCTATAGAGACATGCTTGTTTGACTCTCTAGAGGGTATCTTGGCATTGTCTATGATCTTCATGTGATCGTTGACCCTTGTCTCTTTTGAGCTTGTGGATGTTGATGTTGATGTTGTTGCAACCTCGTCCCTTTCCCTTGTTGTTGGTGAGGCGTCCAGTGCTGCCCTTGCAATTGTTCTGCTTCAATCTCCCCCTCCTTCGTCGTATGCTCAATATTGGGAAGATGATGACCTGATTGTTGAAGGGTTCTAGGGCACTACCTTTCTTTATCTTGTAGCATAGTGTGTGTGCATGTTTGTGTTCATCCATGCTTGTTTTACATTTTTGTTCCCTCCCGAAGGACCCAGGTTACTCCGTAGGTGCTTGGAAATGAGAGGTTGATTGTCTTTATCTGTTGTGCTCTCCTAGAGGGCCCCAGTTACTCTGTAGGTTCTTGGATACAAGAGATTTTATATTGTAAAACTTCTTCTATCTAATATCTACTTCTTCTATCTGTCGTATCTTTCTTTTCGACATTTGGGGACGATGGAAAGCGTTGGGGGCATTTAGGCCTTCTTCCATGTTAAATTGAATTTTTATTTTATCTTTGTCTTCATGTGCTTTTCTTCAGATCCGACAACTTTGACATTATGATGAAACACCCGTTTGCAACTCTATTACATATTTTATCTCTTTGCTATGGGTTCTGATGCCAAATAATTGGACCACCCTATGCTCTTGCATTTTTGATGATGTTGTGGGTCTTATGTGTCATCCGCTGAAGATGACATTCCACAGAAACATTTCTTCTCCTTAGAATGACATGCTTTTCATGCATACCATTCTAAGGGGGGGCTATCATATCTACATGATCTGCATTTGGCATTTGTGTCTGTTTTATCTTATCATTCTTGTTTGCCTTGGTGGGGTCCAAACCACTTGATCTATTCTATTTATCTTGTCGCTTTTTGTGAGGGCCAATACACTAGTTATCAAATCAATCTACGATCCAATCACATGATTATCCAACATTTTTGCTATTTATGTCGGTAAAGTCTCACTCTAATGTATGGCTATCTAGCATAACACAACTTGCTATCCATATTGGAAAATTTTTGCAAATCGTTGCCCTATTGTATGGCTATCTAGCATAACACACGTTGCTACCCATACTAGCACTATCTCTTTAATCATGATAGCTACTATTTGACATCTTTCGTAATAAGTTTTTCTCCATTAAGCGGGCTTTGTTTCTATTACGCCATCATATCTATTCAGTGTTTGGTTACTTTTTTGTCTAACACGTTGGACTACAACTGACATGTTTGTCATGAAACAACGTAGCAAAATCTCACTATATCTCGAGTTTATCTAGCTGGGAGCAACTTTGTCTGATTAGCGAATTTTGCTTCCTCTTTGTGAATCTTGATAACATCTTCCTACTTTAGCTTCACACTTCTCAATAAAGATATGCTTGCTAAAGTGGAGACAAAATGTAACATTGGTTGTGTGCACCAAGATGGTGTGCAAAAAAGTGGACACACCCCCCCCAAAAGTTGGAAAAACATAAAATGTGCACGGGTTATTTCAAAATTTAAAAACCTCGTATGCGTTTAGGCTCATTTTGCCGAGCCTAAATGAGTACGCGATTTAGTTTTCAAAACCCCGTACACGTTTTATTGTCAATAGATTTTTTTTTACTATGGTCGGCTTGGTCGTTTTCACTTGCAGCCACAAGAAAATCACTTTGAGGGTTTTAAACCAAAAAAAAATGCAAACGAGTTCTCAAAATCAAACACACCAACAATGGAAAGAGGTATGAGATAAAAAAAATTCGTCTATTTTATGCATTCGATAAATTATATTCGCAATTACAATGTATATTCATTGTTTTTTGTTATTTTTAAATCTTTTTGTTATGAATACATATTAGATTATGAAAATATTGCCCCCCAGTAAGACACACCTCCTAAAAACTTAGGGCAAAACCCATAGGAGAACCCTCAACCAAACCCTGAAGATACAAACCCTCCAGCTCCTCCAGTAGACCATTCACAAGCTAAACATGAGGATTTGATAAGCCAGTTAACACAAAACACTGCCAAAATAACTAGATTGGTCAATAGACTGAAGGCATTCGAGCATGAGCATGAGCATCATTCATCCCTTGCCACAACCCTTGAATCATTGGCTAGTAGTGCCAATGAAGTTTCCAATCAAATTACAAAATGGGGAAGCTATAGGGATCGATGTTGTTCTTTTTATGCTAGTGGGTTGTTATATAATGAAGTGAAAAAAAACATAAGTAAAACACAAATATGTGCTCTTTTTATTGATCCCAAAATAGGTGAGACCTTACCTCTTAATTCAAAGAGGTTTCCTATACACAGGTGTAGCCATTTGGAGATGAAAAATGCTTTTTGGGATAGGTGGTGGATGGTCTTTGACCAACCAACTTGTAATAATTTTGAGGTTCCATTATATTTTTTGAGGAAACTATATTGTGAGTTTATCCTCAATGAGCGGCCAAACTATTTTGATATGAGAGAGTTCCAAGGTAGAGGTGGAGGCTTTTCCCAAGATAGACCTGGAGCCCGGAGGGTACTAAACCCCCAAAGTCGCATCCCCCTAGCACCAAAACTTGTGGTCCATGTCATGATCCCAATAGCCCTGGAAGAGTCGATGGAGCTACAGACTCTTCAGGCGGCCACAACATTGATTGATGTCATCATTCAACACGACACACAACAACGGGTGTTAATACACCATTTGATATTCCTCCCGCAGTTGTTGCAATTGTAGCTTCGACGTATGCGGTATAAATTTTGTAACATGTTAAAATAGAATAGTACCTTGAATTTCAATTTTTTTTATATAAGATATACTAACTCTCTTTAATGAATATTTATTTTGTGTTTTATAGGCATTGTCAGGGGATCAAATGTCATAGATTGATAATGTCATGCTCTCGGCCATCAATTTTGGCCTAGAAAGCTATGTGGTATCATATTTTGCACACCTCTTTTTATGTATTCTTTTGATTGAATATGCAAGTCATTTAAATTTAGATTTGTTAAATTATATTTAATATTATCTACTGATATCTCATGTTAATTTTGTTTCTTTTTAGGGTACCCCACGCCTGTCTAGGACACCTCCTCGACGAAAGAAATCCTCGAGGACACCTAAATGTCAAAAGGTAATTGAACACATTTTTAATTGACACAATTGTTTGAAAATGTTGAAATTGTCTTAATTGGAACTTGTAGATTGATTAGTCTTTTTTGTCTCTTTTATATACAACGACAAATGGGATTTGTAGAATTGATGAATGCACCTAATATGCTAGAGGATCAAGAGAGGGAAGATGTATGTATCTCAACTTTATTTTCTTGATTTGATGATTATATGCACATGTACATGTGAACTTTAGATAAATTATAATCTTATCATTTTTCATACAGGAAATAGCCATAGTTGCTTCATCAATGGCGAGCTCTCCTAAGTCTATTGGAGAAGTATCTTAGGCTCTGGTACACTTTTGTTCTATAAATTGTAGATTTTTAGCATTTTTGATCTATATATGTTATTACCTTGTATTAATTGTATTTGACCTAAACAATTATCATTGTATTAATCGTATTTAATCTTATCATTTTTTCATACAAGAAATAGCCATAGTTGCTTCATCAATGGCAAGCCCTCCTAAGTCTACTGAAGAAGCATCTCAGGCTCTGGTACACTTTTGTATTATATATTGTAGATTTTAGTGTTTTCAATCTATATATGTTATTACCTTGTATTAATTGTTTTAACCTATAATAGCCCCCTTCATGGTTTGGCCATAACATGGATCTTCTCAAGTTCCATTTTAAGAGGACTCCAAAGTTTGAAAAGGCAACGAGAGAAAAGATGGTAGATCCCAGATCAGTAGATGAGGTAATCTACAATTCAATTGCAAAGAAATTATAGTTGAATGTATAGTTATGTTAATAATTGTGAACTATTTAGTACAAAAGGATTCTAACTTGGCTTTTGAATTATGGTTGTGCAACCATCTACAGAGACACATACTGCATCAAAGAGGCTCAATTTTGATGATCCACCACAACTATAGTATCATATAGTGTTAACTGTGGTCATCTAAGTACCAATACATCTAGATATATTCTACATTTTTATTGTATATCAATTTGGGCATGACATATACCATATTTTTGTAGAACTTTTATTGACTCGGCATATATGCCTTTTTTGTATACATACACAATTATTGTGGATTTTGATATATATAAATGTTGATATTCGATCCAATAAATGTGCATTGTGTTCATTATTGTGCATTTTGTTGATATTAATATTGATATTCGATACATACACAATTTGTTCATTGTGTTCATTATTGAGCATTTTGATATATATAAATGATTTATAATTGATATACTTAATTTTTTGTCAAACAAAGACAAACAATTCATTATGTGAGCAATATATCCAAAGCGCTCAATGGAATAAGTTTGAATGACAACAAACAAGCTTACAAAATTGTAATAAAAGAGCCTCCAACACACAATCATTAAAATTTGTCTCTACCTAAAATAGTAGTTGCAAGCTAGGTATTGCGAAAACCAGTGACTTGCTAATCAATTACTTCAGCTAAATAAATGCCTTTTGTTGAATTCTACCCCATATAAAAGACTTAGCAATCCCCATCACAGAATATGAAGCATTGCAACTGTGAAATATGATTTGATAAGCTTTCTCAGATATTGAACTACCCCTAGAAAACTCCATGTCTCAATCACAATGAAAGTCTTGGATCACTTTAAAATAGCTTCCACTTTTACTAAATTCCTAACAATAGATGGATCCTTGTCTGATAAATTTTGATCTCAGCTACTTCATAGACTTGGCTAATCTTTGATCTTAGACTTATACAACTATTCGGTGAATTTGGTGATTGCCCTTTTATAAAGTTAAATGAATATTTGCCTATGTAATCATCAATATGAATATAAACAACAAAAATCTATTTTCTACAATCATGGGTTAAATTCTATTTTATTTACTCTATATATCTCTATGTTGATTTTTTCAAAAAATCTTGTACTTTGGGTTTGCTGATTTATTCCCCAAACAATTTTTTGTTGCTATGATATAAAGCATTGCAATTGTGGAATATGATTTGAGAAGCTTTCTAAAATATTGAATTAATCCTACCAAACTCCTTGCCTCAATCACAATGAAATTCAATAGTAATGATCACATTTGATCCATGGTAATAATCACTGGATGTTTTTTATTCCTTTCCTTTATATCTACCAATGTGAGTGTTGCGGGAGCACCCTCATGCTCGCAATGGTCAAATTTGGGTTATTGTCTTGTTTTGTGTTGTTTCATCTAAATAAAGTCATTTAGGACCATTAATGATCATTTGGAGTCATTTGTGAAAGTTTGGGGTCACTTGGGTAAAAGATGTAAAAGTTGCTCAATTGTTGTCAAAGTTGCTCAGTTGTTGTCAAAGTTGTTAAAGTTTGGTGTTGGATGATGGAAACCACTTGTGTGGTCATACATAGGCATCTTCAACATGACCCAAGGGTTGAAAAAATTGTATTGAACTTTTGAATAAAGTAGGATAGGCGAAAACCATCAGATGTATGCAATGCAAGGTTGCAAGATAGGCTCAATTTGATTTCGTTCATCGTGGGCACAGACTAGCAACACAAGCACATTTGGGTGGGTAGGTTTATAGTAGGCATGCTTCTGTTGTGCCTCCTAGCTCGCTGGAATGTCCAGAGCCATACCCTACCAAAGTAATCTCTATAGGGTCATGTGAGACTCGTCTACAATGACCCATCTTGGTATTTGAAGACTCAAAGCCATTTTCACATGGTAGCATTTTTTCAATTGGTGCGAAAACCATTAGATGAATGCAATGCAAGATAGGATAAATTTGATTTCATTTGTTGTGGGCACAAACCAACAACAAAAGCGCATTTGGGTGGGCAGGTTTACCATAGGCATGTTCTTGTTGTGCCTCCCAGCTTGCTGGAATGTCTAGAGCCATACCCTACTAACGCGATCTCTCAAGTGTCCTAAGTCCAAAAAAATTTCAAACTTTGATGGAATGTTTCTCGCAATCTAGGATGCATATAGTTGATCTTTTTGAACCTATAGGGTCATGTGAGGCTTGTCTACAATGACCTATCTCGGTTTTCGAAGACTCGGAGCCATTTTCACATGGTAGCATTTTTTTAGTTGGTGTGAAAACTGTCAAATGCATGCAATGCAAGGTTGCAAGATAGGCTAAATTTGATTCCATTCTCGTGGGCACAAACCAATAGCACGAGCGCGTCCAGGTGGGAAGGTTTACAGTAGGCATGCTCCTGTTGTTCATCCCAGCTCATTGGAATGTCCAGAGCCATACCCTACCAACGTGATCTCTCAAGTGCCCTAAGTCCAAAAAAATTTGTCAAACTTTGATAGACTATTTCTTGCAATCCAGGATGCGTATGATTGATCTATTTGGACCTATAGGGTCATGTGAGGCCCGTCTACAATGACTCATAATAGCCAAAAAGAAGCATATGACCACCTAGGTGCTCCTGCACCACATACTTATGTTCGATAGGCATACACATGTGCTCATAAATAATCATACAAAATTTCAAGTATAATAAAAAATACAAAATGCATCACAAAATTCCATTTATGCACAAATTTACATATATTCAAAAATTTACCTCTAAATATGGACAAATCAGCTCTTGGCTATTTAAATATACAAAAAAATTATTTACAAATCAGCTCATGGGCATTTATATATAATTTGGCATTTAAATATGCAAAATCCAACTTATGGCCGTCTAAATATACAAAATTTGGCATTTAAATATGTACAAATCAGTTCATGACCATTTAAATATACAAAATTTTGCCTCTAAATATGCACAAATTAGCTCATGGGCATATATATATATATAAAATGAATATAGAACAATTTGCTGATGATATATACAAAATTCTGAAAATCATTCTACCCTGAACCGTAGAATCATTGTAATGCTCCAACAATTGAATACTTGTAGATGATCCAAAATCAATCAAGTGAGCCTTCTGGATCATCTCTAACCCATATTGTGTTAGGCATTGCCTCATGGTCAGATTCATGAACTTTCCATAATTCTTGTTATGAGGTCTACCATGATACTTAATCAATTGAATATTTGTGGCAACAACAAGGTTGGAGAAATGAAGAATATGTCTATGTGTTTCAAAGTCCTCGAACAACCAAACATCAAAATTCTTGATAGGGTATCTCCTAAGCCATGTGCCTGTCACGACAATAGACCCTATTGGGTACTCAGTACCCTCTCCATCAATGATTGTGGTTGTCAATTTTTATTTAGGCTCAATACGACACAAAAATTAATCAGTTCCTTCTTCATTGTTCTCTTCTGCGACAACTACGTACACATGACCTACATTTTATAGAATGATATTCAATACTAAAAATAATGTGTGATGTAACAAAATGAGCCAAAAAAATTAACCAAAAAAATCACCTAGTTCCACTAGGTCGGATACATGGTTGAAATCCACTGATGATTCTATCTGGTTCAATTGCAGTGCTTTGGGAACTTTCAATATGTATCAATGAGAACCAACAGTCTACAAGAACATTTGTCAACCCACTCTTGTGATTCACATTCTTCCCACAAAAAATACATATATGAAGAGAAAACACAAGCAATCTATCTAGTATAAATTACAAGTGAACTTGCATTTGAACTTCTAAATGAGTGCATGTCACTTGATTTTTCAACTGTACAACAATCTTGATAGTTTTCAATGTTAGATTCATTGATCAACCAAAAATATCTATGAACCATTGATGTTCCTGCATTACCTGGTCCCATTGTAGAGTTACACCATCGCACAATTGTTGTTGCATCTATCAACTCGGCACCACCTTTGTACTTCAATTATTTTCTAGATGCTCCTGCACCATTGTGCTCTCCCTTTCCATGTGCAGCCTCAGTGAAATTCCAAAAATGTTGTACACCACTTATCACATGCATCCTAGTTAACTAGTAGAACATCCTTGCATTCTTGAATTGTGAGGTGCAATTATCTGACCATATTATGTGTTGGTTGTATCATATATTTCTTTCCCTTAAATTATCATAGAAAACTTTAAAGCATCCTTGCACAAATTTTGACGAATAAATACGATCATTACTTATGTAGAAATGATACGCTCTTACAACCTTTCTATCCTCCTCTATGCTATCATCTGCATGGATGAATGCTATGTGTACAATATAAGAAACTTGTATAGAATGGTAATACATAGATTGCACTTCATTTTGAGGTTGTGGTGTATAATATTCAGCAAAATAAACAATAGAAACAATGGTACCAAGAGGAAATGTGTCCTTACATAACTTGAATTGCTCATCTAACCACTGAGCTCCATGTGTATGTATTGTGTACTCATAAACTAGTTCCTCTTGAAACATTTTCATAAATTGAGCTACACATATATCATTTTTCACTAACTCACATCTCTTCAATTATTTTCCATCTTTAACCCCATATGTGACTGTATTGTATTTTCTGAAAGAAACTAGTTTCCTACCAATTTCATGTGTGCTCTCCAAATGTAAACATCTTAGCAAATGTTGCAAACCACCACATGTAGCACAAGAACCTTTCAAACACATCATCTTATAATAAATGCAACCATCATCTCTTTTACATAGCGCACTTGAAATAAATTCTCTTTGTGACTTAGGAGGTGCTTGTATATTGCATTCCTGCAAAACATCATTATTGTGCAAAGTACAACATATATGATGATAAATATCATAGTTCATGGAAACTTCAATATGCATCCTACAACAACATGTGGTGCATACATGATTAATATTAACATAAAAAGGTTTTGCCACTTCAAAAACTCTTTGACTAATTCTTATTTGAGGAAACTTTTGAAGGAATTTTTCATAAATTTTTGTTTGAGTCATATCCAAATAGTGTTTGGGATGTGGCTCACAATTTCTAGATCCAATTCACCTTCTAACAACATCTCTTTAGTTGGGCAAAACCCTTGTGTTGTCATGCCTAAAATTTTCAATTAATGTTCTCAGTGCATCAACAACAACCTTGTCTTTGCATGGTAGTCTACCCAAAAGCGCCCAAAGAGAATTCTTGTTAGGATCCTCTATTTTCTCCCGCATCTCTAATGCTTTACGTAATTTTGTTCTACTTATGTTTAATGACTTACATGTTTTGCTTATCAAACGATCTTTTTTTATTTTCTTTCTCATTATAGTTGATCTAATAACACGTCGAGTAACATTAGAATCTTTAGTACGTGATTTTAAACCAGTAGCTTGATATGCATCAAATAAATTTCTCACAATAGTTCTTTCACTATTACTTTCGTATGGTCTTAGGCCTAGAATTTTTATTGTCTCTCTAAAATTCAAATTTTTAATCATTTCAACAATTAATTGGCATCTTGCAATTTGATTTAAGTTTTGAAAATAGTGTTGACATATTATTTTAACCATTCTTCTACAAGTTCATTCGTTTATTTTATCGGGCATTGGCTTCAAAGTATTCTCATCGATGTCAATTAGATACTTTGGTTTCCTACAAATAATTTTAGGTGTTAACATTGGTGTATTATGTGCATTAGGTACATTCATTGCATCAAATTGAGTTGGTGTATGTTCATCAGTTGATTGATTATTCATTGTGGTCTCTTCTTCAATTGCATTGGGTTCATTTGATAAATGAAATGTTGTTGGTGTAACTTCGTCATTTGTTTGGTTATTGATTATGATTTATTCTTCAATTGCATTAGATTGATTTGGCACATCTAATTGAGATGTTGTGGATGACATACCTTCTTGTCGCATTGTCCTTAGTTCACGTAATTTCTTCATACACTACCTTTGTCTTTCCTTTTCAGTCTCTCATTGTTCGATTGTTCCTCGCTTGTTCTTTCCCATCGTTCATAATCGTTGTCCTAAATAGAATCATTTTGCACATATATGTTATAAAACCTATACAATAAAATGACCATAAAAATGAGTATTATCATTATTTTTAATAATCAAAACTATTAAACAATCACAATAACATTGACCAAACTAATTAGAACAATAATTCAATCATTTGAAATCATGCAAAACAAAATTTTCATTTACTTTCACATATAAAATTGTCATAGAATCACAATATCAGTTCCAATGGGGCCTTCAAAGACTTCAAAAACTCCCTTTGAGTTTGTTGAGCCCATAAATATGTGCAAGAAATTTGTATGGGTTATGTTTAGTTGACCTGTGCGCGTAATTAGTCCCTAAAAATACCCCAACAGGCCAACGTTCATTACTCCCATAACCCGTATGTGCTTGTTATGTTAAAAACCAGTACACACTACTTATAGTAAAGAAAGGGTGAAGGAAGAGAGAGAGAGAGAGAGAGAGAGAGAGAGAGAGAGAGAGAGAGAGAGAGAGAGTAGAGGGAGAGAGAGAAAGAGTGGGGGGGAGGGAGGTGTTAGCACCTAGAATGAAAAATAAAATGATCTTCTTATGTAAGGTTGTCACATAGGCTTAGACTCCCCATTATTAGAGAGAGAGAGAGAGAGAGAGAGAGAGAGAGAGAGAGAGAGAGAGAGAGAGAGAGAGAGAGAGAGAGAGAGAGAGAGAGAGAGAGAGAGTGGGGGAGAGGGAGAGAGAGAAAGAGTGGGGGAGAGGGAGAGAGAGAAAGAGTGGGGGAGAGGGAGGGAGATAGAGGGTGAGGGAGGGAGATAGAGGGTGAGGGAGGTGTTAGCACCTAGAAGGAAAAATGAAATGATCTTCTTATGTAAGGTTGTCAAATAGGCTTATACTCCCCATTATTATTTATTTTTGTCCCCACAAACCTCAGTAGTACTGCACAGATACATCTAAATTTTTGAAAATACAAGCAACCTGTCTAATGAATAAAGCCCAACATTCAATTTTAGAAAAACAACTCAAAACAATTAAATTGGCAAGACCTCACTGATTCATACCGATCAGACTACTACTCTTCAAATTGGCATCATAAGAACCTTCTGGGAAGACATCATCATGTTACACCAATAGGAGATCCTATTGTGAAAAAAGAACTAGCATTGTCATTGAAAAGAGACATGCCGATAAATAAATAGACAAACTGTATCAGCTTGATAACCTTCACCGGAGTGAGCATGGATTAGTCAACTTGATTTCACATGTCATTCCGATACACATCCACAAGTGGTAGACTATCGGGAAGAGTTTGGCCGATGAGTTTGACATCAATAGGAGTTATAAAGTCGGGGTGAGATCCCAGAAGTCAGCCCAACAGTGAAAGTCATCTCGATGGAACTAGATGAAGGCATGTTGCATTGATTCACCTCGATGCGAATAACGAGACAAGACAAGTAAATCGGGGAGACCAATACTATCAGGATGAAACCATGCAAGACATGCCGACTAAGTAAGTCACCCCAGTAGAGGAAGATGTCAAATGCATTGGCAGGAGATTTGTCCATCACCTAGAAAAGGTAAAATGAAAGATTGTCTTCGTTGGTCAAACTTTCTCAAATCGGGAAGAAACATTTAAAGTTAGACTAAATCCAAGAGTTATACCGATAAGGAAAAATAATGAATGACTCTATGTTTGAGATGATGTTCATATGGGTAAGATAACAACCTTCGTCCAAAGCTTTCTTTTGTGACTCCGACAACTATTGTCCCACCGATGATGTTTGATCGTTGTAACTCTCAACAATAACCATAAGGGAAGGAAATCCAAGAGATAGAAGGGATCAGAGAAACTTTCCTCGATGAGCAAAACATACCAAATTAAAAGGTCACCAAGTGAATTGACAAGATTGCTAATTGTCAGGCTGAATAATTTCCATAACTTGTACACACTTCTTATGTTAAAAACCTGTATGCGTTACTTATAGTAAAGAAAGGGTGAAGGAAAAGGGGGAGGGGGGGGAGAGAGAGAGAGAGAGAGAGAGAGAGAGAGAGAGAGAGAGAGAGAGAGAGAGAGAGAGAGAGAGAGAGAGAGAGAGAGAGATGGTAAGGGAGGGAGGGAGAGGTATAGAAAGGATGAGAAAGGAATTGAGATAGAGGGGGGAGGGAAAGAGAAAGAGTGGGGAGGAAGGGAGAGAGAGAGAGGGAGAGGGAGAGGGAGAGGATGGGAAAGGCAAAGAGATAGAGAGAGGGCGGGGGGGAGACCGTAGGACCCCTTAGGACACCATATGACACCTTAGGATATCATATGGTCCTACTTGAGGTCGAATGGTGTGCTAAGGGATCTTATGGTGTGATTAGGGGTAATGTGGGCTCCTAAGGGGTCATATGGTGTGCTAAGGGCCCAAGTGATCTGAACTTATCTTTGTAAGCAGTGTTGGCACTGCTTTTTATATTGTAATAATAGGACACCATATGACCCCTTAGGACAAAATATGACCCTTTAGAACACTATATGACCCCTTAGCATACCATACAACCCCTTAGGATATCATATGGTCCTACTTGGGGTTGCATGGTCTGTGAAGGGGTCATATGTTGTTGTTAGGGGTCATGTGGGGTCCTAAGGGGTCGTATGGTGTGCTAAGTGCCTAGGGGATTTGAACTTGTTTTTGTAAGCAGTATTGGCATTGCATTTTATATTGTAATAATGGTTCATCTTTCCCCCTTAGGACACCATATGACCTCTTAGGACACCATATGACTCCTTAGGACACCATACAATGCCTTAGGACATTGTATGGTCCTAAGGGGTCATGTGGTGTGCTATGGTTAGGGGTCATGTGGGGTACTAGTGGTGCCACACATGTAGTACAACACCATATGACCCCTTAGGACATCATATTCTCCTAAAGGGTCATGTGGCGTGCTAAGGGGTCACATGATATCATTAGGGGTCATGTGGGGTCTTAATTGATCGACATGTGTTATAACACCATATGACCCCTTAGAATATCATACATGGTCCTAAAGGGTCATATGGTGTCATTGGGGGTCTTGTGGGGTCCTAATGGGGCCACACATGTGTTAGAACATCATATGACCCCTTAGGATATCATATGGTCCTAAGGGGTCATGTGGTGTGCTAAAGGGTCGTATAGTGTCGTTAGGGATCTTTGAGGTCCTAATGGAGCCACACGTGTTAGAACACCATATGAACCCTTAGGACACCATATGACCCCTTAGGACATGATATGGTCCTAAGGGGTCATGTGGTGTGCTAAGGGGTCATATGATGTCATTAGGGGTCTTGTGGGGTCCTAATGGGTCCACATATGTGTTAGAACATCATATGACCCCTTAGGACACCATACAACCCCTTAGGACATCATATGTGTTGGAATTTGATGTTCTGGTGATGCTCTAGTGAAGATTGGTGTTTCCTGATGCTTATAGATTCTTAGGAGTTGTCATTGATGGCAACTCCGCCTACTGATATGATTTGGTATGGATTTTTGGCTAACCAGATGTCTTGGATAAAATATTTCTAGATTAAGACTGTCAGTGTAGTTCAGTATACAATTTTGTGATCATTCTCATTTCCAGTGAAGCAATTTTTGGTTTTGGTGATCAGTGATTAGTTGGTTGGGTATATGAAGCAAAATATCATGACAATCCACCATCTGGTGTTGATTCCTATGCTTGATTGTGTTGGCATTATGGATGAATTGATTATGTGTTGCATTGATGTTTTTTCATTGATGTCAACACTAGGTAATATGGATGGTTACCGATAGACATGTTACCGGTAGAAGATCTAGTGTTACTGGCAGAAGAGATTATCTGTTGGACACTTCCGACATGTTTGGATTAGTGAAGTATAGTGGACTCCACGTGTTATATGCTCCATGAGCATGTTTTGGTCAATTGGTATTGGCTTGGTAATCAGATGCTATCATACACTCTAGTAAACCCTTATGGGTACTGGTTTAAGACTTTACCGACAGAGCTTTCATTGAGGAATTATGATAGGATGCATAATTGGTGTTGGTGCAGCTTCTTCATGGATTTCAGGATGCTGAAGATGTTTGTTGATCATGCTTCAAATGCTTGAAGACTTTTATTTAGCGTGGTAGACCCAGAATTGGTCTGATACCTATCTAGGTTATGGACCGGTATCATGCTAGCGTGTACTCTACACGTTACCTGGATGATTCAAGATGATTTATGGATTTGTTATTATTGTTTTGGTCTTAAGCCAACATGGCATATCATTGTAATAAGGAATTATGTAATGATCTTATTGTAATATCTTTAGGTGGCTGACCTAATTGGTTTAGGCCTTAGGGTTTGTATAAATAAGAGGTAGAAACTCTTTGTAAAGTATCATGGTTATTGGAAAGGTCATGGTCAAGGAATGTAATGTGCAAATATTGTAATATCATTCAGGAAGAGGAGTTGATCAATCATTGGTGATCGAATTAGATTTAGAAGAGGATTTAGTCCTCCGACATTGATCTTAACTGAGACTGTAATTAGGCATAGTAGATGCTATTTCCCGTATTTCACTCTATTGGATTGTTGTCCACTTATCTTGAGAAGGTTGTAGCCTCTTTGTAGTCAATGAGACTCTTTTGTAATAAGCAGTACGCTCTAGGCAATGTGCCTTCTTGCAAGTGCAGGCCCCTCATTGTAACACATGCTTTCTGCAGAAGTATCATCTGACTGCGGGTAGGTTTCCCACAGTGGTTTTTCCCTTTTTGGTTTTTCCACATACAAATCATGGTGTTATGTGGTATAGTTGCTTTACATTGATTATCTTGTCAATTTGTATTGCTTACCGGTATCTATTTCTATCGACATCTGTCTATGCTTTACCGATACTTAATTTGTTTAAGGTCATATTGTGGATTAAAAGTTATAATCTGTTAACAACTGATTCACCCCCCTCCTCTCATTTGTTCATCGATTATCCTAATAGATTGATGGTCCGGTATCCGATAGAGAAACAAAATAAAGTATTCATCATGTTTGGTGGTATAATGTGTGATCAGATTCTTAGAGTGTAATCTAGTGATTGGTGATGTATTCGAAATAGTTGATGAGACCTATAGGAAGCGTGTGATCATGTATTTTGGGTCCAAAATATGGTTTGGTAAAATATCTAAGTCTACTTGCAAGTACACATTTCATTTTGACATTTGGTGAAGCTGATTTGTGGAAGATCATTTTTGTTGGTGCGGATATATAATATCGATCTAGTTAATATATTTGTGTTTGGTAATGTTGTATGTAATGATTTTAGGAGTGATTGAGCATAGTTTCACATGCACATCCTGATTTTTGATGATCCGGTGAGCAGTTGCAGAGTAGAACAAAGCAGATCATTACATCAGTCACAACATATCACCTTGAGCCTAACCAGAACTGATTTGTGGCATAGTTAGATGCGATTTTCCAGTTCATCACTCAGTGTAATCCTTTTGTAATCATTTGTAATGTAGTGAGCCTTCCTCCAGGGTTGTAGCCCTGTTTTTGAGCAGTGAGCTCTAGGTAGTGTGCCTGAATGCAAGTGCATTCCCCTTTTGTAATATTGTTTTTCTACTGGCCATAGTGGAATAATATTGTGGGTTCAAATCCCACCATGGTTTTTTCCTTTTGGGTTTCCACGTAAAAATATTGGTGTTATGGTTGCATGGTTATTTATTTTGTGTTGTTGCACTTTACTTTTCTTCTTATGCATCTGATGGTTAAAGAATCATAATAACAAGTTTGAAATTTGTAGAACACTAATTCACCCCCCTCTTAGTGTTCATTGATTCCAACAATTGGTATCAGAGCCTAGTTCCTTCGACAAAGCCTAACAGCTTGAGGAAGTTCCAGAAAATTGAATCAATGGACTCCGGTTTGCAGAGACAACTTAGTGTGGCACTTTAAGACCTTGATTCAACAAGGAAAGAAGTAAGTTCCTTAAAGAGAAACTTGAGTGCGGCTGAAGATTTTATTGAGACATTAAAAGAACAAGTGAGCACCTCAAGAGAGAAGAGGAAAGAGCTGATCGACAAACTAAAAGAGAAGGAAAAACAAATCAAGGAAAATCAGGGTAAGACTGATGAATGTGAAAAGCTTGCTAGAGAGAATGTTGTTCTGAAGAATGAGATGCAATCCATTGTTATAAAATTGACAAAGGAGATTGAAGACCGGAAAAAGAGTGAAGAAATATTAACTCAATCACTAAAAGATAGAGCAGATAAATGTTGTAGATTGAATTATGAGATTGATCAGTTGAGGCTTGAATTGACACAATGCAAAAAAGATGGTGAAGAACTTGAAAGAAAAATCATAATTTTGAGAGATGAGCTTGCTATTGCTAATGATTACAAGGAAAAATTCAAGACTAGCTCGGAAATGCTTGATGAGATGCAACAAAGTCAAAGAAATGGAAATGACACAAGAGGACTTGGATATGAGAAAGGAGAATCCTTCGATTCTGGACAGAGCAATACAAAACCTAGTCATCAGAAGAGAAAGAATCCTCCGGTAAGACAACCTAATGCTTATAATTTTAATGGTAGATGTTTTACTTGCAATAGATTCTGTAATATGGAAAATCAATGTAGAAGTAGGATGAATAATATGATGATGAGTACCGGTTAATGTTTCAAATGCAACAATTTTGGTCACAAGTCAAACATGTGCAAAATGATGAAAACTTTTCAGAATAAGAGATGTTTTTCATGTGGGATGTTTGGACATATCTATGACCAATGCATCATGAGACAAAATTAGATGAATTTCATGCCTATGTAGAGAAATTTTTTTTGCCATGCATGCAACAAACCAGGTCACATTGCAAAATATTGCAGAAGTAGGAATAATGGTCTGATAAACAAGAAAAAATCTTATGAAAAAGGAAAAGAAAAGGTAAAGGAAATCAAAGATCAACATAAGAAGATGTGGGTTAAGAAAGATGAATCTAATGTGTAGAATGGCTCCACACCTAGATCTGGTGATGAAACCTCATTCGGTAACTAGGATTTTTTTGCCTTAGGGGGAGTTTTTCATTTAGATTCATAAAACCCCCTCTTCAAAGATCTATAACCAATTCTAGAAGGTTGTAAAAGGTTTAGATCATGTATGCAGATGATACCCAAAAGATTGTCTAAATATTTAAGGTTTTGATGAGCGATTTCATGAAAAATAAGGCAATTGGAAGCCAAAAGGTTGAAGCATTTATTACAACCTAAAATTAGGTCTTCAAAGGTTAAAAAGGCATTTTAAAGGTTCATTCTTCACAATGCGATCAAGAGAAGAGTGCAGAGAAGAGAAGAGAAGAGATTTGGTAGCCTAAATCAAGCTTGTAGTGATTCAAAAGCAATTTCTTGCACTCGGTTGAATTAAAAGGTATTTATCTATTTTGCGAAGCTATCTATTTTCAAACCCTAAGTTAGAAATGGCATCTGCGTCTGGAATTGCTACTCCTTTGGTTGTTGAGATTAAGGATAAAGCAAGGCCATTTTTTCAGAAACATCTTTTCAAGTCTATCAAAGATGATCTGGAATGAGAATTTTCCTCGGTACCCCATGGTGTTCTTAATGAAGACATTAGGGCATACATCTACTATGGTCTTGAGGAGCTTGGCAGTGCTGAGATGTTATCACTGTACAACAAGCATTTGGTGGACAGGTTGGGAATTATTAAACCAGAATATACGATTCTTGAAGACAAGGGTTTCATGCATTTCATCCAGTTCCTGTCATTTGATGAAGCAGAATGGATCCGGTATGTCCCAAACAGGGTCCATGATGAGTTCATGTGGCTAGATAGGCCCCATAAGATCACCAAGCAGGCTATTCAAGACATAACATTCCTGAGTGCAACTGGTGAAGTGCCTGGTCTAAGGAAGGTATCAAATAACACTATGATAGCCACTACCGGTTCAAAGTTTGACAATAGAGAAATGACTATCAGTGACATCTTGGAGCATGATGTCAGATTCACATCAATGGTAGTTGGTTACAAGGTGTATCAATCAAGTAGGCATATCTCGGTTTCTTGTACTATAATATTTTCAGCTTATCAGATCTTGAAAGAAGATAAAAGGTATGATTTAAGTGAAGTTCTTATGAGGGAATTGTTGAGTAACTTAAAGAAGATCAAGCAAGATAAAAAGCACACCTTCAAATCCCGTTCCCTTATCATTTGTTTGACATTATAATTCCTAAATGAGATCCCCAGTATAAAAGGGAAGGTCCAATGGGCCTATGATAAATCGGTGGTTGTGCAAATCAAAGAAGGGTTGTTGGGAATTGGTGACAATGTTATGATGATATCCATATTATGGGGATACTTCAAGAATCTTTAGCCCTCTATGAAGAGAAGAGAGACATCCCCAAAGCCATAGTGGAGAAGTATGAGAAAACCATTTGTTTCATGGTAGATAAGGATCAATGCCTGATGGAGGTAGTAGATGTTGGTATTTTGGTATGGTTTTGTCATTGATGTCAACACCTACTGAAAACAAGCACTTTGGAGATCCAGCAACATTCACCGACAAACAAGTAACTATCGCACAGTTATTGGTATATGGTTCACCGACAGGATATAATGTTCATCGGTACCTGGAATGATATGGAAGACACTTGATAATGTCAAAGACATCGTGTGGATACTTCGTTTTGAAGAATTGATCATTGGTATATTCATATTTGTATATTTGCTTCTACCGACAAATAGGTCCAGGGTTATCTAGGGTTACAACGACAGGTTTATCTTTTCCAGATCAACATGGCATGCTATGGAGATGATTTATTATTGATGTAAATGCATTAAGCTGACATGTTTAATTGGTTATTGCATCAAATATTATATTGTATGTAAAATGTTTATTGTAATATCTTGTAGAGCCGACCTACTAAAATTGGTCTTAGGTTATGGTATAAATGTAAGATCTTATTTGTAAGATCAAGTGTGGAATGCGAGAAAGATTTGAGTGAAGGTATATGCGAGATTAAGCAGAGGTATACACAAAGACATCATTTGAAGGTGAAGCTAGGTTTTTGTATAAGCATATCAGCATTACACCGATACTGAATCCAGCATATGAAGATGCTATTTTGTATAGTACATTCTTATTGGATTTAACCATCCAACTATAGTCAGTGTGACTCTCATTTTTTGATTGAGCATTGAGCTCTAGGCTGTTGGCCTTTTTGCATGTGTAGACCCCATTTATGTACACTTACTATCTGCAGTAGTATCATCTGATTGTGGGTAAGGTTTCCCACTGTGGTTTTTCCCCTTACAGGATTTCCACATACAAATATTGGTGTTATGTGTTGTGGATGACTTTATGTTTATGTTTCATGCATTAATCTTTACCAGTATAGCAATTTACTATTAACACTGTCTACCGACATATTTAACTGGTTTATCAGTATTAAGCAACAAGTTGGTTAAATGGTTTTTCGTTTGAATTTATTTGACAACTGATTCACCCCCCCTCTTAGTTGTCTTCAGGACCTAACAATTGGTATTAGAGCTTAGTCCTCTTTTGCAGAAGTTTAACAACTTGAGGAGATCCAATGTCTACTAATTACTTTAGGAAGGATAGTCCTAAACTTGATGGAACCAACTATGGGATATAGAAGATTAGGATGGAGACACATCTGAATTGCATCGGTAAAGACATCTGGGAATTTACAAAGAATGGTTATACTACTATTGTAGCTAGTCAGACTGCTCCAACTACCTTAGCTAAAGATGAAGAGAATGATTGCAAAGCAAGAGAAGCACTTTTGAGCGCATTATCAGATCAACAAATCATGGGATTATCAGATAGGTCTACTGCTAAAGCTATTTGGGATCATTTGGAAACACTAAATGAAAGAGATTCCATAGTCAAGATTGCAAAACTTGAAAGCTTCTGAATTAGGTATGAACATCTGAAAATGGAAGAAGATGAAAGGATTTCTGCTTTTATGAAAAGAGTAAATGAAATTGTTTTGGGTATTAAATGTTGTGGAGGAACCCTGAGTGAGGATGAAATTGTTTCAAAAATCTTAAGAGGCTTGCCACCGACATATAAAATGAAGGTTACTGCTATAAATGAGTTGAGAACAATGCCTTATACATCAGTAACTAGGGATACATTGATTGGAAAACTTTTAGCCTTTGAAATTGAGGAATTTGGTCCTGTTGCTACTATAAAAATTGATTTGGCCTTTAAAGCATCAACATCATCTGCTCCATCATTTGACAAATCAGACTGGAAAGCCTTTTAGGCAAGAGAACTTGAAGAAACCAGGAAGGAGAATGAAGAGCTTGAAGAACTTGAAGCACTATTTGCAAGAAAAATGCCAAAAGGTCCAGTTGGAAGTAAGTATGAAGGTAAAGCACCCTTTAAATGTTTTAACTGCAATAAGATTGGTCATATAGCTTCGAGATGCCTTGATAGATATGCTAGACTAAGAGAAGAAGCTAGAAGAACATACAAGCCTAATCCTGAATATTAGAGATACAGATTTAAGAAGAACAAAGACAAATCCTGTTACATTGCTGATGAAGGTGTGATTGATTATTCTAATGAGGATCCAACAGACAATGGATGGGTTTTTGTTGCTATAAGAGAGGATCAACTGACACCTACTGCTCAACCGGTAGAACAAGCCCTAGCAGCCAAAGTTGAAGCAAAGGATGAATGGATCATTGACTCAGGATGCTCACATCACATGACTGGAGACAAAGGTAAATTCTTGAACTTTCAAGAATACAATGGAGGTTTAGTAAGATTTGGAGATGACAAAGCCTGTTCAATCAAAGGTAAGGGTTCAATATCTCTTGATGGTAAGCATAACACTGACAATGTCTACTATGTTGAAGGATTAAAGCATAGTCTTTTAAGTGTTGGTCAATTAGTTGAGAAAGGATTTCAGTTACAATTTAAAAATGGAAAATGCAAAATCATGAATAGAACTGGTTTGGAAATTGCAACCAGTAATCAGACTAGAGGTAATATCTTTCATTTGAATAACAGTGAAAAGGCATGCTTAACTGCACATATAGATGAAAGTTGGTTATGTCATAAGAGACTATGTCATGTAAACTTTGATTGCATGGTAAAAATCAGTACTTCTAAGGCAGTTAGAGATCTACCTAAAATTGTGAAACCTCATAATACAATTTGTAAGGAATGTCAATTTGGAAAACAAGTTAGAGCTAGTTTCAAAAGTATTCCAGAAAAATCCAATAATACTCTTGATTTAATTCACACTGATTTATGTGGTCCAGCTAGAAGTAAAAGCTTACAAGGTGATAGATATTTCATGCTAATTATTGATGATTATTCTAGAATGTGTTGAGTTACTTTTCTCAGAGAAAAATTGAAAGCACTTGGGAAGTTCAAACTGTTCAAAGCAGTGGTTGAGAATGAAACCGGTAAGAAAATCAAATGTTTAAGATCAGATCAAGGAGGAGAATTCACATCTAAGGATTTTAATACATTCTGTGAAGTAAATGGAATCAGAAGACAATTATCAGCACCTCAGACACCACAATAGAATGGAGTTGTTGAAAGGAAAAATAGAACTATCTTAGATGCAGCAAGGAGTATGTTATCAAAAGCAAATCTACCACATGTATATTGGAGAGAGGCAGTTAGCACTGATGTCTATACATTCAACAAAGTTCACATCAAAGGTGAAACCGGTAAGACCCCTCATGAACTATGGTTTGGTAATGTATATGGTGAAAATGGATAACAATAATAACGATATTGAAAGGCTAAATGAATTCAACCACAAAACCCTAGCCTAACAACAACAAAGATCCACCATAACATATGAAGATTACCTAAGACAATGCAAATCAAATGAAATCACAAAGATTATACCATCACATGTCCAATAGGGTTTAGATCTCCATTCTTCCTATCTCCATTGATCTTGCTTGATATATTTACTCTCAGATTTTATGTGCACAAGAGCTCAACAAAGAACGGAATGTGGTTGCAAGTAGGATCGTAGTGTTGTCAAGTCATTAAGATCATTAGGGTTTGATAATGAAGGAAGCATCTCCTTATATAGAAGACACAATATGAAATGGAAGGATAAGATTGAGAGGTGTAAAAAGGAGGTCGGCTATGATTAGAGGGTAGGTAAGAGAAATAATAAAATAATGAAAGGGGTAGGTAGTGTATGAATTAAGAGATGAATGACATGTGTCATGGGTAGAAAAGGTTAATGAATTAATTAAATAAATAAAGATTTATTTAATTAATAGAAGAAGTGGGATAATTAAATAAATAAAATATTTATTTAATTTGGGAAAAGGAAAATTTAAATAAATAAATGTATTTATTTAAATGAGAAATAAGGTTAGAAGAGGATAAATGAATTAATTAAATAAATAAAGATTTATTTAATTAATAGAAGAATTAAGCTTAGATAATTAAATAAATAAAATATTTATTTAATTAGACATGACAATTTTAGGTGTCTACATTTTGCCCCTCTTTGAGACAATGTGGCTTGTCGCGTTATTTCAAAGAAGATAAGATGAACTGATACAGAGTTGCCCCAAGATGGGAATGATATGCCCCCTCGAGAGATTGGATGAAAATGTCTGGAAAGATTGCAGACAATCTCTCGATAAGAAAGACGAGATAGAATGGACTGACTGGATAAAGTGACAGAGTCACAGGATAATGAAGACTGACTCGAGAAACGAGGGCTAGGGCTAGGGTAGTCTATAAGATAGACCACAGACAAAATACATCCTCATTGTTATCCACACATCCACGAGAGCAGAGTGCAGAGCGAAAATAGAGCAGTAGTAGTTAGCAGCGATGGCTTTCGTTCACAGATTCGATTGCGTTCGCCGATTTCAGAGGCCAGCAGAGGCAGGAGAGCTGGTAAGTATCGTAAAACCGCCTCGTACTTCAATGCATTTATTGTTGTCATTAATGCATGGTAGATAGGGCAATAAATGCACTTAGAATAAGGTCCAAAAAAAGTCAAAAAATGTCCAAGCGCGTCTGTGTTGGTGCCAGGCACGTCTATGCTCGCTAGGCATGTTTGTGTTTGTGCCAGGCACGTCTGTGTCAGAAAATGCATCTATGCCAAATGCGGCCGCGTCGATGCCAAGAAGGCATGTCTATGTCGACCAGGCGTGTCTGTGTCTTTCAAGTGCATCTATGTTTTTCAGGCGTGTCTGTGTAGTCTTCAAGCGCATTTATGTTAGGAAAGCGCGTTTATGTCAAGAAAGCACGTTTATGTCCAAAAAATGTGAATTTGTGTCTTCTAGGTCAAATCGGCAGTTCTATGATGAACATACGCTGTCGATTGGATAAGCTGCTGAGAGGATACACTAAGAAGGTCCTCTAGGGAAGACAAGAATAGAATAGGGCACTTTGTGATGAACAGTGAGTACCAGGATAGAGTACTTTGTGATGAATAGTGAGTACCAAGATAGAGTACTTTGTGATGAACAGGGAGTACTAAAGTGTGAGCAGTACTTTGTGATGAAAAGTGAGTGCAAATGTGAGGAGCACTTTGTGATAAATAGGGAATGCAAAACACGTAGTACTTTGTGATGAACAGGGAGTACCACTAGGATAGAAGCAACACTTTGTGATGAACAGTGAGTGTCACTAGGATAGAATGCCATATGCATTTAGATAAAAAGTAGCATTTTGTGATAAACAGTGAATGCCAGGATGACTGACATGATTGATTTGCTTGACTGCAGGAGTATTTGCCGATGTTGGAGTCACGGGAGAGATTCCCGTCAACATAGAGATTATGACCTGAGTTGACATTTGAGGACCGAGCTACGATCGAGGCCATGGGATTGAGACATATTCTGTATGTGCCTAAGTTTTGGGCGAACATGGGACTGCTGACTACAATGGCGGAGAGGTGGCACTCTGAGACATGCACGTTCCATTTGCCGATGGGTGAGATGATTGTCACCCTTGAGGATGTATACAGGATCCTAAAGATACTGATCAACGAGGAGCTAATTCCCTATGATCGAGATGGAGACATAGAGGCCCTGAGATGAGTCTTGCAGGACCCAGGATTGGAGATGAGGGTAGAACATGTGGCTTGGGACACTATGACTGCGACAGGATTGGCGCTACCAGCAGTGATAGGAGGAGCGATCAGTGGGTTCTTGTGTCCTGATAGAGCGACATGGAGGTTGGCTGTGGGCTAGGGAGGAGCATTGGAGACATTGGTGACACAGTACACCAGATATGCCTAGGGACCGTATGTGCTAGCACACCTGTACTATGAGTTGCATCAGTTTGTATACCACGGGTCAGTGGGATTGGGCTGTGGGGTGACATTGTTGCAGGTGTTGGCTTATGAGCATTTGTTAGTGACAAGACTGATACATTTCAAAGGCAGAGGTCATGGGCACAGTTTTGTTCACTTATATGATATGATCACGTCACAGCCATGGATTGGCAGGTTAGAGCACTGGCGGCGGGTGATAGATGGTATTGACATGGTCATATGGAGGCCATACTTGGGATGCGAGTAGTGGGAGGATGATGCAGTAGAGCTACCCTACACCTTCCGGAGTAGGTACCTGATTGGGCGGACGCCCTATGTGCTGGAGAGGTAGCTAGTGGACAGGGTGGGCAGGTAGTTTGGCAGGATTCAACAGATGCCACGAGGCTCAGGCCTGTATGCACAGACAATTAGGGATCAGGCACAGTTTGGACCCTTGTTATCATATGATCAGGCTATGACACAGCTAGTAGAGATGATGCCCCTACCCTAGGACATGTGGCCAGAGATTGAGGATGCCAGCATGGATGTCGAGTACACAACATACTAGGCCGAGCATCCATTCCCACGCCTGATGGATCCAGGAGAGTTATTAGAGGGAGATGGTGGTGGGGATGATGATGATGATGGAGCCGATGGGGGGAGAGGTCAATGGAGGAGGAGGGGGGCAGTTGGAGAGAGGAGGGTTGCACCGCGGAGGGAGGGTGGAGAGGAGAGGCAGGCTCGAGTGGTGAGAGGTCATAGTGGATTGTCGCTACAGGTGCCAACAGCACAGGGTCCCAGACAAGTGCAGGTATAGGGATAGGTATAGGGATAGGTACTAGTACAGGCACCAGTACAGGCACAGGCACAGGGTTAGGCACCCATACAGGGGGAGCCATAGGTAGAGCCATAGGGGGTTGATGCAGAGGAGGATGAGCTGACTGAGCTGAGGGAGATCTGCCAGGGACAGGCAGATGAGATCCAGGACCTGGAGAGGGAGAGGGAAAGGCTCAGGAGGTGGCTCAGAGATATTGAGCAGGAGTAGGATCAGGCCATTCAGTGCTACACAAAGGCTAAGATAGCACTGAGGGCTGGGAGACAAGCAACAGAGGATACAGGGGCCAGATATGCCTATGTTTTGTGGGTAGGAGAGGAGATTTCCTACTGGCGGGACCTCTATTATGGTGCAGTGCCAGCAGATCAGTGGGCAAGGAGCTTCCATAGGCCATCGCAGACAGCGACAACTATGGGAGGGAGCCAGAGGAGACAGGCATCTAGTGGTGGGGTTATGGGTTCCCCACCACCACTAGATAGAGGGGACATGAGGGATGATCCTAGGGCAGGTCCTTCGGGGGCTCAGATTCCATCAAGGCCAGGTGGCTCCAAGGGAGGGAGTTCATCATAGCCGTAGAGGGCTCCCTATGTATCAGTATTGTACCATTTTTGTATGATGATGTAGACACCTGTGGGTGATTGTAGCCATATGATTGTGACATCATTTATCATGACACTTTTGATTATATATATGAGATGATTCTTCTTTGCGGTAGCTATATGCATGTGTACCTATGTGATGAGATGTTCTAGGATGTATGTTTTATGTGATGCTTATGACATGGATGTAAATATGTACATAATGCAATGCAACATTTTTGTTCTTTTATGTTTTATATGTGTATGCATGATGTAAAGGTGAATGTATGTAATGCAGATGAATATGATAATGCAAATAACTATTTTCATGATGAAAATGTAAGATTGCTAACATGTGTTATGTGCAGGATGTGATGCAGTTGTGATATCTATATGTATGTATGAAATGCTTATATGTGGTAATGCAGGTGCAACTACATGAAATGCAAATATTTTTGGTGTGTCATTATACTCAGTCATGTGATAGCGGACTACACGGACTTGAGAAGGATGATGGAAGTCAATCAAGAAAGGGGGATGGAAGACAGAAGATATGAAAGTGAAAGAGCTTCGTGTGCTTTATCATCATTGAGCTTTATTATGGCAAAATAGGTTATGACAATCGAGGCATATGTTCGACCCCGAAAGTCATTGTACTTGTTTGCATGGAGATAAGACAGTCACAAACAAGGAATGCCCTAGTTCACACTAGACTCATAGTGTCCTCATATCCTTGGACAAGTCATAGCATTACTAAGAGACAATCCATAGACAGCAAATGCAAATAGGTGACGATACCCCATCTTCTCCTTTCTAGTCAAAGACATCCTGGAGATAGAATCTCTAGTCAAAGACATCCCAGAAAAGCTAAAAGACATGTCACCAAAAGATAAAATCAAAAGAAAACCAAGACTCGACACCAACATCCACTGTAGTCCTCAAATTTAGTGTCTCTTGTCACTTGTATAAGTCTTATTTGATTGTGGTCATAATGTTTACTTTCATAGAATGGATAGATAGCACTGAACCATATGTTGTCTGAGTCTGTTGAACTATTTGATTTGTTGAAGCCCATTGTTTCTACTGTGTCTCATCTGAAACTGATTGAATCCATGAAACTGATACTTTATTACGGAGAAGATGAAACTTATTATGGATCTGTGATGCAGATGTTGTTGAAAGAAGCTGGAAGAAACTGTTCTCCTTGAAACATGCGATGCTCTCAGTTCCACACCCATCACTAGACGTAGGATTTGCCTTAGCCATAGATAGGATTTGATTTATTATGGATGGAAAGGGAGGTGAAAAGGGAGGTTTATTATGAATGGCTAACCAATCTTAGGTAGATCAATAACAAGCCATGATGGGAATGTGTAAGTTTATTATGAACGAAAAGGCTGTGAGTGTGTGCAAAGTGAAGTGATGAAAGAGAATCCTGAAGGAGGGAGGAGCAATGTCTCTACACATGGCGCTGGTGACCCAGTTTTCACCATGGTACTTTTCCAGGGCGCCACCGAGGTGGTTTTCACCATTGGATGAAATTATTTCTCTTTACTCTTTTCGATTCTTTTTTGATTTTTTTTTTTTTGTATTTTTGTATTTTTGTATTTTTTTGTATTTTTTGAATTAGGATACTCTGAAGAGCTATGTGTAGAACCTGCGAAGGTGCATGCTATTGATAGGATCCTCCAAAGGTTCACCTTCTATAGTTGAGAGCTGATATGCCCTGGATCCATAGGCTACTGTAATGATGTAAGGACGAAGCCAATTTGGTTCGAACTTTCCCTTCTTCTCTCTGTCTTGCTGATTCTTGGGGTTTTCTCTGAGAACCAAGTCACCTACCTCAAATGCATGAGGCTTGACCTTGTGATTGTAGCTGTGACTCATTCATTGTTGGTAAGCCTTGAGATGATCAAAAGCAGTTTGTCTCTGTTCATCTAGTAGTTCAAGTTCTTGTAAGCGAGAGACCCTATAGTCTTCATCACTGATGATGTTTTGCAAAGAGACCCATAAAGAGGGTAACTCGAACTCAATAGGCAAGATGGCTTTAGTGCCGTAGACAAGTGAATAGGGTGTAGCTCCTGTAGGTGTGTGGACACTTGTGCGGTAGGCCCAAAGTGCTGGATTAAGTTGGATATACCCATTACAGCCAGCATCATAGACTGTCTTCTTAAGGATTTTAAGGATTGTCTTATTAGACGCCTCAGCTTGGCCATTACCTTGGGGGTAATATGGCATGGAGAAACAATGGGAAATATAGAAGCGGTCACAGAGTTCACGAACATGCTGATTTTTGAAGGGGCGCTCGTTATTAGTGATAATGGAAACAGGAATACCGTATCGACAAATGATATAGTTGAGGATGAACATAGCAATCTGTTTTCCAGTGACTTGTGTGAGAGGCATGGCTTCAATCCATTTTATGAAATACATTATGGCAGTGATAATAAATTTATGATCATTGGAAGAAGGAGGGTGAATCTTGCTTATGAGATCGAGTCCCCACTGACAAAAGGGCCAAGGAGATGCAATTGGTTGAAGTTCTTGTGTTGGCGCATGTATGAGGTCTCAATGAATTTGACATTGCTTACATTTCTTGACAAACTGATATGAGTCCTTTTCCATATTGAGCCAGTGATATCCAGTCCTGATCAGTTTCTTGGCCAAGGTAGGACCGCTAGCATGTGGACTACATATCCCTTCATGTACTTCATGTAACGCAATTTGAGCTTCGTCACTTTCTAAACATCTAAGGAGAGTTCCATCTAGACCTCACCGGTATAGGATATTAGCTAAAATGACATATCGAGAGGATTGGCAAATGAAAGTGCGATGTTGGTTATTTGATAGATCAGGAGGCAGGGTATTGTCGCGAAGGTATGTGAAAATGGAACCATATAACTGAGACTTGGGACCGACAACACATATCGTCTCAGTAGGAATGATCTCATATGAAGGAACCAAAAGGTTATCCACCAAGAACTCATAGCGGGTCTCATTTGGAGGTAGATCAATCAGTGAAGCAATTGTAGCCATGGCATTTGCAGCTCGATTCTACTCTCTTGGTATCTGCTCAAATTCTATCTTTGTGAAGTGTTGTTTCAGGTCATCCACCATTTGTTTGTAAGGCATTAATTTTTCATCTTTTGTTTGGTAATCATTAGTTGTTTGATGGATTACAAGTTGAGAATCCCAAAAAACATGAAGTTCCTGGATCTTCCACTGAATTGCGATCCGTAATCCAGTTGTTAATGCCTCATATTCTGCTATATTGTTAGTGCAAGGAAATGATAAACGAAATGATTTTGGTATAGAATCCACTTGAGGAGTTATAAAGAGGATGCCAGCTCCTGCCCCATGCTATGTGTATGAGCCGTCGAAGTACAATTGGCATGGCTTTGCATGTGACATTGTTAAAATGGATTCATCTAGAAATTCTAAACTTAGAGGAACATCATCTATCATGGGAGCATCTGCTAATTGATCTACAATAGCTTGTCCTTTTATTTCTTTTCTATCCACATACTCGATGTCGAATTCACTCAGGATCATTACCCATTTGGCTAGTCGCCCAGTAAGTGTTGCTTTATTGAGAAGGTATTTCAATGGATCGATTCTTGCAACCAACTTAGTCTTATGAGTGAGCATGTAATGTCATAATTTCTGCAAAGCAAAGACCACAGTGAGACATGCATGCTCAATTGGTGTGTAGTTTAGCTCATATCCTACCAATGTGCGACTGATATAGTATACTGCTTTTTCCTTGCCCTCAGCAATTTGTTGTGCTAAGAGTGCCCCCAGTGTTGTTGGAGTAGCTGATATGTATAGTAACAGAGGCTAATCTGGAACTGGTGGCATCAGAACTGGTGGATTCAGAAGATAATCTTTGAGCATCTAGAAAGCCTGTTGACAGTTATCATCCCATTTGAATTTGATGTTTTTATGTAGCAAGTGCTGAAAAGAATTACACTTATCTGCAAGTTGTGCTATGAATCTTCATATGGATTGGAGTCTGCCTTGTAAGGATCAAAGTTGATTGATATTTCTTGGTGGTGGCATTTCCAAGATGGCCTTGACTTTTGTTGGATCAGCTTCGATTCCTCTTTTGGACACAATGATTCCTAAGAGCTTCCTGGAAGTTACTCCAAAAACACATTTCTTAGGGTTTAATCTTACTTTGTATTTTTCCAACCGATCAAAGACAACTGAAAGTATGTCCAAATGTGTATTTCTATCTATTGATTTGCCCAAGAGGTCGTCGACATAATCTTCCACAGTTACATGCATGAGATCATGAAAGATATTAGTCATAGCTCTTTGATATGTAGCACCTGCATTTTTTAGCCCGAAGGGCATGACATTCCAGCAAAAAGTTCCCCAAGGACAAGTGAATGATGTTTTGTGTTGATCCTCGGGTGTGATCCTTATTTGATTATAACCAGAAAATCCATCCATCAACGATAACATTTCATGACCTGCTATGAGATCAACAATCAAGTCAATATTTGGTAATGGGAAGTCATCCTTTGGACAAGCTTTGTTGATATCTCTGAAATCTGTACATATTCTGATGCTGCGATTTGGTTTACTGACAGGTACTAAGTTAGAGATCCATTTAGGATAATCAATTGGGCATATGAATCCGACATTCAATAATTTCTCAAGTTCTGCTTTGACTAGTAATGCCACTTGTGGATGCATTTTTCTTAATTTCTGTTTCACTGGCTTTGCCCCCGGTTTGACTGTCAAATGATGCATTACCAAATCCGGATCTAATCCAAGCATATCAGCATATGACCATGCAAAGTTGATTTGTCGTTCTTTGAAGAAACTTATGAATCTTGACCTTTCAGACTCTGTCAATGATTGAGCCAAGAATATGTTGTGTGGAACCTCTTCTGTACCAATGTTCATTTTGATAGTCTCCTCTACCAACATGGATGACTTTTCCTCATATGATGCTGGGAGAATGTCAAGCCTTCCATCTTTGGGTGCCTCAGAGAGGTTTTCGCCCTCAGATATGTCCTGTCTTTTTACTTTTTTGGGGTCAGACAACGCCACAGTGTGGTTTTCACTATAAGACCCTTGGTTTGTTCTTATTTTCATATTTTTGCGATTGGAAGGTCCGACACCCTCACCAAAATATGCCACACTGTTGAGTTCTATAGTGTATCTCGCTTTATGGTCCCCAGGGGGAAGATCATCTTGTATTCCAAGATAGTCAATAACAACTTCATCATTTTGGAATGTATCAAACTGTGCAGGTCCTTCATGATCCCAGTTAATGAGTTGGTGGTGAACAAGGGGAAGGCCTTCAATGTCTTCGAAGTTAGTAGGGCTAAGAGTGAAGATGCAATTATATTCAGGTATATCAAGGTAATTATCAAGGTCATCGATGGCACTCTCCTCATCAGTCTCGATCATGAGAAAATCCAAATTATCATCACTAGTAGCGCATTCTGGGACAGGTGTTCTCATCCTATGTGATTTCAACCTAGAACCTTGAGACAAGGACTGTGTGGACTCCTCAGGGGTTGTTCCTTGATGAAATTTGAACTTTTTATAAAATTCCTCTTCTTCTGTGGGTTCATCTGGCTCTCTGAATGTCTCGGTGAGCTTATAGTCATTGGAGGATTTATCTGAACCCGATTCCCATTCGTTGGAGTCTGTGGAATAGTGATCCTCTTGTTGAATTTTGGCAACTTTGATTTGTAAGGCTTCTTCTGTCCTTTGAGTGTGGACCTTGGAAGTCAGGAAACCAAGTCCCTTCGAGCATTCCTTTTTGAATGTCAATTCAGGTTGTAAAGGTTCAATGATGCCTTCCTTTCGTAACCCAAGAGGGCTTTTTCCATCATACCCGAATTTTTGTAGAATCTTGAAGCCTTTACCATATTTCTCACATGGTAGACTGATGTGATCTTGTGTGTCATCTTCAATGTCTTTGTAAAGCATTTTGTATAGGTCTTCCTCTTCCAGTTCACCCCATCTTTGAAAGGTAGTAGGGTCCCATTTGAGTACCATGATGGATACTTGCTTGTCAGGATGTGGTCTTCCATATTCTTTTGGGGAACTCATGACTTGTCGTAAGTACATGGTTTGATTTAAAGTGTATTCCCCCATGCCCTTGTCCTAAAATTTACCTTTAAGCTCACCTTGTTTTGATGTTGAAGGTTTTAATGACTCAGGATCAATGTATGCCGAAGAAGGAATAGCTTCGCGATTACTGGGAATGATGGTCTCAGTTTTTGATCTCAGATTATTGCAATATATGAACAGATTAGGATCACTGTTAACTGTTACCTCTATTCCATTGTGAGGAAACTTAATGCATTGGTGATATGTCAATGGGACTGCCCTCATTTCATGAATCCAAGGGCATCCTAGCAATATGTTATAAGTGAGATCTAGATCTAGGACTTGACAAACCACATCCTTCGTAACTAGCCCAACTCTGAGAGGCAAGGTGACTGTGCCTTTGGATGAACGTTCTTCATCATCATATGCCTTGATGGTGATTTGATTTGTAGAATTCACAGCTTTATTAGAGTATCCCAATTGTTTAATTGTGCTCAATGTACAAATGTTTAGACCAGCTCCTCCATCTATCAGGACTCGTTTTATTCGATGTTTGTGTATGAAGGCTTCAATGTGTAGTGGTGCATTATGTAGCTGACTTATGGAGGTGTCGTCGGATTTTGTGAAGGTAAGGGAATGTGGAATGGAAAGGTATTCCACCATGGCTTGAAACTGGTCCACGTTCAGATTAGTAGGAACGACAGTGTCTCTCAAGATTTTGTCAAGAATAGCTTTATGAGTGGGGGATATGCGTAAGAGATCAAGGATGGAGATGAGCGCGGGTGTCTTCCCTAACTATTCTACAAGGTCATACTCAGGTTTGGTTGATGATGAAGCGGTGTTTTTGGTTGGAGCACCTTGCAAAGTAATTTTACCTCGGCGGGTTGTAACATGACATTCAGAGGTAGGTTTGGAAGAAGATCCAACACCTTTTAGGACAATCTTGGGTCTCTGAGTAGGATTCTTAGGGTTTTTGTCCTTGATGATAATAGTAGAGACATAATTGTCCATCGAGATGTGATTTATGGTTGAATCATAGTTATAAGATGCTTTGGTATAGTTGGTTTGATCATCTGTGGCTTTAGCTTTTCCCTTGTCATGCTTTGGGAATGGTTCCTTCAACATCTCATGTTCTTGATTGGATGAGTGTCCCTCAATTTCAATGTCACCTCTATCAATGAGATCTTGTATGATGTTCTTCAGTCGATGACAATTTCCTATCTTATGACCCTTGCTCTTATGAAATTCACAATACTCATCATCATTCCACCAATTTGGTTTAACCTTTGGTTCATATGGAGGAAAATCTGGAACTGTGATTACCTTGTTTGCCACTAGCTTTTTGAAGACTGACTCAAGTGGTTCTCCCAATGGCATGTACTTCCTTTGTGATCTGGAAGTTGTTTGAGTATTCACTTGATTGTTTGTAGAACTTGATCCCGAAAAGATGAATTTAGGTCGCACTGTGTTGGCATCAACAACACCATCATTGACTGTGTTCTTGTTTTTGTTCCAAAATCTTGGCTTGTCTTTTCCTTTAAAGTCATCTTTGTTTTCTTTGAATATCTTAATGACTTCTTGCTCAATTAGGACCTTCTCTGTTGCTAAGCCTTTTTCAATGACGTCCTTGAAGGTGGACAAACAAGCTTTTCTTAAATCATAGCCAATGTCTTTGTTAACATTCTGGGTGAACATTTCTACCATTTGTTTTTGTGGAATTTCACAAGAGCATCTGCTAGCTAGATTTCTCCATCTTTGTAAAAATGATTCAAAAGACTCTCCATCTTTTTGCTTGGTGTTGCACAAAGTAGTGACTAATATGTCTGTCTCTATATTATAGGAGAGATGTTGAATAAATGCCTCTGCTAAGTCACCTCATGACTTAATACCAGGTGCGAGTTGGGAGAACCATTCCATAGCTTGATCACCTAAGCTTTGTGGGAATAATCTCATCAAATATGTCTCTTCTGTTGCTACCTCAATGCAAGCTGTGAAAAACTGTCTTATGTGTGCCTTAGGATCCCCTTTTCCTCTATACTTATCAAATTTAGGTGTCACAAAGTGTGTCGGAAATGGAGGCATTGGAATGCTCTTGTCAAATGGATAAGGACATATGTCTCTCATTATGTAGGTTGGCTTTAGTGCATTTATGTCCTCCATTTTCTTTTGTAAGTCCCTGATTTTTTGCTCCAAATTGCTCTTAGGTAGAGATCGACTTCTTGGACCATACCCTATGCTTGAGGCACCAATTGGAGGAGGAGCATGTTGCATATATGGATGATATTGATCATACACATGCTCATATGGAGGAGGTCTATAGTGATGCTATGTATATGGAGCACTTGGTATAGATTCATGTTGAGGAACACCATATCTATTTTGTGCATGTATACCATACTCTACAGGCATGTCATGTTCTAATGCGTTGCCCCCAAATTTGACACGGGGTTTCCTTGTGTCCAAATTTTGAGCATGCCTTTGAATATCCAATTGCTTTGGTGGTTGATCCTTAGCTTGGGTATGTGATTGAGCATATCTTTCTACATAAGACTTCCATAATGGTCTGCGAAGATGAGTATCATATGCTTGACCATGTGTGTATGGGACCTTTGGTTTTTGAAACAAAGATGATGGTGATTTAGGCACCATATGTGGTCCCCTATTTCCTCCACTATTAGGTCTCCTTTGATCCATGTTGGAGTGAGGTTGTTGCAAAGGTCAATTTTCTATTATTTGAGACATGTCAAAATCATGAGGTATCTTGGCTCCACTTTGTGCCATCATTTGTAGAAAGTATTGTCTATCCCTCCTCATTATTTCCTCAACCAACCGATTGAAATGGGGATTCATAATGGATTCTTCCACATCTGCTGAATGTACTGAAAAGTTGTCCATATTGTCATTGTGGGTATCATTGTTGTTTGTAGTACCCATGTTCTCAACATTTGGAATGTTTCTATAGACATCCATGTCAGGTAATGTGTTATGATCAGTATTGAAAAAGACATCATTGTCATACTCATAAACACTCATGTTTGCGGACTCTTGAGCCTCTTTAGTTTCTCTCCTAGATTTTTGAAGATGGGTTTCAACCATGAACTAGGTATTGACCAAGATGTGTGAGACTAGATGAAAATGGAAAAAGTACGAAAGACTAAGAGTTGGATGGAATGTAAATGAATCTGAGGTGTACTTGCAATGTCCAAAATGTAAGACCAAGTATGTATGTAGTAGAGTAGGTGTGACTTCCAAAGAGAGGATAGTTTCTCTTGATGAGGTAAGTTGACCTTGACTCTAAGTAAGACCAAATGAGACCCAAAGGTAAGAAACCTTGATGAGGGACCACTTAGCAAAGTATTGTTGTATGTAGTGTGTTGACAAAGTATAGTGAGGACAAGCAAGTGACCTTTTGACTCAAGTTTAGACAATTGTGAATGTAAAGTGAGATGTGAAGCAATGATGGACTATGTGAGACCCAAAGATAGGTTGAATGCTAAATGAAACATGGAGAAATAACCTAGGAAGCTCAAGAATTCTGAAACTGATTGTGGGTGTTTGCTTCAATTCTGATCACAGACGCGCTTGTATACTTTAAAGACGTGGTTTCCCGACACAGACGTGGCTTTGTTCAACACAGACGCACTTTTGAGATTTTTGCAAAGTGCAATGTTGATTCTGGAAACACAGACACGTTTCTACCCTTCACAGACGCAATTAGACAACACAGACACTATTATGACAAACACAGACGTGTTTCTGCAAAATTTGTGCAATTTTTTCCAATTTGTGAAGTCATTTTTGTTGTGACCAAATCTGACTGTTTGACTATTTTTTGTGACAAGAGGACACGGTGTTGATGAAGACCGAATGTTTGTAAGTGTCTAGACTCCAAAATGACTCCAATAATAAGTGTGTTGTTTGATGTAAAAATGTTTTGCATACACTTGAAGACACAAAAGACACAATGTTTTGCTGTTTGGTCTTGAATGTTTTGAATGTTTAAAATAAGTCAAGCACAATTCTTATGGCTAGCCAAGACAATAGTTGTTGATCCCACATAGGGTTTTACCCCCGAGGCTACGCTATTCAAAGTGGATACTTAGATGCTTGACCTCACTGGCTCCACCCTCGACACTCATTTCTCAGGTCAACCAAGCATCGGTCCCCATGAAAACTCCCCATGGTGAATTTTGTATCTCTACTAAGAACTGTATTTGTGTGGGCCGCTACTAGAGGTCCGACCTCCTGCCCCAACAACTAGAAGGATTTGGGCTTCTAAAACAAAAAGGTGCTAGTAAGGGCATCCGCTCGTGTGGCCATACATGCGGCACTTTCAACTCTGTAAATATAGAAGGCTCCCAGCCAGTAGGGGTTACGCCCTACAACTGATCAAATAAATTTGATCAAACGGGTTTATGGGGAGACAGTTTCGGTATGAACTAATCAGCACATGTTATCCATAGTTTTCACCATGAATACATTTATTTATAGTGGTTCGGAAGAGGTGGGTTTTCCTCGCTACCACTTGGGTCGTTCTCTTCTCACTAGTAGTCCTAATGACCACACGAGAAGACATGCCCTCTAAAGATTAAACAAAAAGAGCCTATTGCTCAAGACACAAAAGACAATGATTCAATTTTAGTGCACCAATTGAAGTGTTTGCTAGTCTATGAAAACAAAGCACACAATAAAATCCAAAAACCCTTGCCAAGGACCTGCAACAAAAAGTTGTTAGTAGTTTGGATTGTTTCAAATAATCACCCCTTCCTGCAAGCACACAAGTTAGGTAAATTTTAAACCCAAAAGTCTTTGTGAAAATAGGGGCCTTCAACAAAACGTTTTGCTTTCAAGACAAGCTGTACCAATTTTGTTAGCTAGATCTGAAAATGTTAGCTCAAAATAGACCAGATCTGAAACCCTAAATGCAAAAATCAAAAAACCGAATCAATAAACTCAAAATTTGAAATCAGTGAACATAGACGCGATTACCCTCAACACAAACGTGGCTTTCTGACGCAGATGCGGTTCTATGAGACACAGACGCATCTCGAAAACACAAACGCGACTAATGAACACAGACGCGGCTAAAAACACCATAGACACGACTTTAGAACATAAACGCAATTTCTGAAACCTGCAAAATAAAATACTGTTGATAACACAGACGCGATTCCAGATGTCGCAGATGTGCCAGAAAATCAAAAACACGATCCGAAGGTACGCAGACGCGAGAATATCAAAATGTTGTCGAAAACGTCAGATCTGCAACTTCAAAAACAAAATCTGCAATAAGGAGTTTAAATGCAAAAAGGGACAAGAGTCCCACTGGGCATGCCAAAATGTATATGGTGAAAATGGATAACAATAATAACGATATTGAAAGGCTAAATGAATTCAACCACAAAACCCTAGCCTAACAACAACAAAGATCCACCATAACATATGAAGATTACCTAAGACAATGCAAATCAAATGAAATCACAAAGATTATACCATCACATGTCCAATAGGGTTTGGATCTCCATTCTTCCTATCTCCATTGATCTTGCTTGATATATTTGCTCTCAGATTTTATGTGCACAAGAGCTCAACAAATAACGGAATGTGGTTGCAAGTAGGATCGTAGTGTAGTCAAGTCATTAGGATCATTAGGGTTTGACAATGAAGGAAGCATCTCCTTATATAGAAGACACAATATGAAAGGGAGGGATAAGATTGAGAGGTGTAAAAAGGAGGTCGGCTATGATTAGAGGGTAGGTAAGAGAAATAATAAAATAATGAAAGGGGTAGGTAGTGTATGAATTAAGAGATGAATGACATGTGTCATGGGTAGAAAAGGTTAATGAATTAATTAAATAAATAAAGATTTATTTAATTAAAAGAAGAAGTGGGATGATTAAATAAATAAAATATTTATTTAATTTGGGAAAAGAAAAATTTAAATAAATAAATGTATTTATCTAAATGAGAAATAAGGTTAGAAGAGGATAAATGAATTAATTAAATAAATAAAGATTTATTTAATTAATAGAAGAATTAAGCTTAAATAATTAAATAAATAAAATATTTATTTAATTAGACATGACAATTTTAGGTGTCTACAGGTAATACTCCTACTCTTAAGTAGTTCAGAATTTTTGGAGGTAAATGTTATATTAAAAGAGATGAGTATATTGGCAAATTTGATCCTAGAAGTGATGAAGGAATATTTCTTGGTTATTCATCTAAGAGCAAGGCATATAGATGTTTTAAAAAGAGATTGCAAAAAATTGTTGAGAGTACAAATGTAAAGATTGATGAATAATTCAGAGGAACTTCAAGGTATATAGACTCTAAACCAGCAACAGAAATTGTGACAAATAAACCTACACTAAATCCATCAGTACAGAATGAAAATCCAGTTACCTCGGTATCATCAGAGGATTCCATTGTAATTGAAGAACAATAACAAACTAAGACACCCTGGTATGTAAGATTGAATCATTCTGAAGATCAAATAATTGGAAACAAATTTAAAGGAGTTATGACAAGAGGAAGATTGACAAATGAAGGGGTATGTCTTATTTCTCAAATTGAACCATCATCTATCAATGAGGCATGTGAAGATAAATTTTGGATTAAAGCTATGGAAGAAGAATTAGGACAAATTGAGAAAAATAATACTTGGACATTAGTTCCCCAGCCTAAAGATAAAAATGTAATTGGAACCAAATGGGTATTTAGAAAAAAACTTAATGAAGATGGTAAGGTTGTCAGAAATAAAGAAAGACTAGTGTGTAAGGGATATTCTCAAAAAGAAGGAGTTGATTACAATGAAACCTTTGCACCCGTAGCCAGAATTGAGGCAGTCAAATTATTCTTGGCTTTTGGAGCTCACAAGGACTACAAAGTTTATTAAATGGATATTAAATGTGCATTTTTGAATGGAGATCTTGAAGAGGAAGTATATATTGAACAACTTGATGGATTTTCCTTGACAAATGACAATGATATGGTTTGCAGGTTAAACAAATGTTGAAAGACATAAAGGTAAAATGCAAGGAACCCATTACTATATATTATGATAACACTGCAACAATTGATATATCTAAGAATCCGGTATTACATTCTAAAACAAAACATGTTTCCATCAAACTGAATTTTCTAAGGGAAAAAGTTGAAGAAAAAGAGATAAAACTGGTTTATGTGAATGCTAAAGAACAACTTGTAGATATTTTCACAAAACCTTTGCTTAAGGAGACTTTTGAATATCTCAGAGATCAGCTTGGAGTCATACCACCACCAGTAGAGACGTAGACAGTTGATGATTGTCATCAATCGACAGAATTGAAAGACAAATCTTTTACTCCGGTATTTGATGAGGAAGCTACTTCTCAGGGGTAGTTGGTATTTTGTATGAACTTGATTTTTGTAACTTTGGCATTTGATGTCAAAGGGGGAGAGATATCTATGGAAAAAAACATTATCTTTTGAGGAGAGATTGGTATTGAAAATAAATCTTTGGATAAACACATGTTGCTCCCTGGGGGAGAAATTGTTGTCTAAAGGAGATTGTTGGTTTTTGGTATTTGGCATTTCTGTTTTGGCACTTTGATGGTTTTTCTATCTTATGTTGCAATCAATGCCAAAGGGGGATATTGTTGGTATTTTGGTATGGTTTTTTCATTGATGTCAACACCTACTGAAAACAAGCACTTTGGAGATCCAGCAACATTCACCGGCAAGCAAGTAACTATTGCACAGTTATTGGTATATGGTTCACCGACAGGATATAATGTTCACCGATACCTGGAATGATATGGAAGACACTTGATAATGTCAAAGACATCATGTGGACACTTTGTTTTGAAGAATTGATCATTGGTATATTCATATTTGCATATTTTCTTCTACCAACAAATAGGTCTAGGGTTATCTAGGGTTACACCGACAGGTTTATCTTTTCCAGATGAGCATGCCATGCTATGGAGATGATATATTATTGATGTAAATGCATTAAGCTGACATGTTTAATCGGTTATTACATCAGATATTATATTGTATGTAAAATGTTTATTGTAATATCTTGTAGAGCCGACCTACTAAAATTGGTCTTAGGTTATGGTATAAATGTAAGATCTTATTTGTAAGATCAAGTGTGGAATGCGAGAAAGATTTGAGTGAAGGTATATGCGAGATTAAGCAGAGGTATACACAAAGACATCATTTGAAGGTGAAGCTAGGTTTTTGTATAAGCATATCAGCATTACACCGATACTGAATCCAGCATATGAAGATGCTATTTTGTATAGTACATTCTTATTGGATTTAACCATCCAACTGTAGTCAGTGTGACTCTCATTTTGTGATTGAGCATTGAGCTCTAGGCTATTGGCCTTTCTGCATGTGTAGACCCCATTTATGTACACTTACTATCTGCAGTAGTCATCTAATTGTGGGTAAGGTTTCCCACTGTGGTTTTTCCCCTTACAGGGTTTCCACGTACAAATATTGGTGTTATGTGTTGTGGATGACTTTATGTTTATGTTTCATGCATTAATCTTTACCAATATAGCAATTTATTGTTAACACTGTCTACCGACATATTTAACTGGTTTACCGGTATTAAGCATCAAACTGGTTAAATGGTTTTTCGTTTGAATTTTTTTGACAACTGATTCACCCCCCCTCTTAGTTGTCTCCGGGACCTAACAGTAGAGTTGAGGATAGTGTGGATCATGCCCATGGGGTATGAGGTCGATGTAGACACACTCGAGGTATATGCACATCATATATTAAGGTAACCCTTAGACAAGAAGGAGCCAAGATTTGGTACCTTTAAGGAGAAGGACCTAAGGCTGCACAAGCAATTCTCTGAGCCGAGAAGAAAGAGAAAGATTAATAAGGAAGTGGAGGCTATTGCAGAAAAAATGGGATTGACAAAGGATGTTGTATAGAGGGAAAGAGCTCAGAATATATTGAGAGAATAAGATGTAATCAAGCAACAACCCAAACCGACAAACCCTCTTAAGAAATCCAAGGCAAATCCTAGCAGATCTACACCTCTCTCCAGAGTGAAGAAACTGATACGTCCACCCAAGCCCGAGCTAGTGGTATCAATCGGTGGAGTTGAGAAAAGGAAAAAGGAGAAGCCTTAAAGGGAGTATGTGGCAGCTGAGGAGGAGATAGAGTTAGATGAGGAAGTTTGGAAAGTTAAGATGACTACTACTTATGCTAGAGTAATCAGAAAGCCATCCGGTGATGATCCACCCTCCAAGAAGACAAAGAGTCAAGGGGAGCCATACAAAAAGCCTAGAGGAAGCAAGAAGCAAAAATATGAGATAGATGAAGCTTTGGAGTCTGGTAAGGTTAAGTTCATCCATCCTAAATCTTTAAAAGAAATAAAAAATGAAATTATAAAGGATGGGAATTTAAATAATCTTACTATATACTACGAGAATGTTGATGAAAAGGAGCAGATGGAAATTGAAGAAACAGATGTTCAGTACATGAATAAATTCGATAGAGCTCTGATTGAACTGTCATATGAGATTCCTAAAGAGATATGATATTTTGGATATCCGGAGAAATGTTGCTTGCAAGAAAGATGAAGAAATGCAAGAGTATGTTTTAGTAAACAAATGTTTAGTCATATCATGGGATGGAGTTGAAAGATTATTGAAGTTCACAAAAGAGAAATTTTGAAGCAAGAGGAGAATTAACAAAATTATGCTTGGTAAAATTGATGAAGTTTTAAAAGAGACAAAACAAATAATAAAAGACTTTTTGTTAGAGCTGAGATATGAGGTGAGTAAGGTAGAGGTTGCCACCCACCTGATAGAGCACATTCCTGAAGACACTTCCATTTCGAAAGTAATTGCAGAAGTCTCTAGTGGTTTGAAGGATCAACCATTTTTCAATTCGGTTGAGAAAGATGTTGCACAAGATGCACCTACTGAGAATCTAGCAACAAATATCTCTGGTGAAGCTACTCATGACCCTCCTGAGATAGAAGCAATTGCAGAGATGATAGTTGAGGAGATGGCAAAAGGTGAAAAGGGTGTGAGTGTAGAGGTTGAAAAGGAGAAGGGTGATGAGTCAACAAAGAAACCTCCAGTAGCCATGATTGCGGCCAATATCATTGACAAAAGTAAGGAGATTGATGTAGAGGATGATTTTTCTCATGGTCTAGTGGATTTAAGCACCTTATGCCCTCTTCAAGTGTTGAAACTTGCCACTCAAGCTCAAATCAAAGCAAGTGAAGACTTGTTGAAATCTCAGTTTGAAGATAAAGAGGTCATCTCTCTTGCAAGTGAGGGTTTGGAAAATCTTTTGCCTAGTTTTAGTCAGGACTCTGGTGTTTCTCCCTTTGGAAAGCTTAAGAACATGTTGAATATTGTCAACACTCATTTTGTATCATTAGAGAAGGCTGCAGATGAATATGTACATAAAAGATTTAATGAGATGAGATTGCAGAAAAAATTGAAAGAAGTTGAGAGAGACAAAGCGAGCCTAAAGACTGCTATGAAGAGTGTAGAAGAGGCATTGAATGAAGGCGATACAATTTTCAAATCATGTCTATTTTTCCCCTAATTTACTGTAGACATTGATAACCAAATAAGAGATCTTGAGGGTAAGTTAGCTGCTAGCGTTCATTCTTTTGCACCCCAATCAGTTTTTTTGAGTTCCCTTGAAGCACAAATTTTGGATTATATCGATAAAATAAAGAGTTTGAATAAAGACAAGGAGAAAATTTTGAGTAGAGTGGGAGAACTGAGAAGTCTGATAACTCCCTGGATGGACACCTTACTTGGAGCACAACAGGATGCAATTAATGCCTTAGGTAAACCGGTGCCATCTGATCTTCAGAGTCTTGAGATTCATGCATTCATGTATAGTGCCCTAATAAGTGTTTTGGAGTGTTTCCTAAGAGGATGGAACCAATATTTGGAATCCCTAAAGGTGACCTACTCAAACATCTTTAAGTTCATGTAATCAATTGCATTCATTCATTCTTTTGTACATAAGTTTTGGCGGATTCCCACCCTTTTCCATTGATGTTAAAGGGGGAGAGAGAGCAGTTAAAATGGAGTATAGATTGATGCACATCTTTAGGGGGACTTAGCCATTTAGTGTACATATTTTTAGATTATAGGATTGCTTGCAGTGATTGGAGCACTTATCATTTTTCACCAATGTTGCCATCAATGCCAAAGGGGGAGATTGTTGGCATTTGATATTTCGTTGATGCTCCCATGAAGTTTGGTGTTTCTTGATTCTTATAGATTCTTAGGATTTTTCATTGATGGTAACTCAAACTACTGATTAGATTGGTATGGAGTTTTGTCTAATCGAATGTCTTGGATAAAGTATTTCTGGATTAAGACTGTCAGTGTAGTTCAATATACAGTTTGTGATCATTCTCATTTTTGCTGGTGATCAGTGATTAGTTGGTTGGGTATATGAAGTAGATTATGATGACAATCCACCCTCCAATGTTGATTCTTATGCTTGATTGAAGGTTTGGTATCCAGTAGAGCAACAAAATAGATTATTCATCATGTTTGGTGGTATAACGTGTGACCGAATTCTTAGAGTTGATTCCAGTGATTGGCGATGTGTTCGAGATGATTGATGGGACCTATAGGAAGCATTTGATCATGTATTTTGGATCTAGAATATGGTTCGATAAAAGATCTAAGCTGACTTGCAGCTACACGTTTCAATTTTGACATTTGGTGAAGTCGACTTGTGGAAGATCATTTTTGTTGGTGTAGATATATAATATCAACTTGGTTAGTATCTTTATGTGTTGTAATCATGTATGCAATGGTTTTAGGAGCAATTGAGGGCAGTTTCACAGACACATCTTGATTTTTGATGATTCGGTGAGCAGTTGCAAAGCAGTTAATAGCTAATCATTACATCAGTCACAACGGATCACCTTGAGCCTAACCAGAATTGATTTGTGGCATAGTTAGATGTTATTTTCCAATTCATCACTCAGTGTAATCCTTTTGTAATCATCTGTAAGGAAGTGAGACTTCCTCCAGGGTTGTAGCCCTGTTTTTGAGTAGTGAGCTCTAGGCAGTGTGCCTAAATGCAAGTGCATTCCCCTTTTGTAATATTGTTTTGTTGCTGGCCATAGTGGAATAATATTGTGGGTACAAATCCCACTGTGGTTTTTCCCTTTTGGGTTTCCAAGTAAAAATATTGGTATTATGGTTGCATGGTTATTTGTTTTGTGTTGCTGCACTTTACTTTCCTTCTTATGCATTCAGTGGTTAAAGAATCAGAATAATGACTTTGAAATTTGCAGAACATTGATTCACCCCCCCTCTCAATGTTCATCAACAATATGGCCCTAAGGGGTCATGTGGTGTGGTAAGGGGTTATATGGTGTCGTTAGGGGTCTTGTGGAGTCCTGATGGTGCCACACATGTGTTACAACACCATATCCCATCAGGACACCATATGACCCCTTAGGACATCATATGCACCTAAGGGGTCACATGTCATGTGCTAAGGGGTCACGTGGGGTCCTAATTGGGCCACACATCTGTTACAACACCATATGACCCCTTGGATATCATACATGATCCTAAGGGGTTATATGGTATCATTGGGGGTCATGTGGGGTCCTAATGGGGCTGCACATGTGTTAGAACATCATATGACCCCTTAGGACATCATATGTGCTTAAGGGGTCATATGGTGTGCTAAGGGACCTTATATGATGTCATTAGAGGTTATGTGGGGTCCTAAGGGGGAGGGAGAGAGAGAGAGAGAGAGAGAGAGAGAGAGAGAGAGAGAGAGAGAGAGAGAGAGAGAGAGAGAGAGAGAGAGAGAGAGAGAGTAATACATTGTAATAAGATATTGAGAGACAATATATATATGCATATATTTTACATACATATATGTATACATACACATACACATTTTATATACATATATATATGTACATATTATATGCATATACATACATATTATATATACATATATACATATATGTATACATACACATACACATATTACAAACATACATATGTATATCTATATATTAGAATGTCTTTGTGTTAACATAACTCGTATGGGTTTTGTTTACCTAAAACACGTACGTTGTTTTGTCTTTACAAACATCGTACATGCTATTACTTTATTAAAAAAACGTACGTTTTTAGTGCATTTAGGCTTGTGAATAGGCTTGCATGTCAAGGTTGAGGGTTGGAAGTTTGATTTCCTTCTGTTTCCCTCCTTTTTGATGTGTTTTGTTTTATCAAGTTTGTTTCTCGACTTTGTAATCATCAAGTTTACACCTCATCAATTAGGTATTTATAAAATTGCCACCATATTTTCACCCATCTTCTGAGATTTCTAACCATATATTTTTTTTGAAATTTGAACAACAATAACATATTATTCTTGAATTTCTTTTACCAGTGTCTCTGTAGTTCTCAGAGACATGCGTACCATTTTTTTAATAAATTTTGATCTACTTATCTAAAAATTTTTAAAAAATATATTATTGTAGTGCACTTGATTCTTTACACTTCTAAAAAAAATTGCATTTTCGATTATTTTGGTGCAAGTTATCCTTCGTGCACGAACAAGTACCTAATTTTTTAGGATGTGATCGATTCAAAAAATCAAAAAAAAAAATTACTCAACAGAAAATTATAAAAAAAATACACAACTTCTAGTGCTCACTCTTAACTATCATTATACCAAAGGATTTGTCAAAATATTAAATCTAACTATGACTTTTTTGATGCGGAAGTCAGACACTATGTTATGTTTTCTTCAGAATGTTTTTCATTCATGAAGGATTTGACCCCCTTAATCTTATCCAATTTTGAAAAAAATTAGTAGTTTGGAAACTAGATTTAGAGTATTGCAATCTTTATTCTTTTAGTATCATCATATTTTGAATGGATGACTCTCAGATTTCTCCTTCAAGTTTAGGTTTAGCTGATTTTTGAAAAAAAGTGTCCACTTATACCCCCTTTTTTCACACCATCTTGGTGCACTTACCCCATTGTAAATTACGTCTCGTGAAATTCCATGTCACATAAGTTCCTTTTCTTTAAGCTAATTTTAATCATGCATCACCTCATTTGTCCTTTTATCTATATGGATTGCCTTGTCAGCTTTGAACTTGGCTTCTAGCGACCATGCCAACTAGTTGACTGGTGGACTCTAGTGCACCACAGAGACATCCATGCGCCACGCTAGTGTCTCGTGAATCTGTCAACCCATAGGTGGTCATTTGAGAATTATGCCTGTGCCTGGAATAGTTCATAATGCCTCTATGTGCAACCACCAACATTGAGATTCTTTCTAACACCTATATCTGTTGCATTTTTAGACTTTCTAAGGATTTCTTGATCATTTAGCAAGTTTCCAAGCTATTGGCATATCTTTCTACATCTTTTATTGGTTTCTCCAGCAATTATTCTCCACCATTGTTGCAGCTGTAAGAGCTTCTTGGTTGTTTATATTTAATCCTTCAAGCATCAACTTCTCGAGTGTTGAAGGGGAGTTCTCATTATTTGGTTATCTTAATGTCTTTCTTTATCATTTATCTTTCTATCATTGATACTATTTGGGTTGTCTATGGAGGTGGAAACATCAAAACGGGGGTCTAACTGAGGCAGGACTCTAAACACAACCCCCAACATTTTCCTTTCTTATTTGTGTGCAGGTTTGTGATCATGGGAAGATACTCATCTCACAAGATGCTTCAATCGTAGATCTTATTTTGGCGTTTCACATTCTATATCATTCTCTTAGTTTATTATCTTGTCATTTTTTTAGTAGTTCAATTCTTATATGTCAGTTTCATAAGTTTATGTGCTTTGTTTGTACATGACGTTAGTGCGTCGCGTTGATTCCTTGCTTTGTGTGCACATCTGGATGACAGATACTTAACAAAATCATTCAGGAGTCTTATTCATAGCTTATTAGTTTAGTTTTGTATTTTAATCCCCTAGCTCACCTTTAGCACCAATTTGAGGTAGAACAAAGGTAGTTTTGTCTCTTGAGGTTCATCACCTCGAGGGTGACAAATTGAGTCTTCTACATTATGTATATCTCTTTTCTATATGAATATAATTACTATGGCACTAAATAGCGCACACATATAGTTAAAATAAATTTCTCACACAAACACTCTTAGTGAGTACAATAACTACTTGTACTATCTTATACTTTCCACTAGAGATAACAAACTAAAAAAAAATGCATCCTTGAGTTTTCTATATAATAATGTGGTTCTGTGCAAAACTATGGATGTGCAACATACCATTGATTCTCTTCACTCATATATTATGAAATATAATCTAAATTCTACCATGAAAAACTAGGATAAAATGGGAATAATTATTGCACCATGTGCATTCCCACCATTATTCTTTGTACTTGGAAAACCACCAAAGATTTTATCAATGACACACCATTCAATAAATGTTTTTTCAAGGTTATCATGAAAGAATGTACATCATCTTGAAAATAATTTCTAGAAATCTCATATTATACATAGTTTTTATTTTTCTTTTTATTTTTCTTTTCCCCTCTTTGTAGTCTCTACAGAAGTGGATAGTCTTGTTGTAATTCCAAAACTTAGACTTGGGATTTTCAATAGATTTGGATCTAGAGATTTATTTCTTCTTTTCAATATTCTTTCCTATTTTCTTGGATCTTTCATGAGCAACAAGGTCCTTGGTAGTATTGAAGGGCACACAATATAACGAGATGGGGGGTGGGGGGAATAAATCAATATATCCAATTTTGACTCAAATAGAACATTAATTACCATTAATAACTTCTCCAAGAAATGATTAGAAATCACCAAATTTACTTAACTCATTTTTCTTAATGATGCAACAATCAAACAACATGAACCAACATACATTCACACAATAAACACTATATATATGTGGAAACCCAAGATATGAAAAAACACAGTGAGAATAGTTGCTTGGATTTACAACCCAAATCTAGCCTAACTTTTTCACTTACAATGATTGAGTAGGAACCAACCTATCAAAGGCACCAATCCCCTAATGTACTTGTGAGCACCAACCCACTAGTGATACCAATCACCTGTGAACAAATCTAAGCATCAACTCAATAACTAGGAATTCAATCTCAACAATATGAATTGAGGACCTTCAACTTCATCATACAACTTGCATATGATTTAATCAACCCTCAAACACTCTCCTACACAACATATGATATTTTGATAAATTGATAATGGTACACATGAATCATGACACTATACTCTACAAAATTCTCAAATTTGCATTATATGAACTTGTAACCTCAAAAGTAGACCTAGAAATTAGTCTAAGACACATATAAGTGTTACAATTATAATTATAATATAAGTTAGCCCAATACATAATTAACTATTTTTCAGGTCAGCAACACAAAACCTTCTTCACCAAATGTGTAATAGACTAGTTCCAATTAGCCCACATGCTACATGAAACAAAGGAATACACTACACACTCCAAAAGGTAGTTTAAACTAGTCCCAAATGTTTTCCACACACAATCTCCAATGGACAGACATACTACAACTCAATTGCAAATTGACCTCATCAAATGTGTAATAGGTCTAGCCCAAAAAGCTCATACATGGTTCTACACAAGGGAACCCCTCCTATAGATCCAATCAATGATGTATATGATACCAAAGGACATCCAACCTAAATCTATGATAGTACAAGCATCAAATCGACGTCGAATTACTCCAAAACACAAATCAATTTAGCTAGCAACACAATAACCAATCTAACAATATAAACATTATGTTTCACTACACAACTCTGGAAACTTTTGATATTTTAGGCATGTACTCTCCTTGCAAACTATAGGAAAAACTCCTAATCATGAAGAATTGTGGATTATAACAAGTTACTAGACTAAGCTCATTGTTTGGGTAAGACACCTCAATTAATTTGGATAAGACTTCCATCAATATGAGTAGATGCAACATGATATTAAAAACATATCCCAACTAATTCCACAATCATATTAATCAATGGTACTGTAGTAACTCAAAATGATTCAAAATGACAAGACTGTAATACATTTTCTTCAACCTTCCAAATGCCATACAAGTAAGCAACATGTATGATACTCAACTAATAACATATGTCTAACAATCTCCCTTATAGACAATATCCTTTGAAACCAATGACAACATATGTCCAACAAGTATATTTGGTTTCTTCTACATATCCTTCTTCAAGATTAAATTATGCACTACCTCATGCATTTTGAGTTTTGAGATAGCTATTCTAACTGCTATCACTAAGTGACCCCATAAGTTTAGAAAATTACATAGTAGTGTCATGTAATGTTTCTACTCTATTTTCACTCTAACAAAGTTGAACTTGGTCAAAACCATATTGAAAATATTGAAATTCTTAGGTATGGAAATCACATCATTCATTGTCAAGGTGTACAACTAATGTATTAAGACAATCTTGTTGGCTAAGGGTATGATGTGGTACAAGTATCCCAAATTATTCCAAAGAATTTATGTGGTAGACCTCTTCATATACATTAACTAAATGGAATCCAAAAATAAGAATGTAATAAGACCCTTTTCCTTTCTATCTAATACATCCTAATTAGATCATGGCATTATAGTGGGTTTGTACTTTGTAAGAATTGGCTATAGCTCTGATACCATGTGAGAATTTTCCTATAGCAACCAAGATCTAGAAGCCAATGAAGAGCACAAAAGCAAGAGAGAAATAATATGTGACAAGAACAAACTGTAATCCTATCAAGATGTGAAGTAGTCACCAGTGAGGAGGGACCTCAAAGAGATAAATCTGGACCGGTCAACAAGAGTAAACACAACGGAAACACAAAGATATGATGGAGGCAATGCAGAATAGATTGTTTTATTTCATGAAAATTGATTACAACCAACCAGTAACAACCAGGTTACAACATAACCGGCTCATAGGATTGGTAGAACATATAGAACAGGTCACAATCGGGACCTTGAATCTTAAGATCTATCTTCTACGCACAGTCTTGCTACTTGATTCTTTGATTGATTTCATTCTAATGCGTAATTACAATTATATACATCGATCTAAAGGATCCAGTCAACCCAAAAGGGATCAAAACCTGAAGAAAAAGACCTAAGGTGTAAAATAAACAAGGTTGGCCTCCGCCAAGAGATTCCTCTGAAAAATCCAAAGCATGAAACGTAGATCGCGGGAAAAGGTCAGCCACACACCAAGGAAAATAAGAATCAATGCCCAAGGCTCTACAAGCTTTAGAAGGAGTTCTGGTAGATCACCAAAATAGGTCTAGGCAACTGCTAACAAGAATTGTCAATCGGTAATAGGAAACTATCAAGGAAACCAATAGCGATATCTTGCCAAAAAATTATTCAAATGCGATGCGGTTTGGAAATAAGAAAGATGATCAAGTCTTCAAGTAGAATCCAACTCCATAGGATCTAGTGAGCCAAAACCAGGATACACAAAAAGAAAAGCTGAAACTGCAAATAGAAAGCAAAACAAAAAGAAAATGTTTTTGGTTGATGCAAGATTGCTATGAACCAGGGATGCTCCTACATCAAGATGCAATAAGATGTATTGGATTACAATCAACTGGATTTAATTGACATGGATTACATACAATGTAAATGAGCCTTCTTATAAAGGCAAGGCTATGAGAGCACACAATCATGACATATGGCTCAATGAGATACAAGGGTAGGTAGGGGTAGGTAGGAGAAATAATATTATATTATACTAAAGGTGGATCACCCACAAAAGGTGGAATTTCTCCTACAACCATCTTCTCTGGATGTGCAATTCCTTGAGTTTCTCATATGTAAACTACAATGAATGCATTATCCTAAGTCAACTTAAGTAAAGTGTAGTTATGAGACATAATTTACACCCCCCCCCCCCCCCCCCCCCCGCTTAAAGTGCAATTTAGGGGAATGTAGACTCAAGCTAACAATGCAAGATGGGTTTTGGCTACTAGGCCATGTTAGGTACCCATGTACAAATGTAATGCAATCTCTCACAAATGGAGAAAGAGAGAAAATCCCAATGGGAAAAAACTCCATCGAAAAGAGAGATGAAAGCACACAATGCTCTCAATGATGTATGAGAAGAACAAAACCTCATGTGAGGAAAAGGTCCCCCCATAAGAGAGAACAAAAGAGAGACCATGAAGCCACCCCTCAATGTAGAATCTCCTACAAGTATGGTCTAATGATGCTAACCAAAATTCCTCCCCATTAGGAAGAAATAGAGCCAATGTTGCACCAAGAATGTCAAAGTGTGACAAAACCAGGTTCCAATGTCGATGGAGAATTATTGATAAATCACTCACTGCAACAAAATGAAAATCAGACATGGAGACACCTGCTTGAGCATTGACTGTATACTCATCAATGGAATATTGGTACAATCCAAGTCTCACTAGAGCCATGCACAATATGTACAATCTAAGTCTCAACTGGAGCCATGCACCGAGCCTCACAAGATATTTCCTAATCTATGGAGTACATGAGGATTACATAAAATATGTAATCGATGAAAAAGTACAAAGAGGTGTGGCACTTTATATTAGTGTGTTACAACATATCTCATGCAAGAGAATACAACATGACGATGCAAATTTTGAAACATGAAAATGTTTCCACCATAAAGATGACTTGTAGAAGATCGTAGATGAAGATGCCTCCAATTGGTATGCCTGCAAGAAAAAATGTAGGAGCAAACTGACCCCTCCTTGGCTGCCGATTGGAGAATTTTGCACGATAGGTATGGTAGACAAGGAAAATTTTGTTTCCAATTTTTATTATTAAAACCCTTGCACACGGGGGGGGGGGGGGGGGGTGTAGAGCCCTATGTCACCCACAGGTACTGTATGGGGGCTGCAAGGTCCTGCATCACCCATAGAGAACCTGTGGGCCATAGGGTCCACTTGCAGTACTTAAAGGTGGCTTGCGGTACTTGTAGGTACACTTGTGAGGCCTGCTAACACCCACATTTTTTTAAACAAATTTAAAAAAATGCTTGTTCCAAATTTCAATTTTTAAAAAAAAAAATAAATTTAATAAAAAATAAAAACTGCAATTTAACAAAAGCGCAAAATATTATTATTTTTTAATTAACAAAAAATGTACTTGCAGACATAGACGTCTGTATGGCAACCATGAGAGGGTTTTTTTTCAACTCGGAGTGAAGAAGGCCAATTTGGACAAATGAATAGGTGATCTTGCAGTTTTTGGGCCTTCTGAGCATGATGATGATGTCATATTTGACCCAAAGTAATCCAAAATTGTAGATCACTCCTGGGTTAAGTAACCACCCTCCACCTTCAAACGAATCTAGATTTGGCCTCTGGTGTTGGATGTGGATGAAAAAAAAGGTGATTCTTAATTTCTTGAACCTCCTCAATCCAATCGTAACCTTAGATCTGACCCAACAAGCTACAACAATGACATGCAATAGAAAGCTCCAAAATACAAAACCCCAAATTGCATCAAATTTATCTCAAATGACTATCCATGGCACCTAATTGGCTCTGATATCCTATAATAATTAGCTATAGCTCTGATACCATGTGATAATTTGCCTATAGAAACCAAGATCTAGAGGCTATTGAAAAAGGACAAAAGCAAGAGAGAAATAATATGTGACAAGAACAAACTATATTCCTATCAAGATGCAATAATATGGAATGGATTACAATCAACAAGATTGAATTGAATCGGATTAAATACAATTTAAATGACCCTCTTATAAAGGAAAGGCTATGAGAGCACACAATCATGACATGTGGATCAATGAGATACAAGGGTAGGTAGGGGTAGGTAGGAGAAATAATAGAATATTCCAGTAAAGGTGGATCACCACCTTTAGTGGAATGTGATAACAAGATAACACCACAAAAGGTGGAATTCCTCCTACAACCATCTTCCCTAGATATGCAATTCCCTGAGTGTCTCATATGCAAAATACAATGAATGCATTATCTTAAGTCAACTTAAGTAAAGTGTAATTATGAGACATAATTTACACCAACATACTTAAATATGAAAGCCCATATATATTTTTCCTAAAATCATATCCTCCATATTGATCTTCCACAACTCAAATTTAGTACAAATGAGCTTCTCAATATCTATACTTGTGATTATAATTTTTTTAGAACAAGATCTCCTTCTACCAAGATTATGAAAGGTGTAATATACACATCCTACAACATAGAAATAAAGGTGATCAAGATTTAATAGCAAATGTGAGGGAAAAAAGGTGCAAAATACACTTCCTACACTAACCTATTAGAGGAAATATGTACAATAATTAAATGATCATACATACAAAGAGGATAAAATAAATGAGGATAATGCACAAAAGGGGCAAACCTAGGTATTGAAGCAACTCCTAAGAATGTTTAAATTGGTAAAATGTTGAGCTTAATAAAGATGTAAATTGTTTACATTGACAAAAGGTTGAGACCAATTAATATACACACATAATAAGTGCATTATTAAGGAAGTTACATTAGTGTTTTGCATGGTCATGATGAATTGAAAACCTATAGGGAGGATTGGCTCCAAAGAACCATTCTCTTGGAGTCTAGTATAAATTCATTCAAATAGAAGCAAAGACATATTAGGCCCTTGAGTTGGACCCTCAAATATATAAAGTACAATGGATGAAGTTGAAAGAGGTAAGTATGATCAAGCCAATAAAAAATTTAAAGTGAGTATCCAAGCTATCCAAATGAGAAATAAAAATGTATACATATGATTCTATGTAGATTTAAAAAAATTAAACATCAAATCCCTTAAGGTCAACTACCAATTGCTTAGCATGAAGAATTTGTTATATAGAGTGGTAGCCTCAATTATAATGACAATTATGGATGTCTTATTTGCATATAACTAGGTTGTGTTCAAATAATTTAAGCAACATAAAACAAAATTTACAACTCCATGGGCACATTTTTTATTCAAGGTGTTTTTTAGATTGAAAATTATTGGATCCACATTCCAAAGGAAAATGGAAGTTGTCTTTTTTGGTTTAATAAATGAGGCATGATAGTATATCAAGATAATCTAAATACCCATTACAAGCATATGAGTGATGATTTTAAACATCTAGAGTTAATTTTCTCATGATGCTTGAAATATATTTCCTTCAATTCTAATAAACGTGTATTTTTTGTGAAAGCGGTAAAGCTCCTTAGAAATATAGTATCCATGTAAGGAGCAATAATTTATTTTAAGAGAATTAAAGTGATATATGTCTTCCCTCAACCTAAAATAATTAATACTATGAAGTTTTTGATTAATGAAAAAGTAGGTTTTGAAGGGGCCTCGAAACCCTTTACAAGCAAGATTAAGACAGCAAAGCCACGAGAAATAGAGAGAAACAAAACAAAAGGAAAAATCTAGTGAAAAACCTAGGAAAACCCACAAAAGCCCCTAAAAGCCAGCAGGTCATCCAAGAATCAGATTTTATCCAGGGCTTTAGCTAGGGTGCTGCTAATTTCTTGCAGCTCTTTGATGTTGTCTTTGAGGTTGGGAGGGTCATTGGCCACAGCAGCCACAACTTTCTTGATACTGGCCCTGGTTCTCTTAGCAGTTTCGCCCACTGGGGTAGCATCACCACCACTTCCAGTCTGGATGGTCTCCTCCTCTAGGTCAAGGTCTACAACCAGTTTAGGAGTATGGTTAAAGACCTTGGCAATGTCTTCCAGGTTTTTGGTGACAACAAAGAGGATACTTGGGATAATTCCCATAAGATTTTTCATCGATTCTTTTCCCTCTTCCAGTGATTTTACCTTATTCTCCATTTCCCACTTCTAGTTAATATGCTCTTTGTTTTCATCCTCCCTCTTTTTATATGAATTTATTCCTTGCTTCTCCAAGTTTTTCAGGGTTTCATAAGTTCGTCTATCGAAAATCATTCTGGCCTTCGAGAGCTTCTTGAGATTATCCAAGATAAGCCCCTCGCCAACACTATCCTTAGCCTTACTATCCCCTTTCTCAGCCAGGTTCTTCTTGGAGCATTTGTTTGTTTCCTTCTCAAAATTAACTTCAGTTTCCTCATTATCCTTGGGAGCCATCTCCTCCATCAGATGGCTATTGTCCTTACTAAGGTGATCACTTGGAATAGGGCTATCTTGACGAGGCTCGAAATCTCCACTTTCTTCCTCGTTGCCCAGTTCCTCTTCCTTCTAGCCGTCTTCTCCGTTAGAGTTGTCAGTCTCCATACCACTGCTTTCCTTGACAATATCCTCAGTTTCCAACCCGGGGGCACTTTTCCTTTTCTTGCTGGATGACGCCTTCTCCTTGCTAGTGTCTCCCTCTTCCATCCTCCTTTTACTAGGGGAGGCAGAAATCCTCTTATTTTCCTGTAGAGTGAGGGTTTTGCAATGCTCATAGATGAGCAGCAGGAGCCCGCAGTGGAGAATTGGGCTGGAAGGGTTCGTCATGTGCTTGTTCATGGACTTGGAGAGGGATCAAAAAAGGTAGTAGGGCAAAGACACTTTTTTGTCATGTTTGAAATGGTTCAAGAGCATGAAGTGGTAAGTGTGGGCCCTGGAGAAACAACCTTCAACTATAATATACTCCATGATTGCGTTCAGGACCCAGCCCCACAACTTCTTGATGTTTGCAGCATCGTAGTAGCCCCCGACAGCCTTGTTGATTTTGGCCCGCTCTTTCTCTTTTCACAGGAATAGGGTAACTGCATTGTTGGAGACCTTGAAGTCTCAAAAGAAGTTGAGCCCGGAGTGGGGCATACCAGTTACAGTAGAAATAAGCCTAGCATCCAACTTAAATTTAACTCCATAAAGTTTAAAAGAACCATTAGACCAGTTTTCAGAAATCTTGGAAATGGCTAGGTTGACCCTACCTTTGCCAGTGTCCTGAAGCTTTTCCATGAAGCTGGTGAGATAGCCCTTCTCCAGCTTTGCCCAGACTTTAGGCTTTTCTTTCTAGGTCAACATGTTGTCATGTTCTTCATGTCTTAGATCTCCTCCCATTTTCGGATGCAGGATGTCGACTCTATTTCTCTGCAAATTTAGAACTTCTTTCCCTTTGCAACTCAAATTATAGCCCTGAGTAACCCACAAAGTGTGCGGAATTTTTTTGGAAATAGTAGGAGATTTGCCACAGTGCCAGGTAATGATGGCCTTTCCAGCAAGGCGTGAGTGGTGCTTTTTACTTGTCATGATTTAATTGTCCTTCTCTCCCCATATAACGGTCCTTTCTGAGAATCTCTTTAATGTTTAAATTGAGATCATCCTCGTGCCAAATCATTTGAACGTCAAAATTAACTCCATTATTTGCTAAACAGTCAGCAACACTATTTTTCTCTCTGTAGGCATGTCGTATAATAATTTCTTTGAAACTGGCGATAATCTCTCTAGCTTTCATGATGATATTCTCAATGGATCAAGAAGGCTCTGATTCCCCCTTTAAGCACTTAATAATATTAAGTGAGTCCCCCTCAAGCCATATTTTATCATAATTGAGATTTTTGGCTATAATTAAAGTATGCAAGGCAGCGGAGGCTTCAGCAAAATGGCTAGTATGATTCCCCAGAGGACCAGCCATTGCCTAAAGGCAATTTCCAGCAAAATTCCTGATTATGCCCCCCTATCCAGCTTTACCCAAGTTTCCTTTAGAAGCCCCATCGAAGTTGGCCTTAATGCATCCTTGTGGGGGGAAACACCAGACAAGACCTTCTTTGCCTTTCTCCTTGCTAGTAGTGGTAGTGGAAAGGTTCCATTTGTCTTTGAAATCCTCTTTAGTAGCAAGTCCCTGATCAGTGCCATAGAGGCATTCAAAAATACTCCTATAGATTTTGTCTGCAACCACTTCAGGAATAGCCCTTTTATCTCTGAAAATCTTGTTGTTTTGCTCTTTCCATATATTCCAAATAACAATTGGTAGAGTAAGTCTCCAGATCTCCACAATTTTAGGGTTAGAGTTAGGACAATGCCATTGAAGCCAAGTGTCACCAAGAGAATTTGGGAAGACCCAACTCAGGTTCCACCTGGTCAGGACAATTTTCTAGATGTCCTGGCTAAAAGAGCGTTGATTGAGAATATGGCAAGCTATCTCTTCTTCCCTGCAACAAAGAGAACACATGTTAGGAAAAATGATGCCTCTTTTCTGAAGATTATCTAGGGTTAATATCTTATTTTGGATGAAAATCCAAAAGAAGATGTTGATTTTGGGAACTAAATTCTTATTCCAAACTTTAGCCCAGATGTGAGTGGCTTCCATTGGGACATTATGATTAGCCAGAACAGAGGAAACATAGTATTTCCCATCCATAGTTTTCCCCCATATAAGAATGTCATCTTTGTTGTCTCTAGGGATTTTAGCAGAAAGAGCAATCTGAAGGAACTTGAGATTTGGGCTCTGCTGGCTAAAGTCAATCCAGTCCCCATTTTTCCAGTAATCTCTTACCATTTCACCATTCCTACATTTGAAGCTATCTTTCCAATCTTTGATAATAGGGATATCCTCCAGAGGTTTATCCAGGATCCATCTATCTTCCCAAAATCTAATTTTCCTCCCATCCCCAAGGTTCCAGGTTCTGCCAGCAGCTGCTTAGCCTTTAGCAGATTGCATTGCATTCCAAATGGAAGATCCATCAATAGAGAAAGAATTTTCAAATAATTCTTCCTCAGAAGGTTGCATATGGAGGTATTTGTTTTTCCAAATAGAGTTCCATTCTCTTTCCTCCCCTTTGAATCTCCAAATTTGTTTGGCTAATAAAGCGTTATTCATGGAGCTAATGCTCCTTAAGCCCAACCCACCTGAGGCCTTAGGGGTACAAATGTTATTCCAGGCTATAAGGGGGATTCTATTTTTAGCTTCCACTCCCGACCAAAGGAACTTTTTTTGGATTCTTTCAATAGCTTCTGCAAACTTTGAGGGGATTTTAAACAAGCTAAGAGCATACCTAAGAAGATTTTGGAGAGTGGCTTTGAGCAGAGTGACTTTACCAACTTGACTAAGAAGAACCCCTTTCCAGCCAGTGAGTTTTAGTTTGAGTCTGTCAATTAACTTATTCCAGAAGGAATCCTCAAGCTTGAGACAGAGAGGAAGCCCCAAATAGGTAGAAGGAAACTCAGATATATTACAACCAAGAATCCTGCCAATCCTAATTTTCCTTTGGGCCAGGGTGTTGATGAAAAACATAGAGCTTTTATCCTAGTTGATTTTTTGACCAGAGGCTGATTCATAGGTATTCAGAATGATTTTCATGTTTTTGGCTTCCAAGATGGTGGCTTCCCCCATGGTGATAGAATCATCAACAAATTGTTCATGAGAGAAAACAATGTTGGAAGAAGAGGGTTTTAGACCCTTAAGATTGCCTTCTTCCACATTTTTAAGGATGAATCTATCCAGGCATTCAGCAAGAATAGTAAACAGGATGGGGGAGCTGGGGTCTCCTTGTCTGAGACCTCTGGAGCTTTTGAAGAAATTAGATGGGGAGCCATTGACAATAATAGTAGAGGAGGAAGTTCCCATGAGTTGAGAACAGAGTTGGATAACTTTGTCACCAAAACCAAACGATTCCATAATCCTGATGAGAAGCTGCCAGTTCACTCTATCAAAAGCTTTAGCCATGTCAAGCTTAAGGAAAAATCCCTGTTTACTCGCCACTTTCAAGGAGTGGATATTTTCATGAACAAAGATAATGGAGTCCAAAATCTGTCTTTCAGGGACAAAGCCATTCTGTTGGACAGAGATAATCCTTGGGAGAACATCAAGCAACTTGGAAGTCAAAACCTTGGAAAGGATCTTGTAGACAGAGTTGAACAAGATGATGGGTCTAAACTTGTCGAGAGAATCAGCTTCGGGTATCTTTGGGATAAGGACAATGAAAGTGGCATTCAGTTCCTTAAGAAGTCTTCTGGATCCAAAGAATTCCTTAACACCATTGCATATGTTTGCCTCGACAATGTGCCATAATTTTTGGAAGAAAAATATGGGAAAGCCATTTGGACTAGGGGATTTATCACCATGAAAGGAAAACACCACCTTTCTGATTTCAGGATTAGAGGGAATACAACATAAGAGGTGATTGTCAGCTTCCGATAGGATAGAAGGAATGGCTTGTAAAAGAGTGTTTTTCTTACCGTGGTCCAGGTTGTCCACTTCACCCAGCAAGGTACTAAAATGCTCAAAAGCTTCCTTCCTAATGTCACGATCCTCTGTTAGGACACCTTTATTGCAAGTAAGTCTGGATATTCTATTGGCTGCCGTATGCTTAAGGGCGGTTAAGTGAAAGAAGCGAGTGTTTTTTATCACCTTCTTTCAGGAACAGAGCTCTAGATCTTTGTCTCCAGAAGGTCTCTTCATTAGAAATGATGGAGTGGTATTTAGTTAATAGATCATTTTTAGTCCTCCTAAGTTCTTCGGTCAACCCCACCTCTTGGATTCTATCCTGAAAAAGCTTTAGATCAGCTTTAACTTGAGTTTTGTTCTTGAATATATCCCCAAAGATCTCCTTGTTTGAGGTTTTAATTTTTGCTTTTATGATGTTGAGCTTTTTAGCAATTCTGAAAAGAGCCTTACCCTCCACTTCAGAGTTCCACCATTTAGTAATGCAGATTTCCAGAGAAGGATGGGAGAGCCAAGCTTTTTCAAATCTGAAAGGGAAGTTTCTCTTAGCCGAAAAAGAGTTGGCAGAAAATGAGATAGGGAAATGGTCTGAACCGATTTTGATAACAGAACCAAGGGAAAAACTATACTTAGAAAGCCAGTCAGGAGAAATTAAAGATCTGTCAAGCCTGACTTGAATCAAATCAGCTCCAGTTCTTCTATTGGTCCAGGTGTAATTGATGCCCTAGAGATTAACATCAATGAGAGCTTGGTCATTAATGAAATCCATAAGGTCTTGTTTTCCATAAAGATGTAAGGGGATTCATCCCATCTTATCTACATCTTTGAGCGGGGTATTGAAGTCTCCCATGATAATCTAGCTTTGATCAGCAAATTGGAGTCTGTCAGCCGCAAGGCTTTTCCAGAATTTAGCTCTCCTAGATTTAGAGTTAGCAGCGTAGACATTAGATAACACCCAAACAAAGTTATCCTTAATATGCTCGAGAAAAACTGAGTTCCTATTAAAGGCTGAGATGATTTCCTTTCCTATTATAGTATTTTTGTTCCAAAAGATCACAGTTCCTCTAGACGCACCCTCCAAGTTAGTTCCTATGACTCTGTTTTCTTTGAAAATTCTGATCCTTTCAACTTTTTCTTTAGACATCTTGGTTTCCTGAACAAGGACCACATTTGGTTTATGATCTCTGATGACGTTTCGTAACACATCCTGCTTATGGGGGGCATTTAGCCCTCTGATATTCTAGGATATAATCTTCATATTTTAACTGGGGATAGGGCTGACTTGATGGAACACTGTGTTCCATCAGCACGGTTCTTCCAACTTTCTTGTTCCCTTTGATGTTTTAGGGATGGCCTTCCTTGCTTTTTATTTTGGCTTCCAACATCTGCCTTTTTCTTATTCTTGCTTCTAGTTGAGATTCCTTCTTTGAGTTCCTCCTTATTCAATTTTCCTTCTCTCGACCCAGGAATCTAGAGGATTTCATCCAACATAAGCACTCTTTGGGAAGGGGTTTTACAGAGGAGAGGCTTTGGGCTTCCATTAGTTAAAAGAAAAAAGGGTTCAGAATCAAAAGGGTCTTGGGCTTCATTAAAGTCATTAAAGTTTGTGTCAATCGATTTAGAGAGTGAAGAAGCTGGAAATGGTTCTTCCTTCTCCTGGCTAGCTGATCCGTCCTTGTGGTCCGGAATGGATTCATCCTTCTCCTAGCTTATAGTTTCATTCTCCTGGGCTTCTGGGCTTTCTTTGTTGATCAACTCAGTTCCTGGCTCTGCTTCTTTAGAGCTCTCTGGTGGGTTGTTGGAACAAACACAATCCTATTTATCATTGCTACTACTCCCAGTCCTCTTGACTTCATTCATATGTTCCATTGCATCCTTTTTTTGATTACTCTCGGATATTGATGAATCTACTTTTTTGTTTTTCATTTGCCAGATCTTTTTGTTCTTAGAGATACTATCTATCTTGGGTTCTTTGCCTTTCTTGAGCGGACAAGATTTTGCCCAATGCCCTGATTTTTTGCAGTGGAAACAGGCAAATGGTAGAGATTCATATTCAATAGCTTGGGACCATTTTCCTAGTTTAGATATGATATCTATGGATTGAGGCATATCTGTCATTTGGTTAACATTTACGCAAATGCGAGCAAAGACTAACCTTGATTTAGCCATCGCCATTAGGTCAATCAATAAGAGTTCTCCAAAGGATTTCGCAATGCCCTTGAAAACTTCCTCATTCCAATATTCGAGCGAGAGACCCCGGGAGGTGTGTCCGTACTGGTGTAGAAACAAAGAAGGATTCATCCAGGATGAGATTTGGGGCCCATTTCTAGAGAGCCAGGGAAGACTTACCAAACATCCAGGGGCCTTCGCAGAGAGCTTTGTTCATGTCTTCTTCAGAGTTGAAGGTGAAGGTGAAAAACCCTATAGGCAGCACTGCCACATCCACTTGTCCTTTTACCATCCATTTTCTCCTAATGAAATTCCTAACATCATCAATGTTGGGCCTAAAGCCAGAGAATCATCCCACTAAGGTCATAGATAGGCCAGCTACAGTCATATCGACCACTTTGTCCAGAACAGAAATAGTGTTAGAAATTAGGATCTTAGGATACCAATCATTATAAACAAGATTATAAAGTAAATGAAATATGAAACATACATGCAAAATGTACACATTACAAAAGATATACATGGGGGAAACCCTTTCGGGTAAAAAACCCCATAAACCATCATTTAATTAAAACACTTACAAATATAGTCTATAATAAAATAGACATGAACCTGGGGACACTCCTCCAATACTTCCACATGGCCAATAATACCTCATATGCATAGTGATACAACTCACCATAAAGCTCCAAATTCACACACCTCTCAAATGAGAGAGAACCTCCTTAAATATAGGAGGAAGGGTGACTTCACTAGTCACACCTTTTCAATAACCCCCACTCATAAATAATTAATAATCTAATAGTTATTAGATTATAATTATTTCAAATGGGATATGCTTATAAAGCATATAATATATAAGGTTTTATAACCTTATATTAGAGAATTATATATAAATGTTATAAGGATGTGATCCCTAATAACATTATGTTCTAACAAATAGCGACCAGACTAGAGGCGGGGTCTGAAATGTTTGTAACTTCCGGAAGCCCAGATTTAACCAGTGGCTTCACTCCAAAGAGCAAGGACCATTTTTTCCATTTTCCTCTATCGTGTGGGTCCCGGGGATCAAATCTTTTTCTTCTCCCAGTTTTTCTTTTTCCTTGTCCTCTTCTGACCCTTGAGATGTCTAACCTCCTGCCAGCGTGCCAGATTCGATCCCAGGGGAGCAGCAAATTCCAGGAAATCCACCATTTCCCAATACTATGTAGTTGTTCTCTAGATAAATTAATTTTTCTTGGATTTTGATTTAATACTTTGTTGAGAAGAGGAAGGTTATCTCAAAGTTGCTCAAGAAAGGGTAATTATCTATGTTGGATAAGGAATTGACCAAATATTTCATGGAAATTAAGGAGATAATAAAAAAAAGCAACAATATTGCAAAGCATTGATCATTTAAATTATTATTTTTATTATTTTTTTCTTTCTTCTACATTATTACTACTATTTTGCTCCAAAAATAATATCAATGGGTATGGACAAGAAATTACCTTCCTTAGAAAAACATTACAAAATATTAAATTGAACAAATATATTAGGAAAAAAACTATTTTTGTTCTCTTGTTAAGGTCTTTAAAAACTTTAGGAGTTATCTCATAGGAGCTAGAATCACTACATATGTAACTCGTGCTATTGAAAGGAACATCTTTGTTCAACAAGAATCTTCAAGAGTAAGGTTTGGGTGGATCAAAAATATTCAAGAGAATGGAATGGAGGTGGAAACTAAAAGTCTAGTCAAGCTAAAGAAAGATTCTTTCTAATTTGGATGTAGTCGAAGTTCATTAGGTAAATTTTTATTCAATATATTGATGAATAATGATGAACATTAGATACCCTAACTGGTACTGAGAGGGAGGGGTGAATCAGTGCAGTCAAAGACTTTCTGACAATGTTTTCAAGCTAAAACAACACAAACCGGTTGTCTTCATCACTGAACTTAACCATGACAATACTGGTTAAATACAGTAAGACTTCAGACAACATAGATCGGTAAGTCTAAACACTTCAAATACATTTAATACTTGATAGCTACTTTACCCATAAACATATGCATGTGGTGTCTCTCCAATACCATAACCATTAGCTCTGCATGCATAATCACTTAAACAAAGAACACTTAATCATCACATGAAAAATGCACAACACATGACACACATATTTTTCACATGGAAACCCAAATGGGAAAAACCACGGTGGGGATGAATACCCACAAGCTTGTTTTTGAACTCTTTTGAAGCTTGCTCTATTATAAGCCTAGTCCGATTAAAGAATTTACAATAAGGTTCTGCTAGGAACCGAGCCTGTTAAAGATCACCCAGTTAAGGGATGGCTATATACCCTATTAAAGGTTGAGACCTTGTTAAAGGTTACCTTGCTAGAGGATTTGAATAACTCAATGAACTTGAGTCACCTGGTTAGAGGATTTATAGTAAGCCTGTTAAAGCTACCGGCAAAGGGATTTTCCTTCTATTGAAATGGTTAGAAGACAATAGGTAAAGCTTTGATCTGATAACAACACTATATGCTAAGGCAGATCCTTTTCAGTTCCTCTACTTCTACAATCACACTTTGTAGTAAACTCTTACTGGTTTGGCAATTATCTCATCACTCAGATACACACACAACATTTTCCAACAACTTACAATAACAAACATCATCGACCTTATAGACAATAATTAGATCAGTAGCATAAACCCTAAACCCTAAGCATTTTAGGTTTACAATACAAGTGGTCTAATCCTGACCATCCAAACACTTTGCATAGAGAAATACAATTTCAAACAGATCACAAGACAATCTGCATCATCCATTCTTCACCACACATAGAAATTAGTAACTCATCACACTTTCTTCTCATACTGCTAAGAAGAATGTTCATTCCCGAGGTAGACATTTAATGCAGCCGATCTTCTCATGCAAGATCCTCAAGGAAATCCTTCACGTGCACAAAGCTGGCATAGCATTACGATCTCATCTTCATCTCTTAGCTAACTTAACAAGGAATGTCATCGGTTGCATCACACAAGCGATATTGTCAAACTGGAAACCCTAGAGCTAAGACTACCAACCGGTAGTCACACTCTGTGAAACCCTAACACCGGTTCACTGCATTTCTTCATATTGGTTCACCAACTTCCAATCTGCATACCAGCTCACCTACACTTATTGGCATCAATGACAACATACATTATCATCATATCAACATGCGGGTTCATCACATGCCAACATATATTTCCCTTTTCCTTTAAACAATGACTATGGTACAAGAAATTATTTTCTATTTAGAAAATATGAATTTCCCATCAAGTTTGAATGATCATTAAAGGATAACCTTAAAGTTGGCAGTCTAAATGTATATGTTGCTACAAAGCCAAATAATATTGAGGAACCTTGATGGATTTCTCCTCAAATGTGTAGAGCATGAGTAGTCTACAAAATTCATGAATAAGTGTCATCATGGGTTTTATGGGAGAGATCTTATGATGAAGAATATTATTCACAAGGTCATTTGATCAAGATACTAGTTGGTGCAAGAGCACCACCTATGAAGGAATAAACTAAGGAAAAGATGATTTTCTATTAGTCTACAATGAATTTTTTAAGAACCTATGGGTTCTTTTTTTAATTCAATGTCCTAAGAGTGTGACAAGTTTGTCCATGTTTGGATCAAATTGTCATCTAGGGTCTTGTAGAGAAAATTGAGTCAATAAGGGTCACTATGGTCTAAATTGAGGGATCGAGTGACCATAAGTCTACTTGAGTCATTTTTTCATGTTTTAGGATAAAATGTAATCATTTTGGGGGACTATGATAGTTTGGAGTCTAAGTTGGTTGAATAATGCAAAAGTTGTCATATTGTCAATTTGTTGTCATGACAATTTTGCACTTTTTTAGTAAGTTGTGACTCTCTAACAGTCAATTCAATTTGAAAAATAGTTGGAGGAGGTTGTGGTCATTTGGGAGACACCTTTAAAGGCCCCAAATGCCGAAGGATGTAAGCTGGATGATTTGAAAAAGTAATAGAAGCATCAAGAACTATTGGAAACTCGAAAAAAATGTTTAATTTTGATTAATTGCATACTGCAGGTGGATTGGCAAGAATTCTCATGACATAGATCTTGAAACTGGATGATTTTACCATTTTTTTGCATTTGGTGTGAAGTATTGAAGTGATCACTACCCCATTCTATAAACAATCTCTATCAGGTAGCCTAAAACCCTCAAACCCTAGGGTTTGACTGTAATAATGGGTTTTGGCCTATCAATCCTAAGTTGAACACTCTGCCATTATAGGAGATGATAGGCCATTGTATCATATGTCTGTTCCAAAAGACATTAAGAGGACACAAAAGGGTGAAGAGGATGGAGAACTAACCCTAGGTATGGCATCTCTATGTGATAGATTGGTTTGATGAGTGCAGTGCATGAGAATTGAGTGGTAGAGAATTGAAAAGGGGTTTGAATGTGATAGAGGACTGTTTTGGAGGTTGCAATAATATTTAATGGCCAGGGATAGTCATCTTTTATGAGTGTCAAGCAAGTTTGTGAAAGGTGTTCAATCATATAGGCCTAATAGCCCTATTATGTCTGTTAGTATAGTATAGGTTGGAATATCTACTAGTTGGTCTGAAACTTGAAAGTGAGATATTATTTAGAACTCCAAAAGGGTGTCCAAAAATATAATTTGTTTTCCTAGATCCTCGGGGTGTCAAAAGTTATCACCCGATTTCTTCAAATGGAGGCCTAATTGCAATTGGGACTGTTTGAGGGCTAGTAAGTCAAAATTGGTGTTCCAGAAGGTCTAAACCATGAAATCCTATTTAATTTGTGTTGAGGTGTTGTGAGAACACCCATCTAAGGGTTGTTGTATGAAATTGGTCAAGTGGGCCTTTCAAACCCCTAAAGCCTAGTAGTAGCCCACATATGAATGCAAGGGTCTGTGTAGTCACACAAGTCTTGAGAGTGCTAGTTGTTTGTGAAGGGGACATATTGGAGCCTTTGAGTCTTCCAAGGTATTTTTTAGTTTTATTTTAACCATTGAGTGACTTGGTGTTGTGTAAGGATCCTTTGGAAGTAGGGATTTTGCTAAGTTTGTGAGCCTTGGAAGGTTGGTTGGTTCAAGGTTATCCTTCCAGTCCATTGCCTCCTCATCATATTGGTATCAGAGAAGGATTTTCAAGACCACTTGGGTGGTGTGGTCTTAGTGTATGTCAGAGGAAGAGGTTGAAATAGGGGCTGACATAATGCCTCCTAAGAGTATGTCACAAGATGCAATGAAGAAGTTGATTGAAGAGATGCTTGAGTTAAAGCTGGAAGAATTGAAAAAGAGTAAGGGTGATGTAGACTTGGTAGAGGTATGGTGGTATAAGACAATTCCCAAATAGGTATAGATGACTTTGTAAAATATGAGGGAAATACAAGGTAGGAAAATGATAGATCCCCTTAAGCCTACAAACACCCCAAATGGTTCAAATGGGCCAATTATCAAACAAGACCATCCCAAATGAAAATGATGGTTTAGAAGGTGTAATTAGGTCTATTATGAAAGGTTCAACTATTTTTGGCCTTCTTTTCAATACCCAAATGCTCAAACCCCAATTTCCTCCTACTAGCCCTAGAGCCCCTACTAGCCCTAGAGCCCCTATTAGCCCTACAACAAGAGAATTTTAATGATCACTCTACAAAATTACAAGACACTAGACAAATAAAATGTATTTTTGGATACCCTTTTGGCTTTTCTATAACATACTCAGAGAATTTAGCAAGTTGTTTTGGAAAGTATCTACTATTTTTAGACTGTCCTTCATTTTCAAGCAACTAGAATGGTGGATTAACAAAGAAACTACAAGAAATATTAATTCTAGGTACTTATAACCTTAAAAAAGTCTTAGAAAATGATAAATTATGAAATATTTTTCAATCAATTTCAAGGTATGAGGTCCCTAACCCCAAAAACCCCAAATTCTTCACTCAAACCCCTAAAAACAAGGGTTTCTCCAATCTCCCACGTCCACTCACTCCTGGATCAAATTGGTTGTTGATTAAAATTTAGATAGGTGTATTACCAATTTCCAAATCATAAAAACTACCCCTCGTGTAGGTAGATCTCTCCAACCTTCACCCTACCGAGCCTCTTCACTAGGCTTGTCAATCCTTCAAATGGTGATCACCTGCACTAAACCCCTCAATTGCACATTTTAGCTGTTAGAATGTATTATAAATGTTATAAAATAGTCATCCCATGAGAAAATTGGTTCAAAATTCATGGAATGACCCCATGATTGAATTTTGTCAAAGCTACCAAAGGGAAATACTCAAAAAGTTATGACAGTCAGCCCTATAACAGAATTTTAGAATGAATAATGAACTCAATGTTAGGCCCAATATGGAAAGCTATTGTACTGAGAGGGGAGGGGTGAATCAGTACTCCAAAAAATTTCTTTACTAATAACCTTACTATTATGCATAAATAGAAAAGTGTAGTAACATAAAATAAAGTTAAAACAAACAGATAACAATCATACATGATTCACTCCATAACACATATATTTTGGTCACGCAGAAACTCTTGGTTAGAGAGAAAAATTGCGGTGGGGATGGCACCCACAACTTCACTACTACAATAATAAATATTGCTCGGTTAGAGCTACATTTAGCTATTTCTGATAGCTTACCCTGTTAGGAGTAACAAGATTTGTTAGATCTACCTTACTAAAGGATTTTACAACACTATATAAATGTTGCACCTAGTTAAAGGATTTACAATTTACAGACTTGGTTAGAGTCTTTTACCCTGTTAAAGGTTTCTCTTACAACTTCAAAATGTTAGAATAGAATCATTACAAATATCTGCAACTTTACATCTGAAATGCTATAGCAGATTCTATGTGCTCCGAATGAGATTACCTAGCTTGTAGCATACCTCAGTAACCCATATTGTAACTCGGTAAACCCTTTTGTTTACTCTATTCTTTGACTATTCACTGATAACCTTCTCGGTGACCTCTATGTGTCTCTGTAACAGTCTTCCTTCATGCATACACACACATGCATTCATACATATTCATTCACATTTATTTCTCTCTTCCTATGTTGTATAAATAGATCTCTTACAACAGTGATCTAATTCATTGCTTCGATCTTGCAAAAAGATTCCTTGAATGAATAAATAAACAAAATATTTGATTGGTTAGATTTACCTTGCAATCATACACAATCTTCTAGTGCAATTTCCAATGAAAAAACGGTTAGATGTGCCTCGATCTTGTAACATGTTTTCATGTGCATGTCCAGGTTCAATGTATCTGGTAAAATGTTTCACTTGGTAAATATCAACTCGGTGAGTTAACTTTACTACTCGGTAGCCATGAAACAATACTCAGTAAACAACTTGGTGAATACTACGTTCTGTGATTGCTTTCTTCTGTAACCGACTAGACTGTTCATATCGACTTCTCTGTGTGTACCAACTGCATGATTCGGTAATACTAACCGACTAGAATATATAGTATGACTTTGAATATAAAACTAATGGCAATTTGATAAGTCTTAATTGCCAAAATGAGTCTCCGAGTAGATTTCTTATAGGTCTTGGTTACCTTTTGTGCAGTAACACTCTTCTGCTTCTTACTTGGTGATGCAGCTGATGCTCTGGTGTTGGGTCTCTTTGTTGGTGGAGTCGGTAGGGCCTTTGAGATGTCCTGTTTCTTTCTTTTCAGAACTTTACCCTTAGGCAACTCTGTGCTTAATGTTATTGCTGCCTCTTGTGCTTGTGATTCCTCTTCGGTAATGGTAAGATTGCCTTTGATAGGTGTAGAGGAGGATTCTTCTCCGAATTTCTCAGATAAAACCTTTATCATTTTTGTAGCTTTTCTTGTAGCCTTAGGTACTACAATGCTCATTTTTACTTTCTCCTTCACCTCTTCATAGGTTCCATACCTTAGTTCGGTTGCATGCCTTGGTAATGATAAATAGGCATCAATTTGTTGTTGTGTAATATCATAATCAATTTCATAACCCATTGGTTGCAATTATTGAGTCCTTGGTTCAACAACATTTACATAGCAATAATCAGTGTCGACTTCAAAACATATATTGTCCTTGTATTTTTCTACCGGCTATGGCGGAATCCTATACCTGTTGTGCATTTTCTCTTGGAATTTGCTAAAGTAATCATCCATGATATCATTAAAGTTATCTCCTAACTTCTTGATGAAGTCATTGATATGATGGGTGATAGGTCGGTGTAGCTCCCATACTACTTTACCAACTAAGGGAAAGAACTTCTCAAAGTAGAAAAACATACATACAAGTAGTGAACCGAAATTTAGTGTATTTGCCAAGTTGTTCTTCTTCGACTTCCTTATTGTGTTTAGGCTCTCAAACAAGTTCTTCAGTAGTACTTCACACAAGTCTACTTTCATTCCCTTCTTCACTATTTTGTAGGCCAAGTCAAATGCAGCACATGGTACACTATTTTCCCTTGTAGATTGGAAGAAACAGTAACCAATTACTCTAATTGCAAACTTGAGTTCTGCATCAGTGACATTATTCAGTTTTAGTCCTCGGTAATCAGATTCTACTCCAGTTAGACCAATTATCTCTTTCTGTGATATCATTTTATGTGCTCCTGCATGATCATAGATGGGATACTCGGTGATCAGGTGAATGATTTCCTTAGTGATCTTGAACGGTTGCTCTTGTAGCCACATGAAATCACCATGTACTCTGCTCAAGACAAACTGAGCCCACTGGGGTTTGAACACATGGGGATAGACTAGGGCTTTAGTTAATCCCTTGATTTTGATATGCTCAAATTTGCTATCCAGTTTGCCATCAGTGCAAAGTTCATCAAATGTGTCACTAATCTTGACATGACTGAGTTCCTCAACATGACATTTGGTGAAGAATCTAACATCTTCTATAACAAGACTCGATCCGGGATGAGTGAAAATGCAGTTTTGTCATCCGGTTCAGAGGCAACTTTGGGAGTTAAAGAATATTTCAGCGAGGGCTTCTCCACATTTTGGACAACTACGGGGTCTTGGATCTTGGGCGCCATGGTAGGTTTTGGGTAAGATTTGACAAATTATCCTTAGGGTTTAAAAATGACTGACGCTTCACACTCGGTAGACAATAGAAATTTGACTAGATCGGAAACCAGCTAAACAGTGAATAGATTTGATGTAAATACCTCAAAATTCACTCTGAATGAAGTTTGATCGCTTTGATTCACTCTGCTCTGCTTCTCGAAAACTTGGTGAATGTACATGACTGCGAAAACACTTTTAAGTACTTAAAAATACCTCATCAGGCTCCATGCAAGTTAGGTCAAGATATTAAATGCACTCAGTTCACCTTTTACCAATTTACTCCTTTTTCTGTTTTAACCGAGTAACCAATTTATTAACTGACTTGACAGGTTTCCTATATACACCGACTTAACAGGTTTCCTGTATAATATATAAATTGACTAATTGCATCTTAACTATGTAGATTTTGAATTTTGTACATAATAGAATAGGAACTGTTATGATTTAACCTTTAGAGAATGCAGTCCCTTCATACCTTTTCTTGGCTAATTTGAAATAGGTGCACCTAACTCGGTAGGTAAGGTACTTTCTTCATATGACATAATTTCCTTCTTTTTCCAAATCGTCTTGAATTTTTCTTTTATCTCTTCAGTGTCTCTTCTAGGTTGATCTCTACAATCTCCAACTAAATGTCCAACTTTGTGACAATGAAAACATGCCATACCAGGATTTCTCCATGATCTCCGGTTGTTCATTCCAAACCTTATAAAATAGTTGGCACTAATATCTCCATATCTTCCACAACATTCACACCATATCCTTGTATTGTAATCCCATGGTACTGCTGCATATTGTCGGTAAGGATCTATGTGAGTTCGGTAACCTCTAGTGTTTTCTTGGTGTGGATACCACATGTAGTTCTTTTGCTTAGACCAACACTCCTCGGTACTATGTCCATATCTATTGTAGTTTTTACAAAACCCTTTAAATTTTGCCTTCTGATAATTGTTAACACACTTCTTCCTACATTGATTAGATGTGTGACCATATTTATTGCAATTGTAACAATATCCATTGGGCTTAGTGATATTCAGTTACTTACCTTTTCTGATCTGGCATATGTTGGCAGTATGACCTCTATTTCCACAGTAGTAGCAAATAGGCTTTTTCCTTTTGATGTTATTCCTGTTTCCAGCTTGCTTTGATGATTCTCCTCTCTCGGTAGTATGAATTCCTTTCTCGGTTGATTCTTTTCCTTTGTAACCAAGTCCTCCATCTTTGTAGGGTCTTCTTGTATTCAGTTGTTCATACAACATCTTTGATGCTTCATAACTTTTCTCCAATGTTTCTTTGGATTTCTTCTTTGTTTCAAGTTCACCAGTCAACCTTGATACTTCAAGTTTCAATGATTGATTTTCATCATTCTTAAGAATTGCTTCATGATGTGCATAACCTAGTTGATCTATCATATTTTGTTGAATACCAGTTAACCTTATGATTTCATCATCCTTATCAGATACTAGAGCTTCAAGTTGTTGTTTCTCTCTTTGTAGATCTCTTGCTTTATCCTTGGCTATCCTTTATGCATCTAGATTTTTAGTCATCTGTGTACTGAAATGTTCACGTTCTCTTTTCATTGCTTTCAGTTGATCAGTCAATGCTTTGTTCTTTTCTTTCAACATTCCAATCATTTCTTCAGTCTCTTTAGATATACTGTTTGCAGATGATGTCTCGATTTGTTCCACTAGCTCTTGAGAATCCTACAAGTCATCAGATAATCTTCTCCTTACTTTAAGAGATTTTTGCATTTGCCTCTGCATTTCTACAATCACTTGATTTGCATTATCCATCTCTTCTTGTAGATACACAATCCTCCGAGATTTTTTGTAGCCTTCCATTGATAAGATCTTTCTCTTTAGGTAGTTAAACCCTTTTCCAAGATTCAAGCTTTGATACCAATTGTTAGGCCCAATATGAAAAGCTAATGTACTGAGAGGGGAGGGGTGAATCAATACTCCAAAAATTTTCTTTACTAATAACCTTACTGTTATGCATAAACAGAATAATGCAGTAACATAAAATAAAGTTAAAATAAACAGATAACAATCATATATGATTCACTCCATAACACATATATTTTGGTCATGCAGAAACTCTTGGTTAGAGAGAAAAAATGCGGTGGGGATGGCACCCACAACTTCACTACTGCAATAATAAAGATTGCTCGGTTAGAGCTATATTTAGCTATTTCTGATAGCTTACCCTGTTAGGAGTAACAAGATCTATTAGATCTACCTTACTAAAGGATTTTACAACACTATATAAATGTTGCACCTATTTAAAGGATTTACAATTTATAGACTTGGTTAGAGTCTTTTACCCTATTAAAGGTTTCTCTTCCAACTTCAAAATGTTACAATAGAATCATTACAAATATCTACAACTTTACATTTGAAATGCTATAGCAGATTCTATGTGCTCAGAATAAGATTACCTAGCTTGTAGCATACCTCGGTAACCCATATTGTAACTTGGTAAACCCTTCTGTTTACTCTGTTCTTTGACTGTTCACTGATAACCTTCTCAGTGACCTCTCTGTGTCTCTGTAATAGTCTTCCTTCATGCATACACACACATGCATTCATACATATTCATTCACATTTATTTCTCTCTTCCCATGCTCTATAAATAGATCTCTTACAGCGGTGATCTAATTCATTGCTTCGATCTTGCAAAAAGATTCCTTGAATGAATAACTAAACAAAATATTTCATTGGTTAGATTTAACTTGCAATCATACACAATCTTCTAGTGCAATTTCCAATGAAAAACGGTTAGATGTGCCTCGATCTTGTAACACGTTTTCATGTGCATGTCCAAGTTCAATGTATCTGGTAAAACGTTTCACTCGGTAAATATCAACTCGGTGAGTTAACTTTACTGCTCGGTAGCCATGAAACAATACTCGGTAAACAACTCAGTTAATACTGCATTTTGTGACTACTTTCTTCTATAACTGACTAGACTGTTCATATCGACTTCTCTGTGTGTACCAACTACATGATTCGGTAATACTAACCGACTAGAATATATAGTATGACTTTGAATATAAAACTAGTGGCAATTCGATAAGTAGTAACACTCAAGTCATCCACAGAGGTGTGGAATGTTGATAAAAGTGCTTTTCAATGTTAGGACATGAACAAATTTAAAGTAAACCTTCACAAAGAATAGAAAATCTGAGAAATTACTCCAAAATTCTGAATTTTCATTGAGTTTCTATTGTAGTCCGTACTCCTTGGCATTCAATCCCCCTTACAAAGCATGTCTATGGCTTTAAATAGCCTCTCCAATTTTTGTCAACCACCATATGGTTGGTTACAAAGTTTATTTAATACTAAAACAATTAAAACTTGCTTTTCCCTCCTAAACCCTCCTAGCCAGTGCATTTTTGAAATTTTGAATTTGCACTTTGGAAAATGCATTACAACTTTGACAAAACTTTAAAAACAAATGGATTTTCATCCCTTATTTCATTTAAAATTAAAATAAACTCCTATGAACCTATTCTTGGGTGTTTTGACCCAAATTCCATGTTTATACCCTCCTAGGTCCTCATCAGGATATTTTGACAACTTTTTACACTTTTTTTGCTTCAAAGGCCATTATTGGCTTTAGGATCTCATAATTGATTTTATTGAATTTTTTTGATGTTGTACACTCCTCCTTGGTATCAAAGGTCTTCAACTTTTAATTTGTTTGCCTTGGTGCTCCTTTACCATACTCCCCATGAATGAAAGTCTTCTTGTCCCAAGAAGTCATCCATGCTTTGCCTTCATGTTTGCTTGCTTGCATCTGATTCTTAGGGACTAGATAGTCCCCAAATGTGACTTGTTTTCTCCTATGAAAACCTGCATTCATACACCAATCATTAGAAACAAAATTTTTATGATTTGGCTGCCCCAAACCAATGGTACTCATGGCTGATATTTGCTTCATGGCTGCCCTTTTTCATCTATCTTGAGGCATCTTCATTTCCTCCAACTTTCTGTCCTTCCTTTGTCCGATGATAGGACACTTGACTGTACCAACTTGTACATGATCAAGATTCCAAAGTCCTTTATGAAATGGACTATCATAGTGCTGCAAATCTACACTTTTCTTACCCTTCTCTTTGACTGAAAACTCATTGCCAAAACACATTACAGTGTTGTCTCTTGCCTTCCCCATCAATAGGCTCAATTTGTACTTCCTTCCACCCTTATGAACCACCTAGGTGTTTTGATACCCATCATGTATAATCCTTCTAGAGTATTGCCAAGGTCTGCCCAAAATCAAATGACCACAACTCATATCCATTACATCACACAAAATACTATCAGCATATTGACCAATGGAGAAATTAATGACTACCTGATCCTTTACCAAAATATTTTGACCTTCACTGACCCATGTAGAAAAATATGGATTAGGATGTGCAAGAGTTTGTAAATTTAACTTTTTGACTACTTCATAAGCAACCAAATTGTGACAAGCCCGTGAATCAACAATCAAATTGCATACCTTGCCATGGATCTTGCAATTTGTCCTAAAGATCATTTCTTGCAGTGATGGTTGTACTTTCCCCATGAGTTACAACTCTCCTTCCTCTAATGGTATCTGATTTCTTCTTCTTTTTCTTCCTTTTTGTCTTCTTGTGTCAAATTAACCCTCCTTTCCTTCTTATCCTCATTCCATTTAGGAAATTTGAATGGTGGGTACCCTGGTTCATTACAATTATAACACCTAAATTTGCCTCTTCCTTGACCAAATCCTCTTCCTCCTCTCTGATTGTATCCACCCCTTGATTTTGAAAATGATTCCTTGCCTTTGTCATCATTGCTTGGTCCTTGACCTCTTCCACCTCCTCCTCTATTTGAGTTACCTCCTCTTCCTGACCTTTCTTACCTCCTCTTCACCTTTCCTTCTACTCTAATAGCCAATTGAAAACATTCACCAATGGTCCTTGGTACTTGTAGACCAATCTCATCTTGCAAATGATACTTCAAGCCATTGACATATTTGGCTACCTTCTCATCTTCTTCCTCATATCCTCCTCTAATACTCAATTTATGAAATTGTTCAGTATAGGACATTACTTCCATGTCTTTTTGTTTCAAATTTTGTCTCATCCTCTTCACATGTATGCTATAATCTCAAGGCAAGAATTGTTCTTTGATTAGATTCTTCATCCTTGCCCACTATGTGATTCTTGTCAAACCCCTAGACATTCTATCATTTTGTAAACTTTTCCACCAAGTCAAAGCAGTAATTCTGAGTTTTTTTTTTGTAAACCTTACCCTCTTATCATCCTCCATCTCTTCATAATCAAAGTATTTCTCCAAGGCATCAAGCCAACCCAACACTTCCTCACTATCCATCTTTCCCTAATAGATAGGCACATCCACATGTCCTTTCCCTGCATTGTTTTGTACTGCCTTCAAAAGTCTAACCAACCTCCTCTCCTTAGGGTCCACTTCATCTTCAACCCTCCTACGCTCTGGTCTTTTTGGTTTCTCATCTCCATCATCTCCATTTTATTCTTCTCAATTAGGTTCTTCCCTCCTATTGTTCATTCTTTCTTTCTCATATTGTTCTATCCTTTCTTGCATACTCTCTTTCTCTCTTCTCCATGCTCTTTCCTCCCTTGCCTTGCTCTATTCTCTTTCTCTTCTTTCCCTCTCCAAGGTTTCTTTCAACTCTTCAATTTCCTGAACCAACTAGTTCTCAGGTGCCATCACTCCTTTCTACTTCCTATCCAAACCTTTCTTGCTCTGATAACACTTTGATGCAGACTTGGCAGAGGTATGGTGGTATAAGACAATTCCCAAACAGGTATAGATGACTTTGTAAAATATAAGGGAAATACAAGGTAGGAAAATGATAGATCCCCTTAAGCCTACAAACACCCCAAATGGTTGAAATGGGCCAATCATGAAACAAGACCTTCCCAAATGAAAATGATGGTTTAGAAGGTGTAATTAGTCTATTATGAAAGTTTCAACTAGTTTTGGCCTTCTGTTCGATACCCAAATGCTCAAACCCCAATTTCCTCCTACTAGCCCTAGAGCCCTTATTAGCCCTACAATGAGAGAATTTTAATGATCACTCTACAAACTTCCAAGACACCAGACAAATAAAATGGATTTTTGGATACCCTTTTGGCTTTTCTATAACATATTCAGATTTTAGCAAGTTGTTTTGGAAAGTATCTGCTATTTTTAGACTGTCATTCATTTTCAAGCAACTAGAATGGTGGATTAACAAAGCAACTACAAGAAATATTACTTCTGGGTACTTCTAACCTTAACAAATTCTTAGAACATGATAAATGATGCAGTAACTTTCAATCAATTTCAAGGTATGAGGTTCCTAAACCCAAAAGCCCCAAATTCTTCACTCAAACCCCTAAAAACAAGGGTTTCTCCAATCTCGCACATCCACTCACTCCTGGATCAAATTGGTTATTGATTCATTTTTAGATAGGTGTATTACCAATTTCCAAATCATAAAAACTACCCCTCGTGTAGGTAGATCTCTCCAATCTTCACCCTACCGAGCCTCTTCACTAGGCTTCTCAATCTTTCAAATGGTAATCACTTGCACTAAACCCCTCAATTACACATTTTAGTTGTTAGAATGTATTATAAATGTTATAAAATAGTCATCCCATGAGAAATATGGTTCAACATTCATGGAATGACCCCATGACTGAATTTTGTCAAAGCTACCAAAGGAAAATACTCAAAAAGTTATGACAGTCAACCCTATAACAGATTTTCATAATGAATAATGAACTCAAATCATCCACAAAGGTGTCAAATGTTGATAAAAGTTATTTTAAATGTTAGTAAATGAACAAATTTAAATTAATCCTTCACAAAGAATAGAAAATCTGAGAAATTACTCCAAAATTCTGAATTTTCATTGAGTTTCTACAACAATCCGTACTCCTTGGCATTCAATCCCCCTTACAAATCATATCTATGGATTTAAATAGCCTCTCCAAGTTTTTTCAACCACCATATGGTTGGTTACAAATTTTATTAAACACTAGAACAATTAAAACTTGCTTTGCCCTCCTAAACCCTCCTAGCCGTTGCATTTTTGAAATTTTGAATCTGCACTTTGGAAAATGCATTACAACTTTGACAAAACATTAAAAACAAAAGGATTTTCATCCCTTATTTCATTTCAAATGAAACTAAACTCCTATGAACCTATTCTTAGGTGTTTTGACCCAAATTCCATGTTTATACCCTCCTAGGTTCTCATCAAGACATTTTGACAACTTTTTACACTTTTTTTGCTTCAAAGGCCATTATTGGCTTTAGGATCTCATAATTGATTTTATTGAATTTGTTTGATGTTGGACACTTCTCCTTGGTCTCAAAGGTCTTCAAATTTGAATTTTTTTTCCTTGGTGCTCCTGCACCAAAGGGTAAGGATAAGGAAGATGAAAGTGACACTGATGAAGAAGGGGAAGCCCCTAAGCGGGTAGAGGAGATACCTGTAGATCAGAGGGAATTTGTAGATGCCTTGAGGTTAGTTAATAGGGACACCATTGATGGGTTTCCTATATATAGTGGAAGTATGAAAGCAGAAGAGGTGATAGATTGGATTGAGCCATTGACCAATCATTTTGAGTACAACAAAATCCCTAAAGACAAGAGAGTTAAGTTGACAAAATAAAGATTGAAGGGCTCTTCTCTTACATGGTGGAACTATTTATAAGGGGAGAGAGTTAAGGAGGGAAAGTGTAAGATAACCTCCTGGGAAAGGATGAAGGCTAAAGTCAAGGCACAATTTATGCGCATTGACTATGAAGTGCAGATGTACAAAAAATTGCAGAACCTCAGATAGAGAGACCTTGATGTGAATGCATACTTGGAGGAGTTTCATAAACTCAGTCTCAAACCAAAGAGACAAGAAGAGGAGTCAGAGAAAGTGACCAGGTACTTGAATGGCCTAAGGATGAACATCCAAGATGAGATCAACATTTTGGCACCAGAGACAGTGAACAAGTGTTTTTAATTGGCCCTAAGGGTAGAAGAGAAACTAAAAAGAAGAAGTGAGCAGGGTAATAGAGGTAAAGGAGGGAGAAGTTTCAAAGGTAGAGGTAGTTTTGGAGGAAGAAGTCCTAACTGAAGGTCTAGTCCGAGTCTAGCCAAGGAGAGAAATTTGGGGACTCAAGTAGCAGAGGAGACTATCATGGGAGAAGACCTAATGGAAGAGGTGGGACAAATGGATCAGGGAGAGGATCCACGTTCTCTAGTATGAGATGATATAACTTCAATCAAATGGGGCACCCGACCTACAAGTATCTAGAGAAGGCCTCAACTTCTTAGGGTTGTGAGAGGAGAACCACTTTGACTCAAGAAGATTCAAGGAGTGTGACATCTCCTGAAGTGAATTTGACATTAGAGATGGGAGAGAACCTAATGATCAATAGGAAACTGCTCAAGGAACTAGTGGAGATTGAGCCACCCCAAAGAAAGGCTTTGTTTAGAGTCAACTACAAGATTCAAGGTAAGGTTTGTAAAGTTGTCATAGATTTAGGGTCTACTAATAACATTATATCTTTGGAAGCAGTAAGCATGTTGAAATTGGAGAGGATACCCCATAGTTGTCCATATAGGGTCATTTGGTTGAACAAGGGGCAACACATACTCATCAATGAACAAGCATGGGTAGAGTTAAGTATTGGGGGTTATAAGGATAGAATTTTGTGTTACATCCTTCTAATGGATGCTTGCCATCTTTTGCTTAGAAGACCATGGCAGTTTGACATAAAGGCTCATCATGATGGATAAAATAATGCTTACTCTTTCCAAAAGGATGGTGTGACTTTTAGGATATAGTTAGTGGTAGAAGGGGACCCACAACATGTAGGATCTAGTGTGATGATGGTGGGAGAAAAAGAGTTCCTAAATACACTAAAGGAGGAAGGTGGGGTAGGATTTTCTTTGATTGTGAAGCCCAAGGAAGAAAGGAAGAAGGGTGTGAGTGAGGTAGGACCTAACAAGGCAAGGGAGCTATTAGTGAGGTACAAAGGAGTGGTTGCCGAAGACATACCTGACTCCCTACCACCTCTTAGGGATATTAGTCATCAGATTGACCTCATACCAGGAGCAGTACTTCCTAACAAAGAAGCATATAAAATGACCCCACAATAGAATGAAGATATAGCAAGGTAAACTCAGGAGCTCCTAGATAAAGGGTTGGTGAGGAAGAGCCTTAGCCCATGTGTAGTACCTACTATTTTAGCCCCAAAGAAGGCTTTGTACTAATTCTAGGGCTATAAATAGGATAACCATCAGGTATAGGTTTCCTTTTCCTAGGATAGAGGATCTAATGGATTATTTAGGGGGAGCTACCTATTTCTCCAAGATTGACGTCAAGACTGGGTACCATCAAATAAGGATACAAGAGGGGGATGAGTGGAAGACTGCATTTAAAACCAATGAAGGATTGTATGAGTTGCTTGTGATGCCCTTTGGTCTTTCAAATTCCCCTATCACCTTTATGAGACTAATGAATGAGGTTTTGTAGGAGTTTATAGGTAAATTTGGGGTAGTCTACCTTGATGACATATTGGTGTTCAGTGAGAGCAAGGAGGAGCACTTGAAACACTTGGAGATAGTCTTGAAGCGGTTGCAAGAGAAGAAGTTGAAGATGAACTTAGAAAAGTGTGACTTCATGAAGTAGAAGCTGGTGTACTTAGGCTTTGTCATAAGGGTGACTTGAAGTTGGATTCTTCCAAGGTAGAGGCTATTTTGAACAGGTGTACACCTAAGACAATAGGAGAGGTAAGAAGTTTTCATGGTTTGGCAACATTTTATAAGAAATTCATTAGGAATTATTGTGATATTTGTGCACCTATGATAGAAACCATCAAGGGTGGTGGTAAGGTGAAGTTTGTGTGGACAAAAGAAGCAGATAAGAGTTTTGAGTGTTTGAAACATAAAGTTGCCAAGTACCCAGTCCTAGTATTACTCAATTTCAGTAAGGTCTTCACCATTGAATGTGATGCAAGTGGGTTTGTTATAGGAGCAATATTGAGCCAAGAGGGGAGATTGGTGGCCTTTTTTAGCAAAAAAATAAATGAAGCAAATAGGAAGTATTCCTCATATGATTTAGAGTTGTATGCCATGGTACAAGCTCCGAAAAAGTGGAGGCATTACTTGCTTCCTAAAAAATTTATTGTGTATACATCCAATAATGCTCTTAGTTTTTTGAATGGACATGAGAAGCTTAGTCATAGGCACATGAAATGGGTTAAAAGTCTTCAAGCATACACCTTCATCATCAAGCATAAGAAAGGGGTAGCCAATAAGGTTGAAGATGCTCTAAGTAGGTGGGTATTGATAGTGCAAGAAGTGTAGTTGCAGAGCATGGGTGTTGAGGCACTCAAGGGATTGTATGAAGAGGACCAAGATTTCAAGGAGGTATATAAGGTATGCAGTAAGTTTGCAAATGCTTTTCATGGAGAGTTTTTTTACTACACCTTGCAGGATGGTCTTTTGTTCAAGGGGTGTCAATTATGTATCCCTAGGTGTTCAATGAGGGATAATGTAGTGAAGGAGAAACATAGTGGTGGTTTAGGAGGTCATTTTGGGATAAATAATACTTTTGACCTAGTTAGGAGATTTTACTTTTGGCCAAGGATGCAGATTGATATTAGAAAGTTTGTGGAGATTTGTACTGTGTGTCAGAGAGCAAAGGGGGTCTCAACCAATGCAGGGTTGTACCAACCTTTTCCTATACCAAGTAGACCATGGGAAATTTTGAGTATGGACTTCGTGATGGGATTACCCAAGATAAAGATAGGTCATGACAATGTGTTTGTAGTGGTAGACAGGTTCAACAAGATGGCTCACTTTATTCCTTGTACAACCACAAATGATGCTAGCTATATTGTAGGATTGTTCTTTAGAGAGATTGTTAGAATCCATAGGTTTCCTTTGAGTATTGTATCTGACAGGGATAACAAGTTTGTAGGGCATTTTTGGAGAACCTTGTGGAAAAAGTTGGGTACAAATTTATCTTTTAGCTCAGCCTATCACCCTCAAACTAATGGCCAAATCGAGGTTGTGAATAGGTCATTGGTAAATCTTCTTAGATGTTTGACAAAGGAGAACGAAAGTAGTTGGGATGTGGTGATACCTCAAGTAGAGTATACCTATAATGATTCAACAAATAGAAGTATAGGTCTGAGTCCTTTTGAGATTGTGTATGGTAGTCATCCAAGAGGATTTTTTGAATTAAGATTTGTCCAGGGGTTGGACAAGAGGAGTGGACATGTTGATGAGTTTGTAGAGGCTATGAAAGAGGTGCACCAACAAGTTAGAGATACTCTACACAAGAATAGTCAAAAGATTAAGGCAAGAGTGGATCAGAGAAGGAGAGATGTGCAGTAACAATTGGGTGACATGGTCATGGTTCATCTTAGCAAGGATAGGTTGCCCAAAGGAAGCCATAGCAAGCTGATGATGAGAAGGATCGGACCTTGTAAAATTTTGGAGAAATATAGTCCTAATGACTATAAAATTGAACTCCCTGATGATATTTCTATTTTACCTATATTTAATGTTTCTGATCTAACATTGTATAGGAGTCCTACTGTAGGAGAAAGTGCAAGTGAATCTATTCAAGAAAGTGAGGAATGGATGAAGCACTTACCAATTAAGGAGCCAGCTAAGATGGAGTGCATTTTGGATAGCAGGGAAGCCAATAAAACAAGGCACAAGACATATTTTGAGCACTTAGTTAAATGGCAGGGCCTTCCTGAATCATAAGCTACATGGTTGTTGGAAGAAGATATCAAAAAGCAGGGTGGCGATTTACAACAGTTGGTCTCTAAGAGGACTTGAGACAAATTTCACTCGAGGAGTATGGTGTAGAAGCACCACCTATGAAGGAATGAACTAAGGACAAGATGATTTTCTATTAGTCTACAATGAATGTAATAAGACCCTATGGGTCCTTTTTGTAATTCAATATCCTAGGAGTGTGACAAGTTTGTCCATGTTTGGGTCAAATTGTCATCTAGGGTCTTGTAGAGAAAATTGAGTTAATAAGGGTCACTATGGTCTAAATTGAGGGATCAAGTGACCATAAGTCTATTTGAGTCTTTTTTCATGTTTTAGGATCAAATGTAATCATTTTGGGGGAATATGATAGTTTGTAGTCTAAGTTGGTTGAATAATGCAAAAGTTGTCATATTGTCAATTTGTTGTCATGATAATTTTGCACTTTTTTAGTAAGTTGTGACTCTCCAATGGTCAGTTCAGTTTGAAAAATAGTTGGAGGAGGTTGTGGTCATTTGGGAGACACCTTTAAAGGCCCAACACTGAAGGATGTAAGTTGGTTGATTTGAAAAAGTAATTGAAGCATCAAGAACTATTGGAAACTCAAAAAATCGTCTAATTTTGGTTAATTGCATACTATAGGTGGATTGGCAAGAATGGTCATGACATAGATTCTGAAACTGGATGGTTTTACCTTTTTTTTTCATTTGGTGTGAATTATTGAAGTGATCGCTGCCACATTCTCTAAACAAATCTCTACCGGGTAGCCTAAAACCCTCAAACCCCTAGTGTTTGACTATAATAATGGGTTTTGGCCTATCAATCCTAAGTTGAACACTCTGCCATTATAGGAGATGATAGGAAACTATATCATATGTTAGTTCCAAAATCCATTAAGAGGACACAACATGGCAAAGAGGATGGAGAACGAACCCTAGGTCTGGCATCTCTATGTGATAGATCGGTTTGATGAGTGCAGTGCATGAGAATTGAGTGGTAGAGCACTGGAAAGGGGTTTGAATGTGATAGAGGAGTATTTTAGAGGTTTAAATTACATTTCATGTTTAGGGATAGTCATCTTTTATGAGTGTCAAGCAAGTTTGTGAAAGATGTTCAATCAAATAGGCCTAATAGCCCTATTAGGTCTGTTAGTGCAGAATAAGTTGGAATATCTACTAGTTGGTCTGAAACCTGAAAGTGAGCTATTGTTTAGAAATCCCAAAAGGGTGTCTGATTATATAATTTGTTTTCCTATATCCTCAGGGTGTCAAAAGTTATCACTCGATTTCTTCAAATGGCGGCCTAATTGCAATTAGGACTGTTTGAGGGCTAGTAAGTCAAAATTGGTGTTCTAGAAGGTATAAACCATGAAATCCTGTTTCATTTGTGTTGAGGTGTTGTGAGAACACCCCTCTAAGGGTTTTTGTATCGAATTGGTCAAGTGGGCCTTTCAAACCCCTAAAGCCTAGTAGTAGCCCACATATGAATGCAAGGGTGTGTGTAGTCACACAAGTCTTGAGAGTGCTAGTTGTTTGTGAAGGGGACATATTGGAGCCTTTGAGTCTTACAAGATATTTTTTAGTATCATTTGATCCATTGAGTGGCTTGGTGTTGTGTAAGGATCCTTTGGAAGTAGGGATTTGGCTAAGTTTGTGAGCCTTAAAAGGTTGGTTGGTTCAAGGTTATCCTTCCAATCTATTGCCTCCTCATCACTAGTAGCCCATATTATTCAAGTATGCGGCCAAATGGTTAGGAAGTTTGCTTCATGCCAAATATATTTAGGAAAGATGAATTTTGCAGCTGCACTCCACCTCACATCTATATCAGTTGAATCTACATTTCAATAGTAAGAAAATTATTTTGCTAGATATTTTTAAAATACTAGGAACTTGTAAGAATGGATTTTTGTAGCCACTTACTACTTTATGAAATGGGCATGGAGGAAATAATTACTAGAAATACTACATATATAAAGTGGTGATTAATTTCCTATTTAACAATATAATCAAAAGGTTTGATGTGCCTACAAATTTTGTTTTTGATAATGTAATATATTTTACATTCCATGAAATTGTTGAAATGTGCTCTTAAATATGGGATAATTTTATTACATTCTTCCTCTTATCATCCACAAGGGAATGGTCAAGATATGTGTATCATGACAATCATCAATAATATACTAGATTTAACTAAAAAAATATGGGATGAAAAGTTAAAATTTTATTTGGGAAGACATGTAAACATATGAAAAGGCTATTGGTAGGAGCCCCTTTGAATTGTTTTTTGGAATATAAGATAAGATTATATTAAATTTTGAGTTTACAATGTACAAACTATTGAAATTTTTCATAGAGAAAAATGATGTCATGTTCTTGAGAGTACATGGTTGACCAAACTTGAAGAAACCAAAAGGGTTTCACATTAAAAAAATCTATTGTAATATAAAAATATGAAACATTTGTTTGATAAGAAGGTATTTTAGAGGGAGTTTTAAGTTGGGACAATTATTATCATGAAGAACACAAGGTATATAGATAAGAGGAAACATAAAAAATTTGAAGCCTTATAGGTTGGACCTTATCGAGTTATAGATAAGTGTGGTCGATTAAATTATTATCTCAAGGGTCTTGGAAGAGAGTTCATGGAGCTATTAGTCAATGGTTGACATTTCTTGTAGTACTTCTCTTGATGTTATGAGGATTTCTTTAGGCCAATGTATAGATTCATCTTTCTTACCTTATTTTTCTTTTCCCCTATTTTGTGGTATTTCTATGTTGTCCCTAACTTCCTCTTTAGGTTTGCATCCCAAAAATAGATTCTAACTATGCTTGTACATGAAGCACAATTCCCTAGCTATAGATAATGTTGGCACTTGCTCTACTAGTAAACACTTTTATATATTGTATCCCCTTTCTACCTTATATTTCTCATTAAATCTTATTAACCCTCAAATCCAAATCCTAAAACTTAAAACATTTTGAATATTTTCATATTCTATATTATTTAAGGTTTTCCAAGATATTGCTTAATTTTTGTAGGTTTATGATATTAAACCTTTTCTTTACCCATCATTAATAGCTTATTAGAGAATTATTAAATGGGTATTTATTGGTCTTTCTATGCTTTGTATTCTTTAATTATTTTTTCATGAGCCTAAACTTTAAAAGAAATTAATCATGAAGGTTTTTTATTTATTTTCTAAGGATTAAGTAGAATTTAAGATTTAAAACTCTCTAATCCCAACATCCTCACATTCCTTTCCTTCAAGCCTTCTTTTCCCCTCACCTTGTTAGGATTTCCAAATTTCTCGTCTTAGGATTCTTTCATCCCTTCCCTCCCCTTATTCTCCTTTACTTTGTTGGTGTTTCATTCTTTCTCATCCCAACATCTCAACACATCTTTCCTATAACACCCTTTCTTTCCCTTATCAAGATTTTAATTTTTTCTCATCCTAGCACGCCTTCCTTCAATCCCCCATTTTTTTGTTCACTTACTAAGATTTATTAAAAGCTTATGTCATAGAAAGTAAATTGAAATAGATTATGAGGCCAAATAATCCCAACCTTTATTATTATAGGCTATTTTTCTTTTTGAAGCTACACAAGAAGGTTTCACTAAGGTGATAGTCAAATCAGTTGAAATAAAACATAAACACAATTTTTTTTTTAGGCAAGAGGTCATAGACGTATAATTATACTACTTTTTAAATATGAAGTTATAAAGACATGATATACCAGAAACACCCTTCGAGCAGACTGGAAATTAACTGGGTAGCCATTGTATCAAAACACCATTGCTGTTAAAACCTAAGCAACCTAAGATTTAGATGCTAATTGAAAGGAATGAACCACCCCTCATATACTATGGACACATTACAAAATTGAAACATTGTATGACATGTTGTTTCCTTCAATCAAACCATCCAAGAACTATGCTAGCTGAATAACCAAAGTGATATATCCACCATTTACCATCTAGACAGGACTTGTACTAATTTATAACTAGATACAATCTAGATTTTGATAACTCTGGATCCCTTAAAGTTCAAAATATTGTAGAACAAAAAAGATATTGGGTTAAGTTTTTTTGACATCATCACCCAGGTCAACAAAAATGGCCCACATTTTCTTCTTTTTTCTTTTTGTAAAAAATGACTAGTTGCACTAAGTACCAGGCTCCATATACCTATTGGGACACTTTAATTGCAAAAAAGAGACATAATAAAAATAAAAATGGATCAGTTGTTACTCATCAATTCATAATTTCCATGTCAATCCAAGAGTTGGAAGTAGGTTCGTCCATAACTTCTCCATTGGAAGTCTGTTCTTCTATAGCTTCTTCTACAACTTCTCTATTGGCCATAGAGCTACTCCTCATCACAAATGATGGAGGAGAGTTTCCTACAGGTTGATGATGATAAGCCTTGGTTACGTCCCTCCAAAAAAGGAATTTTTAATTGAAAACCATGCTTGTGTGTATCTTCATGAACGGTGTGTTGGAAAATCATGTTTGTGTCTTCTTGAAAAACCCATCAACAAAGGATCTAGGTGTTTAGTGACATCCAAAGCAGGATTGTCAAGAAAATGTGTACTTGCCACCATATTAAGTGTGGTTTGAAATTTCACATGAGGGAGAAACCAATAAGCGTTGAGATCATATAAGAGCCAATTTGAGTACTAATTTTGAGCACTATAAGGGTCAATCTCATGCTTTATTTTTGAATCATTGTCCAATATTTCTTGACCAATTGGATATGCTTTAATATCATCATGTGAAAACCAAGTATCCTCATGTAGTGGTAGTTCACATCCCTTGTTTGCAAGCCATTCCACCATTTTGTTTCCTTCTCTAAAGTTGTGGAGGATTTCATATGATTCAAAATAATTGAGCATATTCCATAACTGATGAATAATATATCTGATTTTCCATTTAATACTCTATCTCTATCTCTATCTGCAATCATTGACCAAAACTAGTGAGTCTTCTTTTATTGTTATATTTTTAATCAACAATTCTTTAGTCATATTGACTCCTTTTAGAAGAGTTGACACTTCTTCCATGGTATAAGTACCTGGTGGGATATTGTAAGCTAGAACTCTGATTGTCTTTCCTTTTTGATCCTTAATCACACAATCACATTCTGAGATCTTAGGGTTTCCTCTAGATGCACCATCAAAATTTAGTTTTACCCAATTGTCAAGAGGGATCCATGAGACCTTACTCCTATCAATTTTCTCATTCTAATGTTGTAAAAGGTTGCCTTTGAAAGGTAGCATTAAGTATTTCCATTATTTTCACAATTTTTGAGTCCCAATCAGTGAAGATTGAGCCAATTTCTTGTTGTTACAGATGAAGGCATTTACTGCTTCCATGGTTACTGATTCAATTTTGGATATAATTTGGTTTGGACTTGAATATTTCTGTCTACAAATTCTTTTTTTGCATTCCCACCAAATATCCATAACACCATAGGTAGGGTGATTCTCCAAATACTAGGAAAAAGAGAAGAGGTGTACAAAATTGACCAACTTGAAAAGAGGTACCATATATTATTGGGGAGAGGAGCATGCCAATTTCTGCATAGTGGCTTACCAACATTTTTTACTAAAGGAGCCATTTAGAAATAAGTGATACACATCCTCAAATTGCAATCTACATAAAACACGTTTGAATTATTTTGTTATCCCCATTTTGGAGAGTCTTGAAGTCATTAGAATTTTATTTTTAATGGCTAGCTATGAGAAATAATATACCTTAGGAAGAATCATATTATTAGAGAAAATGGGTAGGCTCTCTTTTGTTCAATCATTTCTCCTTGACTTATTAGGGATTTGTAATCTTTCTTAATTGAGTAGATTCTTGACTTTGATGGGGCCCATATAAGTCTATTTGGCTTTGACAAAAGTAGAATCAATCTCGTTGAAATGATTTCTGAAAGTAGGGCTTTTTCTTGAGGATGAAATGCCTCATCTTTGAAATCTTTCCATCTTTTTAGATTTGAAGTAGGTGCTAATAGATCTAAGTAATTCTGAACTTTAACACTGCAGGAAGATGATAAGGTTTGTCTTGCACATTGCAGATCTTGATTGGTTTTTAATAGAGGCTAGCTATTCCAAGATTCTTCCCAGAATAGTGCTTGGGATCCATCATTGATCTCCCAAGTAAGGAAATGGGTGATCCCTTCTCTATACTTATATAAAAAAATTTACATTGTTGATCTTGTAGGAGGGTTTGAAATTGTAAAGATTCTTGTTGGAGACTATGAATCTAGATATTTGGCTTGCATAATTCAACACCATTTAGAAGAAGCTTCATTGTACATGTTCCAAATCATTTTGGCTCCTTGTGCTATATTTTTAGCTTCTAGATTATGTATTCTTGCACCATCAGACCTCTTATCTTTGCATATGGAGTGTCACTTGAGGTGAGAGGAATATTCTTCTTTATATCAATATTTCCTCTCCATAGAAATTTTTAAATAATTTTCTTAATATTGTGGATTATGTTTTTAGGGGCATGAAGGACTAGGCCATATAGTAATTCAGAATGGCTTGGAGGATTGATTTATTCATAAGAAGTTTTCCTGCCAAAGAGAGCCATCTCTCTTTCCATGAAGAGATGCCTATTTGGATGTTGTTGATAATATTTTACCAATAGGTTGTTTTGTTGGCCCCACAAAAAAGGGGTATTCCTAGATATTGGCATGGTAATACTAATAAAACATTGATGAACAGTGAGTACCAAACCAATACTGAGGAGGGGGGGTGAATCAATACAGGTACAAAAAAATTTCATGAACTTGTTTGACTGCAAACAGTGAACTTGACTGCCAAACACTAACATCGGTCATAAACCAAAATACTACTGGTTAAGCACAATGAGACTGTGAAAGATATAAACTAGAAACACTTATCTTACCACACAACCTACACCCTCATTTCCACATTATCCTTGTGCATAGACAAGTAATCTATCAACATAAATATAATAACTTGCTAGATCAACATGATTCACCACTTGACAGAAAATAACAAAGCATCACATGAAAAAGACATCACATATGACACACATATTTTTCACGTGGAAACCCAACTGGGAAAAACCATGGTGGGGATGAATACCCATAATCTATTTTTGAACTCTTTAAAAGTTTGCTTCGTTAGAAGCCTAGTCTGGTTAAAGACTGTTACAATAGGTTTTGTTAGGAACCGATCCTGTTAGGGATCAACCAGTTAAGGGATGGCTAGAATACCTGGTTAAGGGTTAAACCCTATTAAGGGTTACCTTGTTAGAGGATTTTATGAACTCAATGGCTTTGAGTCACCCTGATAAAGGATTTACAATAAGCTAGTTAAAGCTACCCTGTTAAGGGATTTTCCAACTATTGAAGTGATTAGAGATCAATAGGTATTACAATGATCTGGTAATAGCACTCAATGCCAATGCAGATTCGCTTTATTTCCTTTCTTCTGCATACACACTCTGTAGGTATCTACCCTCTTATCTAGTCTGGCAAGAATCATGTATCTTTGCACTTAGATACACACACAACATTTGCCAACAACTTCAACATGAAACACAACATCAACCTTATAGGAAATAGATAGGTCGGTAAGATAAACCCTAAACCCTAAACATTTAGGTTGAGCAATTCAGTCAGTTCAATCCTGACCATTGAACACTTTGCATTTGAATACAACGGTCTTGAACAGATCTCAAGACATTCTCCATCATTCGTTCTTCACCACTTCTTGGAGGTGATAACCCATCACGTGTTCTCCACCGTTTGTAGAGAATTCACACATTCTTGAGGTAGATAGGATCAATCTCCTTCATGCAAGATCCTTCATGTGCATGAGGCTGATGTGGCAACACGATTTGATCTCCATTACAATGCTAACTCATCACACAATACCATCGGTTGAATCACATAGGCTCGAAACACTTCAACTGGAAACCCTGAGACTAAGACTACCAACTGGTAGTCATGCCATATGAACCCTTGATACAAATCATTCCATATACCGGTTCTCATTCTGACATACCGGTTCTGGTTCACAACATCATACCAGTTCTCTTGTTCTCTTTGCGACATACCAGTTCACTTGGACAAGCATACCGCTTCACTTTTTCACATATGCTGGTTCACAACATCATACCGGTTCTCTTTGTCAGTTGCTTAACTTCAATATACCAGTTCACTCAGCATATTGACATCAATGACAACATACAGTATTAACATGCCATCGTGCTCTATACATATGCCAACAAATACAACAAGTTGAAAATCTAATTGTTTTCTGGTTTGATTTTGTAGAGAGCTTGATATATTGGAAAAATAGATCTTTGACTTAGCTACATCGATATTGTACCCTGAGATTAAGATGTATTTTTCCAAAACATTTTTGTTTTGCTTTGTTTCATGAACATATTCCTTGCCAAAGAGAATTGTATCACATGCAAAGAGAGAGTGGGTGGTTGAAATTTTGGTATTTGGATTTTGGATCCCTTTCCATTTTCCTTTGTTGTGAGTAGATTTAATGGATCTCCGAAGAGCCTCAACCATGATAATGAAGAGGGTTGAGGAAAGAGGGTCACCTCGTCTGATACCTTGAGAAGAGCTTAAAAACCCATTGGTTTTCCATTTACCAACACTAAAACTTAGTTCCTGATATACACAAAAGTATTCATTTGCATCATTTAGTAGAAAACCAAATTTTATCAAGACTTGGACCCAAAATTCCCAATCTACCCTATCATATACTTTCGTGATATCAAGTTTGAAAATGAAGGATGGAATGTTTTTTGTGTGGACTGAATAGAGAATTTTATGTGCTACTAGGGCACCATCAGATGTTTCTCTATCTAGAACAAATCCCCCTTGCTCTTCTGAAATGATTTTTAGAATAAGAGGTTGTAGTCTCAAATAAATGGCCTTAGCAATGATCTTATAAATGGTGTTGCATAATAAAATAGACCTAAATTTAGAAAATGAACTTGGATTGTTATTCTTTTTAATAACTGATATATGTGTAACATTGAATTTCTTAGGAAGGGTACTTGAGTTTCTAGATTCCTCTAGTGCTCGAAGAAGATCATGACAAGTAAAATCCTAGCTCTTTTAAAAGAATAGTGCAACAAAGCCATCAAGGTTCAGAGATTTATCTAGCGTAAGGGAGAAAACAACCTATTTGAGCTCTTCCAAAGTGAACAACTTCAACAATGATAAGTTGTCCTCTTTTATTATTAGGGTTGGAATACATTCAAGACTATCATGCTCGATTAAGGACAATTGTGGGTTTTGGTTTTCCTTGGATAGAAGGTTTGAGAAAAAAATAATTGCCTCCTTATCTATTCCTTCCTTGTTAGAAATGATCTTTCTGTAGTTGCCTCCTTGATTGAAAAGATAGAGTTTCTTTGTTTTCTGATTTGTGTGGATGCATGAAAGAATTTTGTATTTTTATCACCTTTTAGCCAGAGTTCTTGAGATTTTTGTCTCTAGTATATTTCTTCTCTTGCAAGGAGTTCTGCCCATTCTTTCTACATGACATTTTTGTTGTTGGAAGCATGATATATATATCCATGCCATTGGAAATAATATGCTAATTTATTTATTCTAAATATTTTTTCACTCTTTCTTTTTCTTTGAATGTGTTTTTGAAAACTTGTTTGCTCTAGAGTGTAGTTTTCCTGTTTACAAATTGGAGTTTATCACATAGTTGGAACTTTTTAGATCCTTGGATGTATGGAACTAAAATGAAGGGGGGGGATGAATTGCTCATGTCTGAACCACATTGACTCAAATTTAAAAGATGAAGTAAATTTATTAACATTCCCACTTTTCTGAATGGACAATGGGATGAAATAATGGGTAAATCCAGAGAATGAAAAAATATTTGAAGAAATGGTCATGTTTTCAAGAAACTTGTTAGGAGACAAGAGCAACCTGTCTAATCTTTCAGCTATTTGTAGAAATTCTTTCCCACAACTAGTCTAGGTAATTCTTCCATTTTTAGGAGTTGGGTCCACTAAAACATTATTATTAATGAAAGTTGCAAAATCCTCCATGACCTTTTGTAAAGGGAGTATACCCCCTTTCTTTTCCCCTTTTGATACCGAAGCATTGAATTCTCCTGCCAAAATTACTTCCTCCTCTTCTAGTTGGTCAAGGATGTCAAATAAAACACCCCAGAGACACTTCTTATCTATTATTGATTATGGTCCATAAACATTTAAAATCAAGAAATTATTGTCAAAATGAGATACCTTAGCTAGAATTTAGTTTCTCTGGATGATGGTTTATTCTATTTGAATTTGAGATGGGTTCCAGAGAATTATAAGGCCTCTAGATGCTCTTTGAGTTGGAGAAAAAACATATTTCCATTTTTTGCAATGGTTAAGGACTGAGTAGTTCAGGTCAGGACCAACTTGATTTCTTGAATAAAAAATATATCCACCCTAGAAGCATCAACTTGACACTTGATGACCTCCCCCTTTTGTTAGGGGCATTGATACCTCTAACGTTCTTCAATTTTTTTTTAAAAAACATCATTCTTATTAACACTTTAATTAAATAAAATTATTTAATTTGAAACAAATTTTAAATTTACCGTATTTGTTGTTGTTGTTGTTGTTGTTTTAAAGACAAAAAATTTAACCTCCACAATTAAAAACGATGTACCAACTATTTAAAATTAAAATCATTTTTTTATAAAACACATCTTATTAAATTATTTATGGCAATAAATATTAGGGGTTGAGAAATGGTATAAAAGGAAATATCGTGTATTCATGATTTTATCTCTTAAGGCGAAGGAACAAGAAAGTAAAAGGAATTTTATATTATTTTGGATTCTATTTATGATTATCTAGGACTACATAATGTCTACATAAAGAGTTGTATGTTCATACCTCATTGAACTTTGTATATAGAAATTGAAATACATTATTCAACTTTGTATATAAAAACCCAAATAAATATCTTTCAAGCATTGTGAATAGGCCCAAAAAGATGATCCTAATAACTTTTAGAAAAAGTAGTGATGATCTATCTTGTGATGCCCTCTCCCAAATAATACTTATGAAGGAATTGAGGAAAGCATGGGATTCTATTATCCACATGCTATGAAAATATGGATGAAAGAAGATAGGAATCAAGTGAAAACCATTTCTTATGATAGAAAGTGAATAATTTGTGGAGGTCATGGTAATTGGAAAGGCCTTGTCCCCATTCAATATGTATTACTAGGTTGATTACATAATCCAATTTATGTTGGAATATTGCATTAATTAGTTAGTAGTTTATAGGCTAGCATAGTTTTAGCTTAAATAAATAAAGTTAGTTTAATATATTTGTTGGGAAGTTACTCGTCATAAGTTAGTTTTGATAGGAAAATAAGTTATAGATTAAATAAAATAAATAAAGTTAGTTTAGTTATGTTCCTATTTGTGGGGTTTAATTGAGTTAATTATAATTGTGAGATATATAAGGTTTAAAATTATATATCTTTGGAACATATTGGAGAAGATATATTATCGATTGATTTCAACACTCTACAATGGAAATTTTATTATGTCATCTTATGGGGCCATACGTGTTATACATTTTTTTTTTGAAAATACACATGCTACTTCTAGTAGATAGAATGTAATAGGATTATATTGGAGGTTGGAAGAAATGGAGCTAGGAAGACATCTATCATCCTGATCTATATTCTCACTCAAGGATGATTCATTGCATGAGAAATATCTTTTCCCATTTGTGTCCCTGTTAACATCCTTTGTGTCTTTGAAGAAAAGAGGGGGCATGGCATCTTGACATTCTTGTGAGTGCATTTAATGTATTCACTTTTGGTTGAATTTTTATACAACAATGGGGGGATTATTTCCATTGCATTGGATGAGGAATTTGACACTCTCATAGGAGATGTGGAATCTTGGAATAGATTTTTTCTCTCATGTACAACGCTTTCAAGTAGAGAATTGACACATTTGAAGGAGATGTGGACTTTCAAAGGAAAGTTGCTCTGTCAACATGCAAGATGTTTGCAAGTTCTATAACTTTAGGATATCTACTAATGGAGTTGGTCTAATATTTCCTAGGTGATTGAGGAGGATTGAGGAGGATAGGTGAAAACACTTCATCACAACCATTAGAGGGATTGTTATGATCAATTCTTGGAATGTTCCACCCTTTATTCAAATTATTGTAAGAAGGGAGGAATGTTGGAATATTACATTACTTAGTTAGTATTTTAATTGGTTACTATAATTTTAAATTAAATGAATAAATTTCATTTAACATATTAGTTTGGAAGTTACTTTCAATGAGTTAGATTTGCTAAAAAATAAGGCTTTTAAAAGCCTTTGAACTTATTGTAATATCATTTGAGCAATACATAAATTTATATCTTTAGTATTATTATACAAATATGGTTTATTTTTTCTAGTAAGTTATATTGATCTATTATTTTCAATTTAAAGTAACATGTCAACCATATTATGGGATAAAATCAATCAAGAAAGGCAAATTTATTCAATTTTTTCTTTACAACAATGAGTTTTGTTGGTTCACGAGAGACATAAATGTAGAAGTCAATATTAATATACCCATTCTAGAGAAGCTAACAATCCATGAGTATTCAAGTTATTTTAAAATAATAATTACGTGAAATAAACATAAAAAATCCTCCAACTTAAAGATTAATCTAACAAATAGCAAAGACTAAGCAAGTATCAAATGATGTGTGCATGCTTCTTAAAGTAAAACTATTTGAATTCATCTTGGCTACTCATCAAACTTTAACTATTCTAAAATAGATAGGTGCCACATAGCTTGGCCTTTCTCACCAATATTTTAAATAAAGATGTAAATCTTCATATATACAATATAATGAGCACTTGTTATTGAGAAACTATGAAAAATGTTTAACATATATTAATATAATTGTGTAATATGATCTTTCTCCTAAAGTTGATCAATAATCAACACAATTTTGCAACGTGTAATGTTATCCAAATAGATATAAATAATAATGGATATCATACATGTGATAATTTATAAGGACTTTGAAGGAAATATCCAACATTATGAATTGAATAACATACATAAAACAATCATATTATCATCAAAAAATATACAAAGATATCAATATATTTGATCATAAAGGGTTTCTAATACTTATATGAATCTTGAGCACCTGGAAAGGTTAGTCTCACTTTAAGAATGCTCCAATGGTCTTGACCTTCATAGTGATGCTACAACTAGGAGGAATAAAGCATACTACGTTTCTCTACACAAGTGTTGGTTCCATAGGAAAAATGCTCAAAACAATTGCAATACCCAATCCATGGCCATGATAGTCTTGAGTGCACATTGTATCCAGTATTGGACACACATTGGGTGCTCCCTTCTCCAAGTGTCCATAACTCACCAAGCCACCTTCTTCTTCTTTCTTGAGGGACCTCCATGTCCCCTTCTCAAGTCTCACATAAATGATTTATGTAACACATTAAGGGTGATTTCTAAATCATCACACCCTTTCACAAGAGTTGCCTTTTAAATAATTATTTAATAAATAACTATTCCTCTCCCTTTTAAAGGGTTTTTATAAATATTCTTTATTAAAATTTTATTTAACCAAAGGATCATAATATCCTTTATTTTTATCCCCCTTTTAATTCTAAAGGATTGTTTAATAAATTTATCTTCTCTTGGGTAAATTTAAGTCACATTTAACATAATGGATTAGGTAGAGGAAAGGAACAACCTAAACCATATATCAAGTGAGGGATGAGAATAAAATCATGACACATATATGATGGTATGAAGAAGGAATAAGTATCCAGTAGATTACTAAGAGGGGGAGGTGAATCAGTAAACTAAAAAATTGATACAAACTTTCCCAAACTCAATTTCAATCTCTCAAAGTAAACTTATCAATGAAATACCACTTGTCAAGATAAAAACTCATAAGATAAACTAATTGACTATTACAACAATTTAATAGTAAATAACATCAAACTTATAAACATCCAAATGCTTTATCATATGTCAGCAAACTTCATTTCTCAATACTTCTGGTTATCATGACTTATAAAAAATAGTTAAGTAGTTAATCAAATGAACCATAAGATCATAACCACAAAAACATTCACCACTTGACACAAATATTTTTGATGTGGAAACCCAAATGGGAAAAAACACAACAAGATGAGACTCACAAGATAACTATTTGAACCCTTCTGAAGTTCACCCTATTAGGAGCCAAGCCTGTTAAAGCTTTACAAAAGTCCTGTTAAGAATTGATTCTGTTAAGAACCACCCGGTTAAGGGATTGACTACAAATGCCTTGTTATAAGAAATACCCTATAAGGAGTAACCTTAGTAGAGGATTTGAAAACCCAAACTAATGGATCACCTTGTTAGACGATTTAGATAGCACCAAGCTTGTTAGAGCTTACCCGATTAAGGGATTTCAATTCTGTTGTAATTGTTAGAAAACAACAAGAGTTTGTTGATCTATCTAAATAGCACTACACTTGCTTGATCAGATCCTTTTTATGCTCCTATCTGCCTTTACTCAAACTATAGATATATCATCCAGTTCGGCAAGCACACACTCAACTAATCTTTTGCCAACACTTAAACTAAACAACTTCATCGACCTTATAAAATTAGGTCGGTAACACAACAAAAATCTAATTCTCATAGAGATTACAAACAAATTGGTTCAAGTATGACTGTTAGATCACATAGCAATCTCTGCACATGAATCAAGAAAACCTTGACCGCTCCTTGATCACCGCTTCATCGATCTCAGTAACTCATCACGCGCTTTGCATTATATGCAATACACTTTGCTCATTCCTTAGACAAAAATCATTACAACAACACGCCAAAAAACACTTGAAATTGTCTTCATACAATAATCATACGTGTCACCATCATTAGCGCTCATCATTAGATCATAAACCAACATAACCAATTCAACAACCTTAATCGGTTAGGGTTTAACAAAAACAATAGGTAGGGTTTACCGGTTACATCAATAGATAGGGTTTAACCTTTTTATCGGTTACCGGTTCAACTCACAAACTTACATATTGGTCTACAATTTCCTTCACTTAGCTCATCCTACTAGTTACAAGACAATATCAACATCAACAATATCATTAATAGCATTACTGATTAATTGACATCAACGATAACATAACATATCATTAATGCAATCTTCATGCAAATGCCAACAATCTATCTTTTTTTCATGCACATTTTTCTCTATTTATATCTATTTATAAAATAAAGTGCCTCAATTATTTTCAACATGGGAACTATAATCCTTAATCTTATTCATGCACATATGTAACCTAACTACAAGAATCTAATTGAGTGAGTGTAATAATTTATCACTACAAGTTCCCTTCATTTCCTAGAACCTTATCCTTAAGGATACTCTCTCTTTGAATTGAGAGAGTGTCAATACTTCCTATACACTTACACAATTAGTCATAATTACAATCATTTCTATTTATACTTCAAAAGCTTATTAACATAATCAATTTTTCTTACCTAATTATTTTATATTAAGCAATTACTATAATAATTCAATAATTGAACTAAGAAAATTAAATGAGATGTGATATTAAAACCATAGACTTGTGCTAAATGATAATTTTTAAAAAAAATTCAGAGTACCAAAAAGATCAAACTTAATCAATTATCATTCTACCTTATTTTTCCCTTTTTACCTAAATCTCTATTATTATTAGTTTTAAAATAATTTAGGAATATGTCAAGACCTGACCTAAAAAATCTAAGATAATGGAAAAATAATGAGCTAATAATTTACTTCTAAACATTTATAATTCACCACATATATCAAAATGTGCCCAAAAATAACTTTTTGATTTGTGAATTGTGGCTTCCTGCTCTGCAAGTTTTCAAATTTCAAACCCCTGTCTTTCATGGTGGACTCTGCTGGTGGGGATCTTCCCCCACTGCCTACGGACCCCATTTTGGACTCTGCGATGCTAACACTATCTGTCACATCCTCTCTTGGTCCCACAATGGATCCTCCTTCTAGTCTGGCTGTGATTTAGCTTGATGGTTCTACTTCAGAGAGCTCTCTAGTTCGTGGTTTCTGATCCTATACTCGACGTGCCAGTTGTTCATGATAAACAAAATATCACAAAACCTCCTACTATTAACACAAATTTCAAAGGCTCGAAAAATGTGTTGGTCAAAAACACTGATACTATGGACCCCAACATCATCCCCATCTACTCGCAAATTGAGGAGGAAACGTCTTTAGAGGTCCCTGATGTTGTTCTTGACTGCATTTTGCAAAACATGGCTAATACTCTAGTGGGAAAATTATTCTGCCTGCACCCCATGGTGGAGATGGTTAGAAAATGGGTCAAGGACAAATGGAAACTGAAAGGGAGTGTTTCTATTAGCACCATGCCTAGAGCCCTCTTCCTCTTCAAATTCACTGCTGAGGAGGATGTCACTCTTGTCCTTTTTGGATGCTAGTCCTATGGTTGAAACAATCTTTCTCTTTGTTGTTGGAAGGCTAGTTTTGACCCAGCGGCTGACTTGCAGAAAACTGCTCCGGTTTGGGTTTGGCTCCTGGTGCTCCCCCTTGAATACTGGGATGAGTCCATCTTTAAATGGATTGGGAATTTCTTTGGTCATTTTGTTGGTATTGATGAGATTACCAGAACCAAATCATGCCCAGTCTATCCTCATTTCTGTGTTCAAACTATTGTGAGCATGAATCTCCCCAACTTTATAACTCTTAAATCCATGCTTGGTAGCTAGACTCAAGCCCTTGTTTATGAAAATTCTACCCTTTTCTACCAAAAATGCCGCAAAACTGGGCATATTATTTCTCAATGTAAAGCTCTGACTCCCTTGCCTCTTAAGCTTAAGGGCCAACCTTGGTTAAAAGCCTTGTGCCAAATGTTCCTACTATTCATCAAGGCCCAATTGTGGGGCATGTTGTGGCTCTTACTCTTGGCTCAGACCTTCCTTCCCCTGTAGTGGAGGACCCAATTATGGAAGAATACCCCTTTGCTAAGAGTATTATCAACCTTCTCAAATCTCCTACAAATTATGTGGATGAGGCCTCTAAATCGTCCCTAAAGGAACAGTGCATCTCCTCGATGGCCAACTCGGTTTCACCAGTTGATCAATTGGAAGATGACGAGATTGCGAGGGAACCCATTCTTGCCCTGGAGATGGCTCGCTTCCCGATGGTGTTATCTCATCCCACTTCGAACCAGGGTATCCCCTCCCCTGGTGCTCTTGGTGCATCATCTAGTGGTTGCATAACTCCTATTAATGAGGGCTAGATTACTCAAAGATGCAAAACCAGGAACGCAAAGCTTAATGTGGGGACAAACCTTAAAGTAGGCCAGCCATCGCAGAGACTATCGAGACAAAAGGAAGCATCAAGGGATATTGCCAATGGCAGGCAATGGACCTTGGAGATATCCATAAAAGGTAACAAATGAAGGTCGTCTCATAGAACATGAGGGGCCTCAACAATGCCCAAAAGCAATATGCTCTTAAGAAGAGTATTTTTGAAAATAAACTAATGGTCCTTCTCCTCCAAGAAGTTAAGATGTCTATGTCTTCCTTTTCCCTTGTTGCTGGGAAAATTTGGCCTGGTGCTAAGTTTGTTATTAGTGATGCTACTGGAGCCTTTGGTGGCTTGATTACCATGTGGGACCCCTCCCATTTTTCTAGTAGTCTTCTCTCCTCCTTGGCCAACCTTTTGGTCTTTGAACTCTCTTCCTCGATGGACTCTTGCCTTCTCATTAATGTTTATGCCCCCAATGTCAGGTCGGGTAGATTGAATCTCTGGAATGACATAACTAATCTAATATAAAATAATGCATTGGTTGATTGCGCATGATTTCAACTCTCCTCTGATCCCCTCTAAGAAGTTGGGGGGCCTCCCAGAGTACTTTGACAATATGACTAATCTTGCCGACTTCATTGGAAGGAATGGGTTAATATATGTGGAACTAGCGGGGCAAAAATTTTCTTAGTCCAATCTTAGGAAGGGAAAGGATCTTATTTAGGTTTGACTTGATAGATTTCTCATCTTAGGCAATTGGGGAATTCGTCCCTCCTTGAAGCTCATTGCCCTCCCCAAAATGGCCTCTGACCACAACCCCCTGCTCCTTTGGAATACCACAAATGTTGTAAGAAAAAATCATCCTTTCAGGTATGAAATTATGTGGAACTCTCATCCAGAGTTCAAGGATTGCATTAAAAGATGGTTGAGCACCTGCATCCTTGGCACGACTATGTTCTGGATTGCCTAGAAGCTTGATTTGGTCAAAAGAAATGTCTTGGGTTGGAAGAAATATACCTGTGGGGATGTCTTCAGGCAAAAAAGGATCTCAATAGTAAACTGATTGCTATCCAAGAGTGCATTGATCAAGGTGACACCCTTGAAGCTACCCATATGGAGGAGGTTTCTCTCCATAGAAAATGGAAGGAAAACTCCCACAAAGAAGAACTCTACTGGAAATAGAAATCTCGGATTCAATGGCTCAAAGAGGGTGACAAGAATATAACTTTCTTTCATAGATCTACTATTATCCATAGGTGTAGAAACCACATCTCCTCCCTCTTGGATGATAACAATCAAGAGGTCAATGATGAGGATAGTTTGAGCAGATTGACTACTAACTATTTTGCCACTTTGTTTAGGGAAGAAGGTGACTCTAGGGCCCTTGCTAGGGAGGATCTTCTCAACTACCTCCCGCCACCCCTCTCGATGGAAGATAACAACCTCATTTTGACCCTAGTTTCTGAGGAGGAAGTCAAGTTCACTATTTTTTCTATGTGCTCCTTCAAAGCCTCAGGTCCTGATGGTTTCCCCCTGGCTTTTTTCCAAGATTTCTGGGATGTGGTGGGCCTTGATGTTTTTGTAGCCACTAGGGATTTTTTCAAATTTGGAAGGCTTCTCAACAAGCTCAATTACACCTTCATTGCCCTTGTCCCTAAAATTCAGGAGGTGTCCAGTCTCAAGGACTTCCGCCCTATCAGTCTCTGCAACACTATTTATAAAATCTTCAGCAAAGTTCTTGTTAATAGGCTCAAACCTTTCCTGGATTCTCTAATTATCCCTTCCTAGAAAGGTTTTGTCATGGGTAGATAGATTCTTGATGCTGTCATCTCTACTCATGAGATTATTCACTCCATGGACAAGTGTCATTAGCTGGGGATGGTGCTCAATCTTGACATCTCCAAGGCTTATGATAGAGTCTACTAGAACTTCCTTTTCAAGGTTCTCAAAACTATGAGTTTTGGAGATAAATTCATCAAACTTATTGGGGAATGCATATCTATGGTCATCTACTTTGTTCTTCTCAACGGGAGCCCCCTGGAGAAGTTCAGGGCCTCCAGAGGTATGCAACAAGGGGATCCTCTCTCCCCTTACCTTTTCATCATCCTTGCTGAAGTGTTGGATTCTAATTTGAACTCCATGGTTTGTAGGGGAACTCTCCTGGGCATCAAACCTACCTCTATGGCTCCTCCTAATGTTATGCAGTAGTTCATCGACAACAATATTCTTTTTGGTATCTCCTCTGTATGAGAAGCTAAGGCTTGGAAATCCTTTCTCAACTCCTATGCTCTGGCCTCTGGCCAACACATTAACTATGAGAATAGTTGCATTTACTTCTTTCAAACTCATGTCCAGCTCCAAGATAAAGTCTGCAGAATCCTTGGTTGTCAAAGGGCCTCCCTCCCTAGCACCTACCTTGGTCTCCCTTTGACTATCAAAGATGTCTCCAATTCCTTCTGGATCTCTTTCCTCAAAAGAGTGTAGAAGAAGATGGCTGGTTGGAAAGGTAGATTCCTCAGTAGTGCTGGGAAATTGCAATTGCTCTCCTCCTCCCTCTAGGGGATCCCTGTGTACTTCCTCTCCCTTTTTAAGATTTCTGCGGCTATGGCTGCTAAGCTGGAGGATATCCAAAATAATTTCCTTTGGATGAGAATGGAAGAAAAGAAGAGGCTCACCTTGGTGGGCTGGGACAAAGTTTGTCTTCTGAAGGCCATGGGTGGGTTGGGAACCCGCAAGATCTCCAGGTTCAATAAGGCCCTTATGACCAAAATTGCCTAGAAACTTTTGAATAAGGATGCGGATTGGAGTAGGATCATCAGGGCCAAATACCTAGGTAATGGGGACTTTTCTTCTGTTCTAAAAGAGGAGGGCCTTCCTAGGGGTTCCAAAATTTGGAACAACATTTTGAGCTGCAGGGACCCTTTATCCCATGGTACGAGGTGGCTTATTGGAAATAGAAGGAATATTCTCTTCTAGGAGGACTATTGGTTGCGAGAGAAACCCCTTGCTTCTTCCCCCTCCCTTAGAAGGCTCTAGGATGCTGCCAAAAGCTTCTTTGGAGAAAGGGTCAGTGATTATTTCAGCAACTGCACTTGGAGGGCTTTGGAGGATTGCTGTATTATTCATCCCTTCCTCCTCCCTGCTGCTAGAGAGCTCCAGAAGCTTTTGGCTGGTACATTCCTCCCCCTTTTTCCTAGGGAAGATAGATTCATTTGGAAGTGGGACCCTTCTGGAGACTTCTCTGTCAGAACTGCCTACACTAGCTTGCTAAGAGAACTTGATTGCTCATTCCCAAGGTTAATTTATTTTGGTGGACTGCTCTCCTAAACAAAATTTTGACCCAAGACAATTTGTTCAAGTGGGGATTCCAATTCCCTAATAGATGCATCCTCTGCAAAAATGATGAGGAAAGTCCTTCTCATCTCTTCCTCCACTGTACCTTTACTCGGGAGCTCTGGGGGATGGTCTACAACAAGCTCAATATCTATTGGATTATGAATGATAATTTGTTATGTTTTTCCCAGGAGTTTCCGGGCCTCTCTTCCAACCCCCTTATCCAACAACTATGGAAGCAGACCCCCCCTCATGTGAGCTGGAGTATCTAAAAGGAAAGGAATATCTAGATATTCAAAGACAAAGAGGCCTTTGTGGAAACTATTTTTGCTCGATTTCTTAAGTTTATTCTTGAAAATGTTTCTGTTTCTAAAACCAAGCAAGCATCCAAGCCCCCCTCTACCTAGGACTGGGAAATTTCTAGATGTTGGAACATCCCCCCCTCATTCTCTCTTGTTGACTTCTCTAAGAGACTCCTAAGGAAAATCATGGTCTGGTCCCCTCCGGCTATACATTTCAAACTCAATTTTGATGGGGTTGCCAGGGGGTTCTGGCTGCTGGTGGAGGGGTTATCAGATCCAATTTGGGGGCCCTTGTTGCTTTTTATGTGGGTAACCTGAATGGGCATTAAAAAGATGAGGTTAAAGCTATGGCCTTAGCCTGGGGAATTCGTCTCACCCTTACCATGGGAATCATGATTATGGACATTGAGGGTGACTCAAAGCTCATCATTGATGTTCTCAAAGGGCAGAATAGGCTTAATTAGACCATTGAGGGAACCATCAGGGACACCTTGAGGCTCATCTCTAGGATTGATTCATTTAAAATTATGCATGTCTTCAGGGAAGGAAACAAAGTGGCGGATGCCCTAGTGGCCATTGGCCTAAATCTCTCCGACTTGAGATGTTGGAGGAGCCATAATTCCCTCCTGGACCATGTTAACTTCCTTCTTCAAGAAGAAAAATCCAAAATTCTTACTAATGATCGAGTTGCTGCCAAGTGTTTTCCTTACTCTCCTCTCTTCCCTCGAGGTCATCTGGAGGTGTTGGTTTCATAATTCAAATCATGAGAATAATCCCTTTGATCTTTGTCGATGTGGTGGTGACTCATTCGGCTAGGCTGGCAGTGATGGACATGTTCCTTTGTTGGCAATTCCTTTGGGCTTACAACGTCATGATGAGGTACGATTGGATTGGTAACATGTTGGTTGCCACCAGTATTTGGTGGCTCTTCATGTCTCATAACTAGGAAATCATTTGTAAAAGTGATTTCAATTTTTCCCGTGCACCCAACTTCATGTCTCATTTATTGATGTTGGGCTCGTACACTTCCCATTATCTTTTCTTGGCTTGCTTCTTGAAGGGTCTCTGCAACTTTCTCTGTGAATTTTTTTTCATGACTAAAGAAGCTCTATTGGAAGAGGATATGGGGGTGATCGAGTTAGATATGAATCAGATAATCCAAATGATTTAAAAAATGACCCCCTAGTCTGGAATTTTTGCGTTGAAGGAGGGCTTGTCAATTTTTTGGAATGTCTATAAGGCCACGATGAGAAGCTCTTGGTTTCTTTTTCCTCCTCCTCGTCTAGGAGGCATCTTGGTAAGTGAAATTTCCTTTGATGTCTCTAAGGAGACTATTGCCTAGGCTATGAAGTTGGCCCTTGACAGTCAACGTTGGAAGCGCACCAGCCATGTTGCCAACAATGAAGGTTTGCAATGCTTCTTCCGCAACCACGAGGAACCTACCAAACTCTAGGGTGGGTTTTCTCGGGAGGAGCTCAAACACCTATGGAACATGATCTGTCTTATGATCATGAAGTACTTCACTCTTGAGGGAAAGCACAAGGTATTCTACTACTATCATTTGCCCCTTCTAAATCATTTCCGCAATAATGATTTACTCTGTCTGCCCTTTTATTTACTACATTCCATTGAAAGCTCTATTGAAGAAACCATGGATCCCAAGCATGGGGATAAGATTCCCTATCTCCTTCACTAGGGCCTCATTTATAGGCTATATAAATTCCATGAGGCCCTTTGCCCCTGGAACCTCTCGCTCTCTCAAGCCCCCATGCCTACTCCTCAGTAGCTTGCCGCCCTATCTATGGCGTTCCCCAAATTTTTCCACTATCCACATGAAGGATTTTCTACGACTGCCATGTCTCTGCTTGATTATGCCTCTGTTGTTTCCTTATCTATGGTCTCCCCCAGTTTGATTTTTTCTGCCTCTCCCAACACTTCCCATTCGTTGTCCAAGGGCAAAGGCAAAATCCATGTTAAATGCAAATGTATTGTCTTTGATGACAATTCATCCTCTGAGGATGTTGAGAATGACAATCCTTCCCTTGATTCTGAGGTTAAAAGGAGATTCTCCATATTGGCTTCCAAAAGCCGTAAAAAGAAGACCCCTATGATCAAAAATATTGACTTAAAGGAGGACCCCATTGGGGACAAGGAGGGAGAGGACCCTAATTCCACTATGGGGCCCTCTGATGGGGATGCTATGGATGTGGATATGAATAGGGACCCCATGGTTCTGACCACTGTTGGTTCTGCTGACACGAACAATTCTGAGATGCAAACCCAGAACTCTATTGATGTTAAGGATATGGCCCCTATGAACATGGGCACTGAGGGTGTCATGGGTGAGGAAAATTCTGATAACAAAGCCCTGGACTCTAGTAACTTGGATCCATATTTAAAGATGGTGGAGTAGGTGATGAAATCTCTCCCCCTAATGGGCTTGGGTAATAATATTGATTGTCCCCCTACTGAAGATGTGGCCAAGGAGATGGATAAGACTATAGATGACATGGTTGCTGTGAACCCCCAGGGTGTCCCTACTTTGGAGCAAATTGAAAAGTTGCATACAGACATGTTGGCCATCATGCAGAGGATTGAGAACCTAGGCTCTATGCTTGAATTGCAGGCTATCATTGATGATGCCAATCGGCTCAAGAGCAAGATGGAGGCTTGGGTACCCAAATTGTGGGCCTTAACAAATTTCATATGTAGGTTTTACATAGCTCGACACTCACCCTCTCTCCACTGAGGGAACATACTACAGACACGGAGGAGGATAAGCAGGAGGCTAGGAACCTATACAAGTTCCTGTCCAATGAATGGAACAGTGCCATTGGGTATGTGCACAAAGATGGTGGTTAGAAAAGTGGACACCACCCCAAAAAACCATGGAAAAAAAGCAGCGTGTACGCAGTTTTGAAATTTAAAATTCTTGCATACATGCTTAGGTTTGTTCTTCCTGAGCCTAGAGAGGATAGCGCGTACACGCTGCTTTTAGGAAAATGAGTGCATACGCACTACTCATAGGAAAATGAGCGCGTAAGCGCTATTAATCTAAATATAACCATGTATGCAGTGCTTGGTAAAAAAAGTTTTAAAAAAAAACTAGGTCTCATTTACCCATGAATAGCGCGTTGTTTACTTCATTTTTACCCATTTCTTCTCCTAAACCATGAACGAGGTGCTATATTTGTCCTCCAAGCTATGGATCTAGGTTAGTTTTTGTTTATTTTTGTCTTTCTTTCCCGTTTGTTCAATTTGTTTTACATTTTGAATCTAATTTCATTAATTTTGATTAGGTTTTTTCATTTTTTGTTTCAAAAACTAGATTTTTCTAATCCAAAACAAGAACAACTAAATGCACCTCCTGAAAACCCACAAGAACAACCAAATGCAACAACCCCCAATTCCTCCTTTTGACCGCACACCCGAAACACAGGAGCAATTAATTAATCAGTTAGGAAAAAATACATCTAAAATCAATAGACTAATTGTTAAATTGAAAACTTTTGAACTTGAGCATCATCATTCCCTCACCACTAGCCTAGAAACATTAGCTAGTGGTGCCATAGCTGTTTCCACATAAATTACCAAATGGGGAAGCTTTAGGGATAGGTGTCGTCAATTCTATGTCGATGGGCTATCATACGATGGAATAAAAAACAAAAATATTAGCAAACAACAAATATGTGCCCTTTTTGTTGATCCCAAAATTGGTCAGTCAGTACCTCCTAATGCAAAGAGGTTTCCCATACATTGGTGTACCAATGTGCAGATGAAGAATCATTTTTGGTAGAGGTGGTGGATGGTTTTTGATGATCCACCTTGTAATAATTATGAGGTGCCATTATATTTTTTGAGAAAAGTTTATTGTGATTTTGTGCTCAATGTGCACCCAAACTATTTTGACATGAGAGAATTCCATGGTAGATGTGGTGGCTCTGCCCAAGATAGACCTGGAGCCCATAGGCGATTACCCGCGGAGAGTCGCCACTCCCTGGCACCCAAACCCAAGATGCATCAGGCTGTCCCAGTAGAGCTGAAAGAGTCTATGGAGCTACAAACTCTTCAAGTAGCCACATCATTGACTGGTGCCATCATCCAGCATGGGACATCATTAGCACACCCTATTGTATTGGATGATGAGCCATTAGGTGGCGACAAAGAGCCCATCCAGCATATGTGTGTTAGTTGCTCGAGGATATGCTCAGGGGTAGATGATGCAGCCGGTGCAAATGGATCCTCATCTCATTTGTGCATGATTTGCGGGAGTAGATGTCAGGCCCACACGGTTGAGGATTTCACGTTGACAGATGAGTTGATGGTCATGGTGTTTGCCCATGAACCACAAACACAGATGTGTTGATTTGAATTCATAGCATTTTATTTATCAGTCACTTAAAATTTGTAATTACACAAATGAATTTTGATTTATACATCAATTTAAATTGAGACAAATAATATGCATTTCAGGATGCAACAACAGTATCCCATACTCCTCCCCCAGTTACTATAGCTGCAACTTCGATGCCTGAGGTATAAATTTTGTAACATGTTAAAATAGAATAGTACACTTTGAATTCAAAAAAATACAATATGTACTAACTATCTTTAATGCTTGGTCCAATTTCTGGTTTGTAGGTGTTGACAGGGGATGAAATGTCCAAGATTGATGACATCATGCTCTCAGTGATCAATTTTGGCCTACAAGGCTATATGGTATCATATTTTGTACAACCCTTTTTATGTGTTGTTTTGATGGAATATGCAAGTCATTTCATTTTAGATTTTTAAAATTATGTTTAATTTATTATTTGTACTAATATCTCATGGTAATTTTTGTTTTTTTAGGGTACCCTCTCAACATCTAGGGCTCGTCCTAAGAAAAAGGATTCCTCGAAGACACCAAAACGTAGGAAGAAGGTAACTGGACACATTTTTAGTTGTACAATTGTTTGAAAATGTTGAAATCAAGTATTAGTTGGGGTTTGTAGATTGATTAGTGTTTTTTGTCTATTTTACTTGTACAATGGCCATTGAACTATGTGGATGTGTTGAATGCACCTGATTCGCCCATGGGTCAAGAGAGGGAGGAGGTATGTATCTCTACTTTATTTTCTTCATTTCATGATTATATGCATGCATACATGTGAACTTGTGATATAAATTATAATCTTATAATTTTTTCATACAAGAAATATCCATACCTATTTCATCAATGGCAAACCCTCCTCCTTGCACTAGAGAAGCATCTTAGGATCTGGTACAGTTTTGTTTGATATGTAAAATTAATTGTTTTTAACCTTCAATACTTATCATTATATTAATTATATTTAATCTTTGAATATTTTTTGTATAGGTAATAGCGACAGTTTCTACATCAATGGTGAGACATCCTCAATCCATTGGAGAAGCATCTCAGGCACAGGTACGTCATTGTTCTGTATATTATAGCTTTTAAGTGTTTTTGATATATTTATGTTAGTACATTGTATTAATTGTACATTTAATCTACAATAGACCCCTTCGCGGTATGGCCATAATGTGGATCCATTTAAGTATGTCTTCAAGAAAACTCCTAAGAGTGACAAGGAGAGGAGAGCAAAGATATTAGCTCCTAAATTAGCTGATGAGGTAATCTACATTTCAATTGCAAAGGAATTAAAGTTAAATGCATAGTTATGTTGTTAATTGTGAACTATTTTCTACAAAATATTTTTAACTTGACTTTTGAATTGTGGTTTTGCAGTCATCTACAAAGCTGCGTACTGCATCGAAGAGGCTTGATTTTGATGATCCACCACAAGTTTAGGATCATATAGTGTCAGTTTTGGTCATAGAATGACCAATACATGTAGATATATTCTACATTTTTATTGTATATTGATTTGGACATGGCATATGCCACATTTTTGTAATACTTGTATTGACTCGATAGACATGCCTTTTTATATATATATAAATATCGATATTTGATTCAATAAATGTGTATTGAGTTCATTATTTTGTATTTGTTGTATTTTGTGGTTGTCCTTTTATAAATTTAAATGAATATTTGCATATGTAATCAATAATATGAATATAAACAACAAAAATATATGATATAAAACATTGCAATCGTGGAATATGATTTGATTAAATTTCTAAAATGTTGAATTAACCCTACAAAACTCCTTGTATTCAGTTCATTATTGTGTATTCGTTGTATTTGGTGGCTGCCCTTTTATAAATTTAAATGAATATTTGCATATGTAATCAACAATATGAATATAAACAACAAAAATCGACAATATGAATATAAACAACAATATGTGTTTGGTGCGAGAGCACCCTCACGCTCACAATGGTCAAATTTTGTTCATCATGTACACAAACTAACATCATCAGCATGTTCGGGTGGGTAGGTTTATGCTAGGAATGCCCCTGTCATGCATCCCAAAGCGTCGGAATGTCGATAGTCATACCATACCATTGCGATCTCTCAATTGCCTTGAGTCCAAAAAATTGTCAAAACTTGACGGACTGTTTCTTCAAATCTAGGACACATATGGTCAATCCATTTGAGCTCATGGGGTCATGTGAGGATCCTCTACAATGGCCTATCTCAGTTTTTGATGACTCGAAGCCATTTTCAATTGGTAGCATTTTTTTGCCTGCTGCAAAAACCATCAGTTGCATGCAATGCAAAGTTGCCAGATTGGCTAGAATTGATTTGGCTCGTCTTGTGCACAAACTGACATCACGAGCGCATCCAGGTGGGTAGGTTTACACTAGGCATGCCCCTATCATGCATCCCAAAGCACTAAAACATTGAGAGTCATACCGTACCGATGCGATCTCTCAAGTGCCCTGAGTCTAAAAAATTGTCAAATTTTGATAGATTGTTTCTTCCAATCCAAGACACATATGGTCGATCTGTTTGAACCCATGGGGTTGCATGAGGCTCCTCTACAATGGCCTCTCTCTATTTTTGATGAGTCAAGCCATTTTTGATTGGTAACATTTTTTCCTCTGCTGCAAAAACCGTCAGTTGCATGCAATGCAAAGTTGCCAGATTGGCTAGAATTGACTCGGTTCATCATGTGCACAAACTGACATCATGAGTGTGTTTGGGTGGGAAGGTTTATGCTAGCCATGCCCCTATCATGCATTCCAAAGCACCGAAACGTCAAGAGTCAGACCGTACCAGTGCAATCTCTCAAGTGCCCTGAGTCCAAAAATTTTTCAAATTTTGACAAACTATTTCTTCCAATCCAGAACACATATGGTCAATCCATTTGAACTCGTGGGGTCACATGAGGCTCCTCTACAATGTCATGTCTCAGTTTTTTATGAATCGGAGCCATTTTCTATTGGTAGCATTTTTTCGCCTGCTGCAAAAACTGTTAGTTGCATGCAATGCAAAGTTGCCAGATTGGCTAGAATTGATTCGGTTCGTCATGTGCACAAATCGACATCACGAGTGTGTCTAGGTGGGTAGATTTATGCTAGGCATACCCCTTTCATGCATCCCAAAGTACTGAAACATCGAGAGTCATACTGTACCGGTGCGATCTCTCAAGTGCCCTGATTCCAAAAATTGTCAAATTTTGACGGACTGTTTCTTCCAACCTAAGACACGTATGGTCAAACTGTTTGAACCCATGGGGTTGTGTTAGGCTCCTCTGCAATGGCCTATCTCAGTTTTTGATGACTTAGAGCCATTTTCAATTGGTAGCATTTTTTCGCCTACTACAAAAACTGTCAGTTGCATGCAATGCAAAGTTGCCAAATTGGCTAGAATTGATTCGGTTCGTCGTGTACACAAACTGACGTAATGAGAGCATTTGGGTGGGCAGGTTTACACTAGGCATTCCCCTTTCGTACATCCCAAAGCACCAAAACATCGAGAGTCATACCGTACCGGTGCAATCTCTTAAGTGCCCTGAGTCCAATAAATTATCAAATTTTGACGGATTGTTTCTTCCAATCTAGGACACATAAGGTTAATCTATTTGAACCCGTGGGGTTGCGTGAGGCTCCTCTACAATAGCCTATCTCGATTTTTTATGAGTCGGAGCCATTTTTGATTGGTAGCATTTTTTCGCCTACTGCAAAAACTGTCAGTTGCATGCAATGCAAAGTTGCCAGATTGGCTAGAATTGATTTGGTTCATCATGTGCACAAACCGATGTCACAAGCGCATCTGAGTGGGAAAGTTTACGCTAGGCATACTCCTGTCGTGCATCCCAAAGCACTGAAATGTCGAGAGTCATACCGTACCGGTGCGATCTCTCAAGTGCCCTGAGTCCAAAAAATTGTCAAATTTTGACATATTGTTTCTTCCAATCCAGGACACATATGGTTGATCCGTTTGAACCCATGGGGTCGCGTGAGGCTCCTCTATAATGGTCTGTCTCATTTTTTGATGACTTAGAGCTATTTTTGATTGGTAGCATTTTTCGCCTGCTACAAAAACCGTCAGTTGCATACAATGCAAAGTTGCTAGATTGGCTAGAATTGATTTGGTTCATTGTGTGTACAAACCGACATCATGAGTGCGTCTAGGTGGGTAGGTTTACGCTAGGAATGCCCCTATCATACATCCCAAAGCACCAAAACGTCGAGAGTCATACCCTACCAACGCAATGTAGAAGTTGCTTGACAACTTTTTTGACAATTTTTTTTTACAACAATCACAATTTTTGCTCAAATTGTATCTAGTCTCAATCTATGACCCCTATGACCCCTATGACCTGATAATGACTCAAATAATTCTCCATGATTATACAAGAATCAAGAATGCTCATGATTGACCAGGGACACATCACATATACTCAAAACATAGTCACAAAACATTGACACATAAAATAGTCACAAAACATTGTCACATATTATTCAAAAAATTGCCTCTAAATATGGTCAAATCAACTCTTGGCTATTTGATTATACAAAAAAATGTCTTACAAATCATCTCATGGGCTTTTATACAAAATCTGGCATTAAAATATGTTCGATTCAACTCATCACCATTTTAATATACAAATCATCTCATGGGCTTTTATACAAAATTTGGCATTACAATATGTGCGATTCAACTCATCACCATTTTAATATACAAATCATCTCATGGGCTTTTATATAAAATTTGGCATTACAATACATGCGATTCAGCTCATCGCCATTTTAATATACAAAATTTGGCATGTACATATGTACAAATCAACTCATTGCCATTTAAATATACAAAATTATGCCCCTAAACATGTTAAAATCAGCTCATGTGCATTTATATATACAAAAAATGAATATAGAACAATTTATCGATAATTTATACAAAATTCTCAAAATCATTCGACTCTGAACCATAGAATCAATAAAGTGAGCCTTTAGGATTGGCTCTAACCCGTATTGTGTCAAGTATTGCCTCGTGGTCAAATTCACAAACTTTCCATAAAATCTTGTTATGAGGTCTACCACAATACTTCATCAAATGAATATTTGTTGCAACAACAAGGTTAGAGAAGTGAAGAATATGTCTGTGTGTTTCAAAGTCCTCGAACAACCAAACATTAGAATTCTTGATAGGGTATCTCCGAAGTCATGTTCCTGTCATGACAACAAACCCTATTGGGTACTCAATACCCTCTCCATTAATTATTGTGGTTGTCAATTTTCTTTTAGGCTCAACACGATGACACAAATAGTAATCTGTTCTTTCTTCATTGTTCTCTTCTGCAACAACTGCATACACATGACCTACATTTTATAAAGTGTTAATTAATACCAAAAATAAAGTATGATATACAACAAAATGAACCAAAAAGAATACTTGCAAAAAAATTAACTCAAAAAATCACCTGAATCCATTAGGTCGGATACATGGTCAAAATCCACTGATGTCTCCATCTAGCTCAATTGTAGTGCTTTGAGAATTTGATATGAATCAATGGGAACCAACGGTCTACAAGACCATTTGTGAACCCACTCTTGTGATTCACATTCTTCCCACAAACAATACATGCATGAAGAGCAAAAACATACCATCTGTCTCGTATAAATTACCAGTGAACTTGAATTTGAATTCATAAATGAGTGCATGTCACTCGATCCTGCAACTGTACAACAATCTAGATAGTTTTCAATGTTAGATTCAGTGATCAACCAAAAATATCTATGAACCAATGACGTACTTGGATTACCTGGACCCATCATAGACTTACACCATCACACAATTGTTTCTGCATCTATCAACTCAGCACCACCTTCGTACTTCAATTCTTCCCTAGCTAGGGCTCTTTTCACACATGCTCTTGCACCATCGTGCTCTCCCTTACCATGTCCAGCCTCAATGAAATTCCAAAAATATTGTACACCGCTTGTCACATGCATCCTTGTCAACCAATCAAACATCCTTGCATTCTTGAATTGTGCGGTGCAATTATCTGACCATATTAAGTGTCAGTTGTATCATATGTTCCTTTCCCTTAAACTATCATAGAAAACTTTAAATCATCCTTGTACAAACTCTGATGAATGAGTATGATCATCACTTATGTAGAAGTGATACTCTCTTACAAACTTTCTATCCTCCTCTGCGCTATCATCTGCATGCATGAATGCTATGTGTACAAAAATAGAAACTTGTGTAGAGTGATAATACATGGATTGCACTTCATTTTGAGGTTGTAGTGTATAATTTTCAATGAAATCAACGATAGAGACAATGGTGCCAAGAGGAAATGTGTCCTTACATAACTTGAATTTCTCATCTAACCATCGAGCTCTATGTGTATGCATTATGTACTCATAAACTAGTTTCTCTTGAAACATTTTCATAAATTGAGCTACACATATATCATTTTTCACTAGCTCACATCTCTTCAAATCTTTTCCATCTTTAACTCCATATGTGACTGTCTTGTATTTTCTGAAAGAAACTAGTTTTGTACCAATTTCATGTGTGCTCTCCAAATGTATGCATCTTGGTAAATGTTGCAAACCACCACATATAGCACAAGAACCTTCCAAACAAGGCATCTTATAATAAATGCAACCATCATGTCTATTACATAACACACTTGAAATAAATTCTCTTATTGACTTAGGGGGTGCTTGTATATTACATTCTTGCAAAACATCGTTAGTGTGCAAAGTAGAACAAATATGATGAAAAATATCATAATGCATGGAAAATTCAATATGCATCCTACAACAACACGTGGTGCGCACATGATTAATCTTAATATAAAAAGGTTATACCATTTCAAAAAATCTTTGAGAAATTCTTATTTGAGGAAACTTTTGAAGGAATCTTTCATAAAATTGAGTTTGAGTCATATCCAAATAGTGTTTGGCATGTGGCTCACGATTTGTAGACCCAATTCACCTTCTAACAACATCTCTTTGGTTGGGTGAAACTCTTGTGTTGTCATGCCAAAAATTTTCAATTAATGTTTTTTAGTGCATCAACAACAACCTTGTCTTTGCATGGTAATCTACCCAAGAATACCCAAAGAGAATTATTGTTAGGTTCCTCTATTTTTTCCCCCTTCTTTAATGCTTTACTTAATGTTGTTCTACTAACGTTTAATGACTTACTTGTTTTTCTTATCAAACTCTCTTTTTTAATTTTCTTGCTCATTATGGTTGATGTAATGACACGTCGAGTAGCATTAGAATCTTTAGTACATGATTTTGAACCAATAGCTTGATATGCATCAAATGGATTTCTCACAATAGTTCTTTCACTGTTACTTTCAGATGATCTTAGGCATAGAATTTTCATTGTCTCTCTAAAATTCAAATTTTTAATCATTTGAACAATTAATTGACATCTTGTGGTTTGATTTAAGTTATTAAAATAGTTTTCCCATATTCTTTTAACCATTCTCCTACAAGTTCGTTCATTCATTTTATTGGGCATTGACTTCAATATATTCTCGTCAATGTCAATTAGATACTTTGGTTTCCTATGAATGATTCTAGGAGGTGTTGACATTGGTGCATTATGTACATTCAATTCATCAAGTAGAGAAGGTATAATATGTTCATCACTAATTGATTATTCAATGCACTATCTTCTTCAATTGCATTAGGTTCAAACGGTAAATCAAATGTCTCTTCTTCAATTGCATTAGGTGCATTATATTCATTTGGTAAATCGAATTGAGATGTTCAGGATGACATACCTTCTTCTCCCATTGTTCTTATGTCACACAATTTCTTCATACACTACCTTTGTCTTTCCTTTTGAGCCTCTTGTTGTTCCATCGTTCCTCACTTGTTCTTTCCCATGGTTGATATCGATTGTCCTAAATAGAATCATATTACATATATATGTAAACAAAAGTTCATAAACAAACAAATAACCATAAATTCAGTCATTTGAAATCATGCATAAACTAATAAGAACAACAATTCAATCATTTGAAATCATGCAAAAACAAAAAATTCACTTACTTCTATGTATAAAACAATGATAGAAGTGTAGACACAGTTCCAGTGGGGCCTTCAACGACCTCAAAAAATTCTTTTGAGGCCGTTGAGGCTCTTGGGAAACTAAAACTATGTCTATAAACCACGTACGCGCTACATTAATAACCGTGTACATGGTACATTAATAACCGTGTACACACTGTTAGTCCATAAAATGTTGACAAGCCCAACGGTATTCTTTTTTCCCCATTCTCGACCAATAAGTAGTGCGTACGCACTCCTAATCCTAAAAAATGTTATCGCATGGTATGAATAATGGGCTTAGTAAAAGTAATATGTACTGCGTACGCACTCCTTTGCCTTAAAAAAGTTAAGGTAGGGTAGTGAACTAATAGTTTTAGTGCCCTATACATGCTATTGGTAGTAGAAAAGATGTGAATGAAAAGGGAGAGAGAGAGAGAGAGAGAGAGAGAGAGAGAGAGAGAGAGAGAGAGAGAGAGAGAGAGAGAGAGAGGAGGAAGGGAAGGAGGGAGGGAGAGAGGGAGAGAAGAGGGGGAGGGAAGG